>NC_090930.1:626712288-627017118 GCF_040938575.1 Ambystoma mexicanum
TGAAACCTGTTAGTGAAGAGATGAGGATTTGTACACGAGATGCTCTTAGATATATTTCAGATGCCGCCATTTCCCCAATTGAAGTGCATGATACGTTTAGTCAGTATCCACCAGAAATGCAGAGAAAGGTATTACAAGTCATTTTTGAGTATTTGCAAGATGAATGTATGAAGAAATGTACATGTTGTCCCGCTGATTTAATGACAATTTACAAAAGAGCATTTTCACCTGGAACAGGGTTAACAGCTTTTTTTCTTGATTTAGCTTTGTGGCTTAGTAAACGAGTGAATGTGGAAGCACATAGTTTGCAATTACCCATGAGAGAAGAGCCTCCAACGTTTGGCCCGAAAGTCGAAGTGCCTGCATCTGGAGCGATTGCAGCACACACTATAGAAGTACATTATACTGCACAGTTTGTGCATGTCCCTTTTTCTAGACAAGAGGTAAACAATACAAGGCAGACGATCCCTGATATCAGGAAGAATCCGTCAGGGTTCTATAAAGAAATGTAATCTGTTTTGAATTCCTCTGTTTTTACATTGAGTGACATTGATTTATTGTTTCCAGTGATTGTTCCGGTAGGTATATGGAAACAGGTTAGAAATATGAACGATGTAACGATGTAGGGTGACACATGGGAGAATTTGACTAGAATTGATGGCGAGAGAAAGGCTGGAGAAAAACCGCCACGGTCATGTTAGCCTTACCAGCGCGAATAGTACAGAAATTGAAAACTTTAAAGAGAACAGTTTGGGATAAATGAACTGCTTGTTTACAGGGCAAAGATGAAGGAGCGACTGATTATTTTAACCGATTTGAAGAAGTCTTTGGAGATTTTAGTGGTCAAGATTTGAGTACTGAACCCGGGAAAAGATTGTTTGTTGATAAGTTTGTTTGAGGGTTGTTACCGAAGATTCAAAATTTAATAATGACACCTGAAAAATGGCAAGCAAAAAATCAAAGTGAAGTATTACACATAGCCGAATACTATGCGAATAGAGTAAATGCAGAGAAGGACAAATAAATAAGGGACAAAGGGAATTTAAAAGCAAGAGTATTGATGCAGCAAGTAGCAAACAATAATAGAGGTGGCGTAAATGCACAATCCAAAGCCCAATTTTCCAACATGCAAGGTGGCCCAATAGGAATTAATCAATGTGCCTATTGTAGACAAGAAGACCATTGGCAAGCACAGTGCCCGCAGATACAGAATCGAAATGGAAATTTCCCAAGAAGACAGAATAGAGGCCGGCCGAGAACACAAGGGCAGAATAGAAACCAGAGAACACCACAATTTCAGAATAACCAGGGGAATCAGAATCAGAATCAACATCAGGGAAAGAGCACAAATGATGGAAACGTTTTTGACAATCAGGCCAATGTGTATTACACTGGCGACTATACATCTGATGATGTGTTGTTTTACTAGGACAGCCTGGAACAGGAGTTGGAACCAGTATGTATTCCCGTAGAGCAGAAAGGGCCATACATAGAAATGAAGGTTGGGAATAGGGAGCACATGTTTCTAGTGGACACAGGTGCACAAAAATGTTTGATTGATCATCAGCAGGTTCCAGATATACCACTGTCAGTGCATGATAATGTCTCAGTAGGGTTCTCAGGTACACCAGTAATTAGTCCAGTGTCTCAATCAGTCCCTATAACACTAGGTCCATTTACTGAGTCTTGGCCATTTCTTTTGACGAAAAATTGTGGCGAAAATATGTTGGGGTTAAATTTACTTAAGAAATTGAATACAGTTATTTATTGTTCTCCTGATGGAGTGTATTTGACAATATTGCCACAAAAGACTCTGGTGTCACAATTTTTATCCAAACCATTACCGACTGTATTGAGTAAAGTACTACCGGCTTGTATATGGGGGCTTAATGATAATGATGTTGGTTATCTAAAAGTAGAGCCAGTGAAAATTATTTTAAGAGAAGGAATTACTTTGCAGCGTATTCCACAATAAAACATTTAGGCTGAAGGGGAGAGAGCATTGAAATGCATTGTGTCGGATTTGATTCAAAGAAACGTAATTGAAGAAATTTCTGGTAGCACTTGCAATAGTCTGATTCTTCCAGTTTACAAGAAAGGAGGTAATGATATACCGTACTGTTTCATAATTGATTTGCGCCGAGTGAATGAAGTTGTTGATCCGCAATTCCCATTAGTCCCGGATGTGACTACAATTATGACTATGATCCCAGTGTCTGCATCATTTTTTAGTGTTGTAGATTTGAAAAAATGCATTTTTCTGCATTCCAGTGCATCCAGATAGCAGATATTTATTTGCTTTTACCCTAGAAGGTCGGTCATTCACATTCACACGAATCCCGCAAGGTTACACCGAAAGCCGAAGCATTTACAGTTGAGCCCTAAAAGAACAACTAGATATGCTAGAACTACCAGCAGGTTGTGTTTTGCTACAATACATAAACGATTTGTTAATAGCAGCAGACTCAGAAGAAATTTGTAAAGAAAGTACATTTGTACTATTGACACATTTGGCAATGCATGGACACAAAGCTTTGCTAAAATAAATTCCAGTATTGTCGAAAGGAAGTATCCTCTTTAGGCGAAGATTGACACCAGAAAGGATTGAAAGCATCTCTGGTATGCCCATTCCAAATACGCAAAAAGAATTCAGGGCTTTAATTGACATGGCTTCTTATTGTAGGCAGTGGATCGCCATCGTTTCGTTGATTGTAAAATCGTTAGTGACATTGACAAGGAAAGAAGTTACCTTACCTTTGCCATGGAATATGGAATGTCAAGAAGCATTTGACCTGCTCAAAGCTGCATTGTGTTCAGCTCCAGTTTTGGGCACACCAAATTATGACAAGAGTTTTAAGCTATCTGTGCATGAGAATGATGGATGTCCTTTGGCTGTTTTGACGCAGGAACAAAGAGGGTGAAATAGACCATGCGGCTACTTCTCTTCCACGTTGGATCCTGTTGCATGAACTTTGCCGCGCTGCTTGCGAGCTGTTGCTGCAGCTGCCACATCAGTAAAACAAACCGAGGGTATGGTTTTAGGTCACACTTTAACCTTCATGGTGCCCCATGCAGTAGATGTTCTTTTAAATAGAACGCAGATGCAACACCTTACATCTGCTAGATTAACAAGGTATGAAATTGTCCTTCTTGCTCCGCAGATTCAAATTTCAAAGTGTTATGATTTAAATCCGACCGAGTTAATGACCCCTCTCAATGAGAAAGGAGGAGAGAAGGAATTCCTCCATGATTGTATAATGGTTACTGAACAAGAAACAAAAGGAAGAGTTGATTTAACTAATATCCCACAGAAAGAGCCAGATGGAGAACTGTTCTGTGATGGTTCTTGTTTTAAATTGCCTGATGGTACATTAACTGCTACACATGCCATCACTACACTCAAAATCATTGTAGAAAGCAAAGGAATCCCATACAATTCAGCACAAGCCGCAGAGATAGTAGCGTAAACCAGAGAATATGAACTTTCTGAAAACCTAAATGTAAACCTATATACGGACAGTCAGTATGCATTTGGGTGGTACACAATTTTGGTCGATTATGGGATGAAAGGGGTTTCCTAACATCACATGGAGCAAAAATCCAACATGGCACTTTGATAATGAGACTGTTATCTGCACTTGTGCTTCTCAAACGATTAGCAATAATAAAATGTGAAGCGCATAAAAAAGTAAGATGTAACATTGGAAAGGGAAACGCATTTGCAGACAAAATAGCAAAACAAACTGCCACTGATCTACATACAAAAATGTTTGTTGAAACAATGAAAGAGGTGCTCTGTATGATAGAAAATGGGATTGACACAGTTAAGGAAATGCAAGCAGAAGCTACTGCAGATGAAATAAAAGCATGGTCTGAGGGTCCAGCAGAATTAGACTTTGAAGGATGTTGGGTGGATAAAAAGAACAAATAATTGATGTTGCCAAATGCCTATGTACTAGCGATGGTCACTATGGCCCACAGTCCTACACACATATGTGCTAGAAAAATGATTCAGCATTTAGACACTGTATGGCAGAATCCCAATATCAGAACATCTGCTGACAGATTGGTCCAAAACTGTATGAATCTTTTATAACATAACATTGGAAAAGGGACATCAACACCAACAGGAAGTTTTGGCCCTCCCGCTATGCCATTTGAAGTCATCCATTTTGATTTCATAGAAATGGAAAAATGCCAAAACTACAAGTATGTCCTCGTGGTGGTCTGCACATTTAGTAAATGGGTAGAGGCATATCCCCTGAAAGATTGTAGAGCCATGTCCACAGGTAAAGTCATGTTAAAAGAGTACTTTTCCCATTTTGGCCTACCCCGTGTCATATGGTCAGATAACGCCCCAAATTGTATTGCAGCCATAATATTACAAATTTGGGCAGGTCTCCAAATTGACAAGAGATGCCATTCGGCCAGACACCGATGTTTGCTGGCTTGGTGGAACGCCAGAATGGTATTCTGAAGAGCAAAATTAGAAAAATATGTGAGGGGAGTAATTTAAAATGGCCAGACACCTTGCTGCTGGCTCTGTTGTGTGTGCGAACCTCTGTACAGGCAAAGACTGGATTCTCCCCCTATGAAATTATCATGGGGAGACGAGCGAATGTTTGGAATGCTCCACAGCCAAAACATTTTAAGGATATAGAATATCCTTTGCTTATTAACTACTGTAAACAGTTAACTCAAAACTTGCATTTAATTCATCAGCAGGTGCAGGAGGCTCTTCCTGTCAGATATACTGGCCCAGAACATTGTCTGCAGCCTGGTAACTGGATATTAACTAAGAACTTTGAGAGAAAGTCTTTGCTTGCGCCGCGTTGGAAGGGGCCCTACCAGGTGCTCCCGGGTGCACAGACTGCAGTCCGAGTGAATGGCCGCAAATCATGGATCCACGCAACGCACACGAAAAGAATTCTGTATCCTTTGAAAGAGCTGCTTGATCCTGACATCGAAAGAAATACAGCTACACTTGATCACAAAGATACGATCACCAGCACTCTGCCAAAAGTACTTCCTAAACCCGAGAAAGGGCACAGGGAGATTTCAACTAAAACAAAGGTGCTTCAGCCTTGTCCAACTGCTGCCGCATCATCACTCACTTATTCGCAACCTGGCACTGATCCTGCATCTGGAAATGAGAGTGCATTATTCATTGATCACGCAGTACCTGGAGCAATAATGTACAATCTACGTTCTCAAAATCGAAAGTGATCTGTGTGTTTGTTTTGCCTCTGTTCCCAACATGGATGAAGTGGGAAACGGAAGCCTAGGGAAATGGAGCGTATGAGCTGTATCAATCTGCATCAAATTGAAAGCTCTGAAACACGGTTTCCCAGTACTACCTTTGAAACGTGAAGGACCAGTGCGAGCCCGTGCGGACAAGCGGGGAAGCATATGGTACCGACACAATTGATGCTTGCTCCTGCCTCTTTGGAGCTCTGTGTGAAATCACACCGGCTTGCTGTCGTTTATTAAGCAGGCTAGCCTGAACTGGCCTGAACGCTTTGCTGTTACTTGGACGCTTTGCTGTTAATGTGCGTTGCTGTGGAGAACTTTTCCTCGACATCGGAACTTTCCCTGAGATAAGCACTAATAGACAATGTATACACGTACGCCTGCACCAACGCTGATATTATAGAAATAGAGACTAAGCCTGTTCCTAGAAAATCCTGGTTTGGGAAATATATGCTAATGATTATGATACTTATTTGCATTCTGATTACACTGGTCCTCATATTCTGGTATCTGGAAACTATACATCCTTTGAAGTCTCTCATGCCTACTACCAATGCTTCTACTACCAGCAGCCCAGTACATGTGCTCTCTCACACTCTCCCCTCACAGAAAGTAAAACATAGAAAAGGGTATGATAATAATACTCTGCTATTGATTATGAATACAACACATGATATCTTGAATAGGGCAAATAGTTGGGTCTGTTCCCATGTACCCCAACATGGTGGGAAAGGAATAGGTTGGTATGTGCAACCTTTACTGCTTAATACTGCATGTTATGCATTATTAAGAGCACTATTTTATGAAAAATGGAACCACAGTGATACTGGTCAGTTGGATGGAACAAACATATATGAGTTTGAAAGAGTGGTATTGGAGCCGGTGGGTTGTTCCATATTTAGAGGCGCAGGTAGAACGAACATGGTAACAATGAAACAAGTAGACAGACTTTTTGGGCCTCACAAAATGGTAATTACTTTTAACATGGCTCCAGTAGGGAATAAAGATGTTGTGCCTCCCTCCTATACTAATACTTACAGCCACGTTCTGTCCCGCGTTGCTTGCAGAAAAAGGGTTCCTATCCTATGGGAACATTTACTAGATGCATGAATACAGCAGTACTAAAAAAGGAAGGGGACCCATTATATATAGGAGGTTCTGTTTATTTTATATGTGGAGACCAGGCCTATCCATGGTTATCTAGGAATTGGGAAGGGATGTGTTATTTGGGTATACTTTTCCCTGATGTATTTCTCTCCAAACTTCTGAAATATCAAAGCTTTCCAGATCAAGGCCTCGACGAGATGATACTGCAGGACTGATTGCAGGCGATGTAACGAAATCGTTTATACCATTTTGAGGGCAAGCAATAAATTCATGGAATATAAGAAAACTATCTAGAGTGTTAGAAAAAACAATAAATGAATCTACAGATACACTCTATAATATGACACTAAAAGAGAAAGCAATCAGATTAATGACACTTCAGAATAGAATGGTCCTTGATATAATTCTGGCTGACCGTGGAGGTGTGTGCAAAAATCGCGGGGTCAGCTTGCTGCGTATTTGTAAGTGACTCCTCCCCTACGATATTTGAAGCAATCAAGAAATTGCATGTCCTAAGTTCTGATATTCATGTCCCCACAGGCAGCTGGAATCTGAATATAGGTTTATGGTTTTGGGAATTGTTGCAGATCGTGGGGATGGAAACTAATTGCAATATTGATCACAATACTTGGAATCCTTTTGTTCCGCTGTTGTTGCATACAATGCCTGCCAATCCTTTGCTCCCAGGTTGCAAATAAATCTGCTCAGGTTATAGAATTTAAACATCCACATGTAGTAAATAAAGATGCACAACACGAAAATGAAACAATCAAAGATTCATGGCGATTAATATTTCTGATGATGATTATAGTACTATGGGTAGTTCAGAGTTGGACACATGGTCAGATGAAGATGCAATGTATGGATGATGCTCTTGTCTTACGGCCAAAAAGAGGGTTTGTTAGTCTAGAAATGACCGTATAGTATGTATAGTACGTATATTATGTTGGCCAGAAACCAATTGCATAATGTACAATACATCGCCAGCACAGAATCGTAAATGTATTGAGAATAACCAAAGGGCGTCAATTTTGTGAAATATCCACCATTTGCTTTTTTCTTTTTCTGTAAAACCGCTTTGCAAAATGTATTCTATACTTCAAACTCATGCGCTGCGCGAGGCCACAGCCTGAATGCTGAAAGATTAACACAGACATGAATGTAAGACGATACAGAAATACATTGTTTTCCTCCCTCACGACGTCCTTGGAGGCAAGCAGAAACTGCATATAATCAGCGGCCCAGGTGCCGGCCTGTCTCGCAAACTCTGTAGCACCAGGCAGTTAAGTATGAATTATATTCTTTCTAGCTGTACTCCCTTGTGGAGAATGGTATTTTCTGCCTCAGAAGTGTCTGACCCTTGGTACATGAATAGAAATGCACAGATAACGTGTTAAAGAATGTCTCTCCTACGAACATGATAGCCTTGCTGTACTAAGAACTCTATGTTCTCCATAACAAAGAACTGTCTCTTCCACTGTTGCTAGAATAAGTATATTTAGACTGAATAAGGACTTGTCATAACGTGTCATCATTGTCCTGATTGTCAATCATCGAACCCTAGCCTAAAAGATACATTATGGGCGTTCTATATTGACTTCTAAAAGATTGCATGTCATGTATACATATTGCTGCTTGAGCGTTGCTCGATCTCTTGCATCTCACCATGTCTGGGTACACACGTTGCAAGACGTTAGACCCCAGTCGGCCGACTGAGAATACTTTGGAATAAACCAGACTTGTTTGGAAAAACAAACCTCATGTCTGTGGTGTCACTAGCATATGGTAATTGTGCCTTAGGTTCCATGTAAGAAGTCTTTACGGCCTAGCAAGGTGAATGTGTTTACAAAAGTGTCTGTTTCCAAAGATGCCATGGGCTGGGAATTGTTTAAGAAATTCCTAATGTCACAGTTAATGGAAGTGAAATGAACCATACTAATTGTAGGCCGGAACACCAGGGGGCATACAGATTGATTTGATACAAATGGCTCCCTCCCCATTTTGATGAGTTTGACGTGCTGTTTCTTCAGGATATGTGGTTCAATGCAAATATGCACATTGAGGGCTTCATCCTGGTTCAGCATTTGGTTACCAAGGGTCTGCATGGGTGTCTTTTTAGCAGCTAAATTGTGGAGATTAAGCATAGTGTTTCCCTGTGAAATGTGAATCTGATTCTGAGTACTAGCAACATCTTGGCTATTGAGGGTATGGTAAAGGGGCCTATGCTCCCAGTGGCATGGTTGTTAATGAACATGTTTCCAGAAATGGAGTCGCTGGATGAGATTCAGGGGTGCATATAGCTCATCTGTTCCACTTGGGTGGCAGTTGCCAATCTGAATTCATCTTGTTAGGTGGGGACCTAACTGCAGGCTGCCGTGACCACGATCAGTGTTCCCAGTACAAATATGTAAAACCTGTGTGATCCTCTGCAAACACTCGGAACCATTAACATAGGCCCAGGCCTATTGATTTGAATCCTAGTTGTAGTAAGCCTTTTCTAGATTGCCCTGCCTATCACTTGTTGGTGTTGTTGATTTTGTTAAACCATGTCTTTCCTCCCCTTTTAAATAGCTGGAGTGCCATTTTGCTCACACTTCATTTTGAGCTTAACTTGTCCAGAATTGATTGGTAGTTGTGTAGTGTATCAAGATTGTGATTTGCTTCTGCTTTATAATAGTGAACCGTTTTATAACTGATGGTGTAAATAAATGTATATTCTTTTACTCAGAAACCTTGAATCAGTGTTTGTTTCAACTATAGGAATTGCTATCCGTGTGTAACCTCTGATACTACTCACTTTATTCTTGTGATAAGTCTGGCTTCTCAGCCATCGTTACCACTTTACTGTGTAGTATGGGCTGTACCAAAGGTGAATTTGTCCTTGCACTTGTAGTCTTAATTGTGTGTGTTGTTCCCAAAGGGTACTGCATATGATTTTGCCTAACAGCGTACTCCCGGGGATAACCCTGGGCAAAGTACTTGGTCCGTGGGGAAGACATTCTCCACAATGGACTACTTCTTTGGAAGCAACACCCTGTTTCTGAGAAAGTTGTGCACCTTGACTCCTGCAACACCGATTTTAGCAATCACCATATGCTGATTTTGACAATAAATGCAGAGACCAGTTTGGGCTGCCAAAACGGTTGGGGGGAGGGGGGGACTTGATGTGAATCACAGTGGCAATAGGATTTGCTGGACATCGAAAAATTAACTAAGATCTCACAAACAATGAACCAACTGCTCAGGTATGAACTGGACAAAGTGGAGGATTATAGTGTGTATGATATGGGTGTCAGTCTTAAACTGCTTGCACAGGAAATAGGTTTGGTTCATCTAGCCATCAATGAAGCAAAGCACAGTAATATCTTTGATATTAAAATATGTGATGCTAAGCGCCTCATGCACAGGAAGATGAGAACAGCTAAAGTTGAGGAGTGTCCATTCTGAGTAACTGAGGCCAGTTAAGAAGAATCAAGCAAGATTATAAGAGCTGACTCAGGAGTAGGAGGTACTCTGCCTGAATGTTCAGTGGCACCAGATGTTCTCCTTGCTATGCAGTGGACAGGTAAGAAGGCCAAGGTGGTTACAAGATATAGTACAGTAACTCCAATACCAGAGTGTAAGTGGATCCAATATTTACAGTCTAAATATGTTACCATAGTTGTGGACCCCTTGAGTATAAAGGAAATTGTGCAATGGCCTCTGTCTTTTAGCGTAGACAACATCTATGCTGCTATCATAAGTTTGAAAGGATCCCGGGCTAGAAATCCTAACGGTTTGTCGAACGTGGTACTTAAAGCTGATCTCTAGGCATGGGTCACTATGTTAAAAGTGTTATTTGATAAAGTTATGCAGAAAGAACAGTTCCATCGGCTTGACATCAGGCTATCCTGTTGCCAGTCTATTAAAAAGGAGACAGAGAATGCCCAAAAAACTGCAGACTTTTATCTTTTTCAGACATACCTTTGTCTTGGATTCCCATAGTATTGGGTATTTGACCAGCTATCCCTACTTGGGACTTGAGTTGCAGGCTGATGGGGATTATGGGGCCATTATAGATAGTAAGAAAGGAAAAGCCTGCCAACTTTTTTTTCTCGCAATAAACAAATTCTCTAGGCATAGTGCTGGGTATTCGGTTTAAAGGATCATCAAGCTCTATAAACAGAGTTTTATACCAGCTACATGCATGGGCTGAATTTTGTTGAAGGTCTTTTCTGGAGGAAACTTTTGAATCTACCTCGATCTCCGTCTACGTCTATATCCTACCTTCTCCTGGAATTGGGACTGGTGTCCTTTAATAGCCAGGCTTTGATACATAGAGGTGTGCTCTCTATTAAGTTAAGATCAAAGCCCAAATGCCCGCTGTTGAAGTATATGGATTTGATTTATGATATAGCAACTACCCCCCAGGTAAGTGGGGGTGTTTTTGCAAGGTTGAACAAGGAATGTTTCTCTGCTATCGAGTGGCATCAAGATTTTACCCGTGGCACAAAGTTTGAAATACTGAAGGCTATATATAGAAAAATGATTGAGCATTGTGATTGGATAAATAACAACACACATCTCCAATCACTGCATAATTACAAATATGTAGCCAATATTGTGCAGCAGTATTTCAAGACACAGAGGTATCTGTTGAAGCACCCAAGCCTGGTAGTTTGCAGTTTTATATCGCGACTCCAGACCAATCAACTCTCAGTGTTGGCATTACAGGGTGCACGTTCTAAGATTCCAATGGAATTGAGAATATGCAGGATATGTTAGTCACAGGTGAACATTGAAGCCCCGAGACACATTCTGACACGTTGTCCGAAGTTCGGATCTACTTACATGACAGTATTGGGCCAGTTTGTGAGATGCTATGATGCCATTAAGACTGATGATGTTTGGAGTGTTTTCTTAAATTCTGACCTGGAGAGTGTGCATATAGTGTTACGGTGTATCTGGAGAGATGTCTCTGCTTACTTGAAGACATAAAATATCAAATATGTGAAGTGGCAGCCCACACATGAGTTGTATTTTACCATTTGATGAATTTTGTGTTTGGTGCTAAAAGTAGTCTGCTGCTGCATGCTGCAAAGGGTGTTTTACTGGAAGTTCTTAAGATATAAAAGTATTTTTTATCAACCTTTTATGGTGATATTGTTTTATGTATTGTGTATAGTGTTTTATGATGTTATTCATATGTTAAATTGATATTTTGTAAAGGTTATTTTATGAATAAAAAATGATATATAAAACATAAATAAAAAGAAACCTATCTATATGTGACACATGTGCAAGGACAACCAAGTTTTCGTTGAAAAAAATAGGAAAAATACCCACCAACCATACACTCAGGAACGATGCCTCCCATACACGCAGCAGCCATGAATACACCCAGGATACGCAATCACCCCATTACGTACGCATTACAAACATGCACTCAAGCAAGGAAATAGATACTTCATGCAACAATATGTAGCTAAAATTATCATATCCACATACAACATTAACATTCACCAATATGAAATAAGTAAAAAATACATGCCAACCATATGCTCAGCTACCATGTTAACCATATGTACAGCAGTTATAACAACACACACCACACACACTCACCACCATTGCATACACATTACAAACATGCACTCAAACAAGAAATACATAATTTAAACAACAATATACAGCTTCCACTTACTTAACCAAGAGCATGTTTGGGGAACAGCAAACAAGAATGTTCCCCCAACTATTCCATCGAGTGTGTGGGATATGCTACCTGAAGTGATTTCGCAAGTCTTTCTTAAGATGGGTATGACCCATCCGAAGCTCTAGGGTCGACTCTGGTTAATGTGTTATCATGGAATACTAGAAGCTATGCATCTTTCTCAGAGGAGCCTAGAAGATCAGAAATTTTCAAAACATTTGACTTAATTCTTTTACAAGAAACTTGGCTAACTTGTTTAGTGAGTATAGATGGGTACTCTATTTTTCAACAGTTGGCTTTGGCTCCTGGGGTGGGCAGACCGATGGGGGGGGGTCTGTTGGTGGCCTCTAGTAATGAGGTGTTTAAATCTTCTGTTATCATTTCAAATAGTTCCCAGGGGATCCTTATGGTGAGATTGTCAACAAGAAGATCTGTTGAATGTCCAAGTTGGATTGTGGTACATTTGTATTGGAACCCTGGTGTCCTTCCACTATTTGAGTTTTTGCATGCCCTTTCTGATGGTTTGCTTGATTGTTCTCTGCGATACCCGGCGGACAACATTCTTATTGCCGGGGATCTCAACTCTCAATGTATTTCTACGTTGGACACTAGGTCAGGCAATAATTAAACAGAAGTCTAGCAATGGTAAAATATGGTTAGAGTTTATGCAGGATTGGAATCTTTTTATGCTGAATGGAAACATCTGGGGGGATATTCCGGACTCCCCTTCTTGGCATAGAGGTTATTCTTTCTCCACGATAGATTATTTTTTTGTCTCAAAAAATATTTTTGAGAATTGTTGTAGTCTGATAGTGGGGGATGGGAACTATGATGACCATGCTATGCTGAAGGTGGCTTTGTTTTATGATCGAGTTTCAGTGGCCCCTCGCTATGATCATGAGCTCTTTATTAATAATTCGGGAAATGTTATTAGAAAGTATCCCAAAGGAGGCCAACTACTAAACAAGGAGCTGAGACATAGGACAAGTCATTTATCTGTTCAGCAATTGTCTGAATTTTTTTATCCAATCTGGCTTCGGTGGAGTCCTCCCTACAGAAATCCCATAAACTGCATAAACATTCCTTTATTGTTCAAAATATAAATCGTAAAAATGAATTGAGGCATCAGAGATCTATCCTAAAGAGATCAGGCTTATGTGTGAAGGCTTATGGGGAGGGTGTAGCAAAGGTAAAAAATAATTATAGGAACTGGCTTCATGCCCATAAGCATTTGGTAGTTCAACAGGATGCTGAGAGAATGCTCTGTGCCCTATCTCTTAGGAATTCTCAAAATGTTTTGTCAATGGTGGGTTTGAATGAGGCAACTCAGCACCAGAAACAAGACTCTATTATTCAAGAGGGGGTCTGGGTTAACCATTTTGCCAAGGTTTATGACTCTGAGGCCTTTATGTGTTTGGTTGCGGACGTAATGTCCAGTTGGTGTTTTGAGATTAACGTTCCGGACATAGAATTGCTAATCAAGAAATGTTCAGCCTCTAGAGCGCCTGGTCCGAATGATTTAAGTAATTTGATCTTGAAATTGGACCCAGTTATCTGGGCGAAGGTTCTTAAGGCCCTCTTGGACAACATCATTACCCAGAAGAGAATTCCTGATTCCTGGAAACAATCAAAATTATACCTATCTATAAGAAGGGTGATAGGCTACTGGCTTCCAATTATCGACCTATCTCTCTCCTAGATGCCGATAGTAAAATATTTTCGGGCGTCATTCTAGGGGAATTGGAATCCTGGGCAAAAACAAAGGGAATTATTCTGAAGCAACAATCTGGTTTTAGAAAGGGCCTTTCTACTTCACTGAATGGGCTGGTCTTGAGTTGCCTTGCTGCTAAGTCATTTACCAAGGGTGGCCCTTCTCTCTTTGGAGCCTGGATTGACCTATCCCAGGCATTTGATATGGTTGATAGGAACTTATTATGGGGAAAACTGGATGCATGGGGAATTCCTCCTGGCTTACTTTCTATCCTAAGAGAGCTGCACTCCAACAATTATATGCGGGTCAGGCTTGGTAGGTCGGGCTTGCTTTCTGATATAATTAGGATTACTAGAGCGGTACGTCAAGGCTGTCTATTAGCTCCCCTGCTTTTCATCCTCTTTATGGTGGATCTAGCTGAATGGTTGCAGGATATTGGTTTAATATCTCCTTCCATTGGTAATGCAAACATTTATTGGCTAGCATATACGGATGACTTAGTAGTCCTGGATTATTGACAAGTGGGGCTGCAACGTCTTTTGTCCGCTTTAGAATCTTATGCTAGGATCAATAAATTAAGAATAAACCCTTTAAAATCCAAGATTCTTCTATTTAAGAGACCAAACAAAATAGTGAAGAATTTTGTCTGGAAGTTGGATCAATCTCCGGTAGAGGTCGCTTCAGAACTAACTTATCTGGGAGCCGAATTGAGATCTTTTCCATCTAAGAATAGTCTGTTGTCTTCTATTGAACTAAAATTGGTCAAATTGGGTGCTCAGATGAAAAAAATTAATTCCAAGTTTGGCAAATTTACTATCCTTCCCCTTGTAAGATTTTATATCGGGAAGGTAGTTCCCATAATTCTATATGGTTTGGATTATAACTCTGTAGCTTTGGAGATAGAATAGGATGTAATTGAATCCAGGATTTGGAAATGTACGTTGGGTCTGCCAGATTGTGTTCCCATTGTTTGTTTGTGCTATGAACTTGGTCTCTCGTCACTTAGATCGTGGCTAAATTGGAAGTGGTTGACTCACTATAGGTAAATTTAAGATCCCCCAAGAACTCCCTCTTTGAGGAAGTAGCTATAGAGCTTGAACAAGGAAACCATGTTTTTCTGCACAGGTTAGGACAAACATGTTTGTAATTACTGTCTGGCTGTGACTGCGATGTTGAGTTGCTTTTACAGAACCCCTTAAATGTGAAAGAAAAAATGAAATTGGCTGATTGGATTCACATGATTGATGATATGCGAAGAACCAAAAGATCAGCCTCTCTGACATTGCTGGATAAACGTTTATCGTTTATAGCGGCTTATTTAAAGAAGTCCCCTAATCCTTGTTTTAGATCTGCTTTTTTGAGATTCCGTTTAAACTTACTCCCTACCCTAGAATTATTAGCTATCAGAGATAAAGAAGGGGGAACTGTTTCAAAATGTGACAGGTTTTCAAGTAGTGAAGTACAGATTATTAAGCATTTACTTTCTAATTGTTCTGGGACCTGGAGCATTAGGGCCAGATTTTTTGGTAGATTTGTCCATGATGAGTCTTATTTGAATACCAATCATTTTTGGGCAAGATTATCTTCTGGTAATGAGACAGCTTTATCAATTGAGGTGGGAAGATGTTTAAGGGAATTGAAGTTAGAAAAAATTTGAATTATTTGTTTCAACTTGTACTGGTTAGAATTTCCTTTTTATCTCTTCTCCTCTTTTTTATGATGTATGTTTTTACCTAAATTTTGTAAACTGCTGGTTAATATTCTTTTTTGTTTTAATTGTCTCATTTTTTTTATATATTGCATGTCAAAATGTGTTAAAAGTCCAATTTTGGCTATTGCACTATAAATAAAAAAATAAATAAATAAATAAAAAAGGGAGTTTTACTGGAAGTTCTTATGATATAAAAGTATTTTTATCAACCTTTTATGGTGATATTGTTTTATGTATTGCATATTGTGTTTTATGATGTTATTTATTTTTTAAATTGATATTTTGTAAAGGTTATTTTATGAATAAAAATGAAATAAAACATAAATAAAAAGAAACGTATCTATATGTGACACATGTGCAAGGACAACCAAGTTTTCGTTGAAAAAAATAGGAAAAATACCCACCAACCATACACTCAGGAACGATGCCTCCCATATACATGCAGCAGCCATAAATACACCCAGCATACGCAATCACCCCATTGCGTACGCATTACAAACATGCACTCAAGCAAGGAAACAGATACTTCATGCAACAATATGCAGCTAACATTAGCACAACCACACACAACATATGCACTCACCCCCACTGTTGACATAATACAAGCACAAACTAAAACAAGGAAATACATAAATTAACTAACACAATGAGGCCAACATTACCATAACCACATACAACATTCACATTCACCAATATGAAATAAGTAAAAAAATACATGCCAACCATATGCTCAGCTACCATGTTAACCATATGTACAGCAGTCATAACAACACACACCACACACACTCACCACCATTGCATGCACATTATAAACATACACTCAAACAAGAAATACATAATTTAAGCAACAATATACAGCCAATATTATCATGACTGCACACAACATATACACTCACTCCATGATTGTGACCACACCCAACATACACTCTCAGCCCATAACATACACATTGACCACATCATCATGTTCACACATAACATTCACACTCCCCCTATTATCATTGTGACATACAACATTCACACTCACACCATTATCATGACCACACACAACATACAAACTCCCCTGTAACATACACACTCGCCCCATTATCATGACCACACACAATGTATGCACTCACCCCTTAACATACACACTCCCCCATTATCATGAGCACGTATAGCATACACACTCACACTATTATGACCAGATACAGCAGACTCGCTCACCCCATAATCATTGTGGGATGTATTGACCCACTCTGCTGTGCTATACGGCATCACTTTGATAATTATGGTGAAAGAAACTGCAACAATGGTGGAAAAACTCTTGTGCATGCCAAAAACATACAAAAACCTTGTTCTCAAACACACAAAAAGATGGATGCATGTGTTATGGAATAGAGCACACACTGCAGAAAATGTGCCAGTGGGCTCCATGACCAGCAAAAAAAGTGCAGAGAGAAGCAGCACTTTGCAAATGAAACTCCAAAATGTGCCTACAAATGATATTTGCTTTGTTGCTAAAAACTCAAAAATGCCCATAACACAACACTTCTTAATATTCAAAATCTCACCTGGTGCTAAAGTTAATGTAATCTTATGAAGCATTGCGAACATACAAAGTCCTAAATGTGAAGAGCAAAACATTTCTTCAGAAAAACTGACTGTTTGTAAAGTGACAGCCCCTGTCAAAATGTGTGTGCAGTACTCTGGGCTTCCTGTGAATAATAGCTGTCAGATGAGCTTCTGAGGAAACTTCAAAGTATTTAAACTAAAGGTCTGCCGGATTAGCAAACATAAAATGATTGTGGCTAAAAGGAATACAGATCTTAGTTGTATTTTTGATCCCACAGAGTGAAAGCTAAGACAGTAATGTATTAATGTGATTTGATGCAACAAGTTTGGTTTTGCTGGATTTTTAATTAAGAATAAATTAGCCTGGCTGAGCTGCAACCCTTGAAGTGGAAAAACAGATTTCTTCCAAGGGGAAGGGGAAATCCTCTCAGCAGAAACTCACTGGTAGATGATAATTGTGGGTTAGACCAGACTCATGTCTACAGAAAGAGAATGAAAAATAAAAGACCCTTCAGCCCAGGAAACAGAGGTGTGAAGGGGGTCATAAACTGCTCCTGGAAGGAACTCCCAAGGGAGGGGGCTGCTCCTGGACTGCAGGGAGAGACAAAATGGGCAGGACCATTTGCTGTTAAGCATGAACAATGAACAATTTTTAAAGACTCATAACCTGAGATTCAAAGTAGTGAAAAATATACAAAGACATATTTGTTATTCTAATTTTTGGCTGCACATTTTAAGAGGCAGTAGAACAGTGTAACATTTTCTGGACGGGGATGGCAATATATGTAGTTTTATGTGAATGGTGTTAATGCTAAAATTGTGAAACTTTACACACACATCTCTATGGTAAACACACACATTTGTGGAAAGCTGAGGAACATTTGGAAATTGTATTCATGACAAAAAGGACACAATTCTGTAGAAAGATGAACAAGATCCCACAGCTGCGGGATTTTGAGGAACAGATACTACATAAAATATGGAATCTTTGTGTGTGATTTGTGTAAAGGTGACCAATGTAGAAATATGTATTTAGGATAAAATCCAATTTTGAGACCAGTGGCTAAAGGGAGGTCTCTAAGGTCTGTGAAGCAAACCATAACATGTGACATCATCCGGCCTTGCTCCAATCACTCAGATGCAAGGATGAGATGAGGTTTTGATCCAATCCCAGCTCACAGGGGCAAGCTTGTTTAATCCGGCCCATACACCCATTTTGTGATGTCATTTGAAAGGATAAATAGAGACAGCTGACAAATAGATACATTTGACAACACACAGGGACACACTGATTCACTCACTTGCTGGTTCTGGCAAAGCACTCTGATCCAGCATTCTACATCCTGTAAGAAGATTCAATTCAACACTACAGCTAAGTCAATGCCTAGTCTGGGATACTGAATGGAAACCCTTATTGATATATGTCCAGTTCATGAGTTCTGGATGACTACCCCTATATAACACCCCTCTCTTAGAATCCCCCTGACCCCACTGAGCCAAGAAGTAGTTCTGTTTTGCAAGTTTAAAAAGTTTATTTGAGAATTTAAACTATATATATATATATATATATCACTCTTTATAATAAATTAATATCTGATAGTACACTTAGACATATGATGTTGATCAACAATGGGTAATCTGGCACTAGCACACTTCTTTACAATCAATGAGGAGTTAGTATAGGATGGATGAAGTAGCAAAAATACTTTTATGATTTCAAGGAAAAAGCAATGAGGAATAAAAGGCAGTACAGAAATACTTGAGATGATTTTAGCAAAAGATAAGATAATCACTTTTTCTCTGGCAATTCACCCCCTCCCCTATGCAATGTAAGAAATGGAAGGAGATGGAAAGAGGAGCACACAGTTCCCAGGAATGCAATCAAATACAATACAGTTCAATTCCCCCCCCCAGCAACTTATAGAAATCAGGTATGAGTTTTAAAACACCGGCCCAAGTGCTTTGAATGTGGTGGCAAGGAAGTGAAAAATATGCCGAAAATGGTTTTAATTTCCTTTAGGAAGTTCAGGGTGAGTGAGAGATACTTGGGATGAGTTCAGGCTCGCTTTAGAAATGATTCAGAGATGGTGATTAAGAGGCAAACACATTTTTAGCAAGGAAAGAAATGACTGCTGATGGTTACACGTGGCTGGATTTTCAACCAAATCGGAAATCGCGGTAAAATTTGCGAGTGCGTGAATCGTGATTGCGGAAAAAGTATAAGGAGTAGGAAGTCGATTCTAGGCTTGTTGGAAAGTTCGTAGCCCAAACGGTTCCAGAGATACGGACGATTAAATAAAGGTAGTTTTTCGGATTTAAAGTAAACTCAAAATGACAAGTGACAGCTATGCAGCTGCAGAATTGACAGGTGACAGTTGTGCAGCTTTACAAATGAGGTGACAGCTAGGAGGCAGTTCTACTTAGGTTAAATAGATTGAATTATATTACTTTAAACTAAGAGATTTGGTTTTGCCCCGTCCTAGCTGTACTCACAATATATTTGGAAGGACTGGGTCTCGTCACAGATCTGATCAATCAGGCTAGCGGCACTTCACAGCGATCTGGTCTCTGGGTCTGCGGTTCTGCACGGTCTGGTCTGGCACTGGTCTGGTCTGTCCGGATACAGCGGTCTCTGCACGGCTCCTGGATCTCTGCTCTGGTCCTGGCAAAAGTTCTTGGCAAGGGATTCAAGCAGCTCGCCCGGCTGTGAGTAGCTTGCAATGATTTGAGGCCTGCTGCAGAGAACTCAGCTTGTGGTTTTAGGCCTCTTATTTAGGTTCTAAAGTATAAATTCTAGGTTCTGGAGTATGTAGCTGGAGTCAGTCTGGAACTGGTATCTTCTGGATGTTGTGTGGTCTGGCAAAACGCTCCGCAGCAACTGGATTTGACTGTCCTCTCTAGCTTCCAGTGGCTCTTTTTATGTCTTTTGAAAGTGGGTGTGTGCGCAGCATCACTAAGCCAGCCCTCTCTCAACTGATCATTGGTCAAGCTTTTCTCTCTTCCTTGATAGGGGAAAGGAAATGTGAGTCATGGTGATGCTGTTGGTTTTATGGGTCAGAGGATCCTCCCCTGGTCAGTTTGCCCACAAATCTATATTTGATTCAAATACATCCTTCCCAGATATACAATTTGTTGAAATTACATGTGCACATTATATCTTCCTTATGGTCCATGCTTGTCCACCTCTGATCTTCCTGGGGGCTTGCATTCAAAAATGACAACATTTTGTGCTTTTTAACTGGTTTTGCAATATCGGACATTTACCCAAATTTACACACATGTGCGCAAGGAGTATGGACATGAATTGATGAAGTGTCAGATTTTTAACATGCAGACATTTGGAGTGAGACCCTATTTTCCGCTAGCAACCCCCCAGAATACACCACCGGGTCCTAACGCATCTCAAAATGTTCACAGAAAAATCACAAAAATAATGATATTACTTATATAATTCTGACAAGTCTGCACTTTGAGTTATCTATCTTTTTAAAATTATGCCCGGTCAAAAAAGGGTGTGGCTTCCCACATCACAGGGTGGAATAACTGGTGTATCCACTTCCCCCAAGCTCAGCTGCTAGCAGAGGCACTGCCCCTCCCAGTTTCCCTTAAGAGGAAGCCACTTTTACGACGCCCCCAATATAACATTTGCCTGAGTCCAGGACAGGCCTTTGTTCACCTCCCTGTAGTCCCCAGCTGCTCCACCCCTAATCTAATCAGAGAGGTGACACGTCCTTTTGGCAAGGGGAAGAGTGGCTGAGCAGGTTTTAACTCCTGTGGGGGTAGATGTCAGGCAGAATTCAGTTTCATTAAGTCAGGTTTCAGCTAAATGTCACTTTTTGTTCCCAGTTTAAATCACTTACAATTTGTACATATACATTAAATAATTACTTCCTTCAAGTCATTTCAGAATATAGTTTTACATTGTATCCACCTCTTAGCAAGTCTTTCCTTGGTCTGGTTATGTTTCATTTGTTCAGTTTTACACAAAAGTCTGGTGGTTTTAAAACGCCGGCTTTCTGATAGTGGTGAGTACTGGTAATGCAACCATTTTTGGGATTAAGAAAATGAATTCCCCACAAGAAGGTTGTATCTTTGGAGTGGTCTCGTGCCAACTGCGCAGTTCTCCTATTCTGGCGTGAATGTGGGCGGCGATAGCTCATCCCCACATCCACCCAGTTTTTTGATTTAGTTTGTTCTGGGATAGAATAATGGGCGGCGACAGCTCATCCCCACATCTACCCAATCTATTGATTCAACATGGGTCAAAACCCATGACAATCCAGCCTTAACATCCTTCCAGATCCAGATGCCAAGACTCTTGCCCGCATTAGAGAACTATTGACTTCCAGCAAGGCCTACATTCTCAAACTTTTTCTCACAACCCATTGAAGCGCTGTGGTGTGGGAAGGCCTTTTGAACTATTATCCTGAAATTGTCTGGCTTGCTACCACAAGGCTACTCACAAACAAGAAGGGCAGATCCTGTGCAAATCCAGTGACCGGCCTAGCTGATCCAGTCCCGTGCCTGATGTGCTGTCCTTCCCTGACAGATCCAATCCATGACCAGAACTGTACAATTTAATAACTTATTCTGTGAGTATTAATAGGAAGAACAGTGACTCATAATGTATCTGCATTGTTTGATCCCAATCTAAAACCCATCCCATCTTTAATTCAGAACCATAGTATTGCTAGAACTATCTTTGGGCTGACTCTTTTCTTATCTGTGTTATTAAACCCTAACTTCTTATAGATTTGATTAAGAAAAGTAAATCCTAAGAAGAAGTAGAATATCCACAACAGGTGGGTTATGCTGATCACGTGACTGTAAGATCCATCTGTGGCATTTGCTTTTTCATAGTCAAAATGTAGTGTAATCAAACCCATCTGTCATTTCAAAAGTGCATTTCTGTTTTCCATTCTTGCGCCTATTTTCAAAAATGACTCTCACAAAAACCTCTATAACTCCCTTAGTTGTTATGATAGAAGCAACATTTCAACTCCTACTTGTACCTAAAATCCGCAGCTATCCATAGAACCCAAAACCACAGTGTGATTGGCCCGTTATAGTGAAAATCGCGCAAGGAATGTTTTGTCGCAAATTGAAATTCTGAAAGATTTTACACATGTGAAATAGCTTTAAATTGCTTCCTACTTGGACTTTGAGATTTCAAATGTTTTCTTTTGACTAAATCATTGTTATTTGGTGTTTTTGCTCAGTCAATTAAAAAGACAATTTCAGAGCCATTTTGACAGCTGAAAAATCAATTCCGTTTTTCTCTTGAATACGAAGGGGGAAGGAGGGATTGATATTCTGTTTGATTTGTGATATTGCTGAATACCAGCTCTCTCTTCACATCTATTTACTTGCCTATTGGGGGGTTGAGGGTGTTGCTGGGGGAACCCCTAACCATAGTGCCACCTGTTCTAAACCAACCCAAAAGTAATATTTTCTGTGCTGCATTTGTTTGTGTGCTCATTACTTGATTATGGATATTACTCAGTGTTCTGTCTCCCCATTGGTGATTGTTGTTTACCTATTAAAATATATTGTGATCAAATTTTAAATACATTAATAAATATTTACCTTTGCAAACTAGCCTGATTCCTGGTTCAGTGTGACCGGGGGGTCTCAGGAGAAGGGTGTGATATGAGTGGTATATTGTTCAGAATATTGAACCTATAGATAAAATAAATAAGGGTTTCATTTGTGCACTACATGCTGGGCATGACTTGGATGTGTAGGCACAACTGTAAGTATGTGTTTTTTTTTACGTCTGAGGGACAGACCAAGAGAAAAAGAAAAACACGACGAGGCAAGAAAAACACAAAAGGGAAGAAACAAATAAGTGAAAACTTAGTCATTAATCTATCAAGCAAAATCCTTACCAGCGGTCAACTTGAAATCTTGAACCGTGGTGTCTCCTTTGTACCTACCTGTAACACCTCACTGTTTGAGGAAAAAATCTGTCTTCGCAAAGTACTGAGGAAACTCAGATTGAAGATGTTTTTCGAATCTGATTCTGAACTAGAATCACAGAATCTAGATGATGACAACTCGGAACTACGCTCCAAAAGTACTTTCGACCCACAGATCCAAAATTCAATTCTGGACCTTTTTGAGAAAAGTGTCATTAATGATCTAAAGAGAATAAGTACCCCGGCGAGAGACAATCAGAATGAAACAAGCATTCTGATTGGCTCTCGCCAGGTCCATACCCGGCCGGGAATCCCTCCGTCGGGATTCCATGGCCTTTTTCCCCAGCGAGGGGCGTGGCAACCCCTCAGCCTATGGGGAGGCTCAAAGCGGGGCCTCCCCGCGGCTGAGAGGCTGCCTTCACCCCCCGCCGGGGACTCGGGTAAGTATTTTTTTTTCTCCCGTCCCTCTCCTCCCTCCCACCCGCCCCCCCAACTTACCCACTTGTTTCTGCGTCCCCGGCGGGGGACGAGGGAAGTCTCCAGCCGTGTGGAGACTCGGAGCGGGGCCATCCCCGCTCTGCGCCTCCACACGGCTGGGGGCTTTCCTCGTCCCCCGCTGGGGTCGCAGGTATGTCTTTTTTTTTTGTTCCCCTCCCACTCCCACCCTCCCAACCCCACTTACCTTATTCTTGATCCTTTTTTGCATCCCCGCCGGGGGACGAGGGAAGTCTCCAGCCATGTGGAGACTCGGAGCGGGGCCATCCCCACTCCGTGCCTCCACACGGCTTGGGGCTTTCCTCGTCCCCCGCCGGGGACGCAAGTACGTTTTTTTTTTGTTTTTTTTTCCCCCTCCCAACCCCGCTTACCTTTTTCTTGATCCTTTTTTGGGAGCGGACGCGCTGGGAACACATGTGTTCCCAGCACGTCCGCTCCCGTGACCACCATGGAAAGGGAAAACGGACTCCGTTTTCCCTTTCCATGGCGGCGGCCATTTTCTTGGCCATTTCTATTTCTCTGTCCCGAAACGCTGCAGCGTTTCGGGACAGAAAGAAATTGCTTTTAGTACCCCGGTCACGCAAATATTGCGGGCCGGGATACTAATAGCAATATCACCCTCGCGGCGGGGGCATTACCGACTCTGGTAATGCCCCGGGGCCTTTGTTAAGGCCCTCGCTTCGCTCAGTCCTATAACTATGGGCCCCGGGGCATTACCTGAGTTGGTAATGCCCCCGCCGCTCGGGTCATATTGCTTAATTAACTACCACAGTACTACACCAGTGAACATTAGGAATAGTCAATTAGAACATGTGGAGCAATTGGCCAAAGATGAAGAACTTACCATCAAACCTGCTGACAAGGGTGGAGCAATTGTGATCATGGATTCATCCTATTATATACAGAAATGCCTGGAACTACACCATTACCTACACTAAACTTGACAGTGATCCACTACACAGAATCAAAGCCATCATTGAGAAAGTCATCGACAACGCATTTGAAAATGATTGGATCAGTGAAAAAACGTGTCAGTTCCTAATAAACAAACACCGAATCACGTCTGTGTTCTATGGCCTACCTAGGGTCCATACAGACAGTAAAAATCCCCCATTAAGACATATAGTAGCAGGCACAGATAGCATGTTTGATCCATTGGCTATCTATGTGGATCTATTACTCCAACCCGTAATCCAGGAAATACCAACCTACCTGAAGGACAGTACGGACTTTCTAAACTGCTTACAGGAGATTACAGCTCTAGATACAAGTTGAATCCTTTTCAGCATTGATGTGTGCAGCCTATACACCTCGATCTCTCATGCTGATGGGATAAATGCTGTACTTTGGCTCCTGATGAATCACGCACACATAAGAGGGAACAAGGAATTTGTCATGGAACTATTAGAAATAATACTCCACAACAACTACTTCCGCTTTCAGGACAAATACTATGTACAATCCTCAGGCACTTCCATGGGGTCGGCCATGGCACCTGTGTATGCTAATACCTACATGTACACATTTGAAAAGGAAAATGTACTGGATCATCCATTTTGGTCATTGAAGATCCTACTATAGAAACAATACATAGATGACATCTTTGGGATCTGGTGTGGAACTCGAGTTGAACTGGACCTCTTTCTGGAATACCTGAATTCAGTAAGTAACACAATCAAATTAACAATGGAAATAGGAGAACCATCATTAGATTTCCGAGATGTGAGTCTACTGATCAAGAAGGGCAACATCGACACCACGGTCTACAATAAACCAACAGACGTCAACAATCTTCTTCACTTCAGTAGTTTTCATCCGAAATCTATGTTGAAAAGTCTCCCGTATAGCCAAATGTTGGGACTTAAGAGAATTATCTCAGATCCAGCAGGTCTGGACTCAGAATGTTCAGTTCTCATTGAACGATTTGAATCCAGGGGATATCCAGATACAGTCACAGGTGAAGCTTGCAATACTTCGTATCCAGAGAGTCAAGGCTAAGTCAACACCACTACTTTATATCTCCAAGAACTCACGCCAGAGTTTCCAAATCAGTAAAATGTTGCGAAAACACTGGATATTCTAAACAATGACCCTGATCTCTTGTAATAATTTCCCAAACCGCCTATGATGGCCTATACACGTGGTTGTAATCTAAAAGATAAACTGGTGAGAGTGCAAAGACCTCTCAAAGACAAACAACTTGTGTTGAGTACGAGAAAGAAAGGCACTTTCCCTTGCCTTAATTGCACAAACTGCAATAATGTGAACAAAGGTGAAAAAATATCTCACCCCCAAACGGGCAAGAAATTTAAAATCAGGGATTTTGCAACCTGCCTCACTACAGGAGTTATCTACTTGCTAAAATGTCCTTGCAGCAAATTATACACAGGTCAAACAATGAGACCTGTGAAAGAAAGATGGTCTGAACACAAATCTACCATCAGGTGTAAGAACCTTAGATCCCCTGTGGCAAGACATTTTATTGAACACCAACATACAATCGCACAAATTAAATTCCAAGTGGTAGAAATTGTCAAATGACCATGTAGGGGTGGTAACTACCAATCTCTTCTATCAAAACAAGAGAAATACTGGATTCATACATTAGATACTCTACAGCCTAAGGGTTTGAATGAGGAATTTTCCCTGAGTTGTTTTTTATAAAGCAAGGACACATGCAATGATGAGGCATACCATCCCATTTTTAATTGAGGCAATTGAGCCTTACTAATTCTGCCTTTTGCTTGGTTAAAAAAAGAATGTGATCCTGTCTATTTCCATGAGATCGAAATATGATCTATGTATGACCTGTATATTTTTTCAGCTGTTTGAATTTTCATGATTATCCATGTTTGATGCCTTTTAACTTGACACCACATTGTACGAGTCACATTGTACATTGTAATCTGTATATATCTGTATCCTGTAATCTTGCATGTTCTTGACTCTGCAGCTCTAAACATGCTTAGAGTAACTCTTTAAAGAATACCTTGCCTTGGGTCCATATATTTGCTGCAGATAGATTTGTCTAGTGCCCTGTTCCTTGCTTTTATATACACAATCATACCATGGAATATTATGTTTCTTGTTGCTGTGCAATGTATTACTCCTTGTGGGTGACCATACCAGTAAATTGCATTGTTAATTACTCAATCATCAATATAGTGAATATTGTCAACATGTTTTAATTTTTTCTTTTGATAAATATAGCGGTATGATGCAATGCGGTGGTTAACAGCAAGCCATTAAGCCGCCTGATATAATTGCTAATCCGCGTAGCCCCAGATTCACATAATCGTGATTACATGTCCCTTTCTTTGGACATAACACTTTCTTTTACCCTATTTTTCTTTCTCTGTACGCATTTGGTTGAGCATTTTGGTCCTATTTTCATCGATCTCCCTGTGGTCATTACGCTTCCATATTTGAAGTATTTCCTTTATATTGATTTGGGCACTTCTGGGGCCCTTAAATTGCTTGACCATTTTCCATCATCTTACCTTATATGTTTGGTAAAATGTCTGTACCCTTTTCTATGGGTTACTTTGCACTTTAAACCATTTAAAGATGGAGGCCAGTTTTATTTCTATCCCCATGTTACTTTACAAACATGGTGGCCTGACTGCAACGTGGATCGTTTCCCTGGTAACGACCATGCTGAGAATTTGCTCGCCGTCCCCAGCCTTCCAGCATCGTGCCCCAAGGTTGTTAAAGGTAAGCGATCGTAATCTTCCCATCTTCCTGAGCCGTAGGATGGATATATTGTTCCATCCATACATTAGTTTAATCATATTTAACGTTTTGGTGGCATCTGCTTCAGTTTTCAGCAGACCTCCTGCTTGACAACTCGCCACTCGCTCGGCAACCGCAACACACGCAGACGCCGCTGTCTCCAAAGCAACTCCTTCCCGAGACGATTCTTTGGCAATAGAAGCCCATGCAGAGAGGTAAATTAGTTATTCCCTTAGACGCTTACACACAGCATTGTCTACTATTATCCTGTTTTTAATATGGACATTTCCCTTTTTGGACCCATTTTTTTACACTCACACATTCCTGTGTATCCATTTGTCAAAGTTTCACTGACATACTTGAGATACTCTGACCTTGTCAGTACTACTTGAGAATTTGATCCTCTACAGGATATCAAGACTATTGCCTTTCCAGAGCTCCGTGATGAGGTAATAAATGAAACATTTTAGTTGCTTCCACTTGTACTCAGCTGATTTTATATATAAGTAACTTGCTACATTTTGGTTCTGTGGCATTATAGATTTGTCTGAAATACTATTTATTATTGACAGAATAGCACAGTTGGGATACTTAATTCTGCCTGAATCTTAGTTGAGTTCAAACCATTGGGATGACCCGTTCGGCACTATCCGCCTCCTCTTTTATTACCCTATGTAATATTATACCATTTTCCCACAGCATTTGTTGTTCTGGGATGACATCCTTACTAGATACCTCGTCCTTTCGCACGGACATCCACAACATATAGACGTGGACTTCTATGCCGTTCAGATTTTCTTTTGACCACTCCCTACACTTCTCTTCATTTCACTGTACCTCTGGTTTTACCCCGTTCTCCTTCTTGGAACCTAGATATTAGTACTCTCGGATTATTTCACTATTAGTCAAATTACATTAACTCAATAATCTGAATATCACTTCTCTGGTGGACTTTCTGAGATCTTCTCCTTTGGAACGTGCTAATGCTTATTTCCTCCATTTTTACCCCTTTTGTGTCTTGTTCATTAAGACTGGATTATTGGGTTCCTCGATTATGACTCTCACAGAGTTGGCCATCCTTACAACACTGGATTGACTTTTCTCTGCACCTTGGCTAAATCGCTCTGCTCTTGACCATCGTCTTAGCATCTTGATATCTGTACTGTTGCAATATCTACTTACTGGTATTGACATGTATATTGTTTTCTTTCTGTTTCTTTGAATTGTTAAAAATAGTCCAATTAGGCCCTTTTGAAGAAGAGGGAATCCTTGAAACATGTCAGCCACAACACAATTGGACATCGCTTTTTGCATCATTTGTTGCTTCTTCGCATTTTAGTATGTTAAATGTAACAAATTATCTCTTTTATTTGTAAGTGCTTCTTGGCACATTCTTTCTATGTCAAATAAATTGTTATTTAAAATCTACATAACATTGTTATGCCCATATGTTTGAACACCCTTTGTGGCATCTGTAATTAGTGGTGCTCAGTTTAATGGTGTAGATGCTGGTGGCAGGATCATAGTTTGGAGCGCTTGATGGTCGATGTTGGCCGAGGCCACCAATGTTGGTTTGACTGGCAATGTAGTATGGCAGCGAAGATGCTGGTGGTTCGGAGGGTGGTTCGAATCTGGCAGACACAACACTGGATTTCGAGTTTGAGTTGATGCAACAACATGCCCCACTCACATGGCATGGCAGTGAACTGATTTGATGGCATGAGACAGAGGCTCTAACATCAGTTGAGCGACAAAGGCAGCTGTGGAATATCCTGCTGGCACAAACTGGGTAAAAACAGCTTGAGTCACTCCTCAAAGCAGTTCTACACTGAACAATAATATATTGTTGGCTGTCTTGGCTCTCAAATGTTGTTTTCCCACTCTGGGGTCTCAGGGTCAGGTTCAGTGCTTGATGGAATTACGAATAATGATCTCAGAGCAAATAATTGTACAGCCTCAAGGAATATGGCAAAGTAGTACTTTATTCTCATGTAATAAATCATGGAGAACTGATGGGCATCGGACTGATGCATGCACCCTCACACAGTAGCTTGCTTACTAGAGGTATTATACCCCAATATGTGTCATTTATAACATTATTCTATGTGGCAACCTATGAAACCTATTGATGGTAAGGATTGGTTAAGGGAACACATTTACATATAGAACATATAAAAATGAGTACATCATTATCTACCCATTATCTGTAGGGTATGCCTCAAACTACCTGTAAATATGTATAGTACTGAGTATAGCAGACAAAATTGCAGTAGATTGCTCTATGAAACATTGTATGTTAGGTTGCCCCTTAAACCCACTGATTGGCTGGCATTCTTTTCCAACCTTGGACTTTCAGCTCTTTAGCAGCATGTACGTGAAACAAAACTTAGGTGTTTGAATACTGTCAGACTACTCCCTGTTTTCCCAATTACTACATCATCTCTCATCAGTCGGCCATAAGCCAAAGTCTTCCATCTGTAGTTCACTGTGTAGCCAAGGGAGTGTGAGCACACCACTATCTTCGTCTGAGACTCTAATGAATAACCCTTGTCGACTTCTGAGTCACATGTTAAGAGACCACAAATGTGTCCATTAAAATCTCTTATTTACTGCTATTTGATTCAATTATGCATGGTGCTGTTGCTCTTCTTGGCCTCTAAAGACTTGTTCACTCTAC
The DNA here is from genome assembly GCF_040938575.1 of Ambystoma mexicanum. NCBI lineage: Eukaryota > Metazoa > Chordata > Amphibia > Caudata > Ambystomatidae > Ambystoma > Ambystoma mexicanum. The sequence goes on from NC_090930.1 coordinate 626,742,127, forward strand.
CTTACATAGATTTCATAAACTTTTAATTGTCAAATACTTTGCCATTGCAGATGGTTTCTTCTTCTTAATCTAAGAGAAATGTCCCCTTTGTTCATAGCTTAACCTGGTTAACTCCCCTTGTGCCGTGCAATTATTCCTTAAAATAGCATCCTTGATCCTGGCCAACATATTGTTCCTGTGGTTCTGCACAAAGAACTGTTCAGCCTCTCCTGATTCTGCAACCTTAATCTGTCTCTGAGGTAGCTTGGTTGGATTTGTCATTTATTTTATTGTTTTTTTATAATGCGCTTAATACCTGAGTTTGGTTTCTAAGCGCTGATCTGGGATTCAAACCTCTGTTGCTCTGAGTGGTCATGCTTCCAAGACCAGCACGTTGCTCCTGTGCTATCCTCTGTTCACAAGCCAGCGTCATGACCCAGCATCCATTTTTCTATCATGGCCATCCTTGCTGCATTACATATTCCTCTATAGCAAGCCTCTATATGTTTCCTTTCTACCTTGCGTTACTCCATATTTACAGTTATTGACCAGTAATTTACTTCATCTTCTTTGCACTCATGATTACTTTAGCCCTAGGTACATGTTTCTTTTGGTGCTTCAGTTACATTGTTACTCTTAAGTATTTTCACTTCAACATAGGATTATATATCTTCTTCATGACATCACTCTGCCCTCATCAGTTTTCTTTTTAATGTCCCATGAAGTCCATAGGTGTGTGCTGACATTCTTCCATGCAGCATCCTTCCACACTTTCAGTGCCAGGGTACATTCTGTAGGGCTGTCTGAGTGCATAACATCTCTCATACACTTTATGCAGTAAAGGAACGATACAGGTGCTCCCATTTACTGTTCTAATTCTACTGTTCCAATCAATATAACACTGGCGAGGGAGTGGGAACTAGTGAAAATACATCCACATGCTCCTCTACAGTGCTTTGAAAAGTCAACTCTCCAAACAGAGATCCAATTAATTTTTTCTCAGATGTTTATTCCAAAGTGAATCAGATAAGTGATGGGATACCTTATATTCTAAAGGCAAATGTCCACAGTTGATTGGACTCAAGCAAGCCCGCTTTAGGGGTCCAATCCCCATCCTTAGGAAAAGAGGACTTTGACTTCTAACAACATACCTAAAGTGTGTTGTGTTGAAGGAAGTAGAGGACTGGAAGGAAGAGATATTCAGATGCTGCAGTATTCCTCCAGCTGGGATGTGCTACCCCTGTCTAAACTGACTCAGCCCCCATACCATTGTCAGCTGCTTCAAAGGCGCTTTTGGTATGCATCAAGCTGATGTGTGGCTAATACATTTGGGGTGGTTGTGCCCTTTGATTTTTGCTTCCCAGGTCAGATCCTGCTGGGAGGTTAGCTCACTAGATAGGAGTGCTACCCAACCTCACACAGGATCAAAGGAGAGGCATATCCATCCAGTTCCCTGCCCTGTCACTTGCAAAGGCTAGGCTGCCTGGCCAGAATTCACATAACCCTTCCAGAGCTGTGCTGGGCTCACAGTGTTCACACATCTACAATATGAAATTGATGTGGCTACAATAAGTGTCAGAGCTGCTAGCCACCATACCCTAACTCAGGCATGGCTCATATTTAAAGTTTACAACTACCTCAAGGAAAGTAACTCTCAGTTATGTGGTGGTTTTGGTGACCAGGTATACAGGGCTTTAAATCCTAGATGTAGCCCCTGCCCTGCAATGACTTAGCTGTCATCACACCTGTCAGAGGACACATTTAGGCACCAGGCTTGCTCTGTAAAATTCGGGAGCAGGCATGGCAGTTCAGAGTATTGATTCAGCAGGGCACAGGTGTACATTATGCTTTTGGCATGGAGACCACCAGCTCTGAGAGAAAATTACCTCCCTCGGGTTATCTATATATATATAAAAACAAAGTTGTGTTTGTTTCTGGGTTTGTATATAGCATTGATCTTGGGGACGTACCTCCACACGTACCTCCACACAAACAGTGAGGTCTAGCGTCATGAATTTTACATTGAATATTCTTTATTTCATTGCCAGATTAATGCAACTATTTCTAGCTCGATAGGTCATCCTGTTCCCGAGATAATTAATTGTTTTGTTTTTTGGTATTACGTTTTGTGGTGCTCCGGACGCCATCTACACGTCGTCATATGTAGAAAATGCTCATCATCATCACACTTCACATTTTTTTAGAAGTGAGTTAGGGCTTCATCACGATTTGGGCGGTAACGCCGGCGCTATTACCGCCAGCGCTATTAGCCCTACCACCAAACCCCCCCAGCGCTATTAGCACTGGATCATGGGTTTGGCGGTACAGTTAGTGCCCATTCCCCATTGGGCCCATTCGGGAATTCCTCATTCCCCATTGGGCCAAATGGGGAAAATTTGCGCTATTACTGCTGGCAGATTTCCCGCTGGCAGCAATAGTGCCGAAAATCAGCAAATTTGCCACAGGTTTCAGCTGGGGGAAATCCGCCAAGGCCATGATCTGGCGGACCCTTAAATGCGGCAGTAACAGCGCTACCGCTGCATTTAAGGGTTACCGCCAGACTCGTGATGAGGCCCTTAGTGTGTCTTTCTTTTTTTATTGATTTGTTTTCCAATGAAATCGATACATGTTAATGTCATTAATTAATTGAACACCAAATCTGTATTTACTTGTGATTAAAATTCTCACATGAATATCATATGTGTATGCTTACTCTGATTATTTGCAGTGTGTGTTGAGTAGCGAAAATGGCCACCACTGCTAACAAAACTGCAAATAATCAGAGTAAGCATACACATATAATATTGGATAAATAGACATTTGGTGTTCAATTAATGAGTGAAATTAACATGCATTGCGTTTTTCCTTTCATTGGAATATGAGAACAAATCTGAGAATGGACATCCCTGGCAAATCTGGGTGGTTAAGCTTGAAACAAAGGGAGGTAGTCCTACAATCTACATTTGGGTGTTTACATATTATTTGTGCGAATATATTACATTTTGTCATGTTTCACTTGACAGGTATGTCTCTGTGTCTACTATAACCTTAATGTTAATAGAAGAACACTAAACTGGTTTGAGTTGACACAGCATTTTTTATTTTGCTAGTAAAACAGTTTTTCTTCTTTTGTCAATGCTTTTTTTGAAAAAAAAAGAATTTCTATTTTCTATATGACTTTGTTGTCTCTTTTGTCATAGAACAATGATTACACAATGAACAGTGCAAATACAAGTGCATTCAACATATATAAACAAATGACGGATTACTGCACGTCTTAGTTTCACATATCCAGGTGTCATCCTTATGTTACATGAACTCATACAAATATAAAAAAAAACAACAGAACTCTGAAAAAATGGGGGCTCTGTTGCTTCAGCACAGAAGGTGCAGCGTCCAGTGACGGTTCGGCTGGTAAGTGAAATATCCTTCTTCTTGGGCCAGGACAAGGTCTCCCTATAGGAGGGACATATACATGCACTCAATTAGTGAAGGACTCTTCTCAATTAAACTTAAGTGCAACAGTGTAAAAATATGAAAATCAAATAAAGGTTAAAAACCGTATTAGAAGAGAAAAGACTTCTCTAGTACACACCTGTAATTCACTGACTTTAAATGTATTCCTCTTAAGGAGCTCCCTTAAAGGGAAGGGGCTGCAATCGCAAAGTGTGTCTTCAAAAAGTCTTGCCACATGGAGTTCTTAGTTTTGCGTTCTGTTAGAATAGTAGAGAGAAAGAAAGAACACTTCTAACTTTCAATACTAAGAGTTCAAAAATACTGAGCTACATGGTAGATTCCTATGCCTAGATTTTAACAAGGAGTGGAGGAAGTCGTTACCTGGTTATGTTGTGTGAGCCAAGCCTGGTAGCGTAGGAAGGTGATCTGGGGTTCTGCCGTCTATCTGCTTACGGTAATTGGTTCCTGTGGCACCCTAGAGGTGGAGAATAGCTGTGTTACGCTTGATGCATGGCTAGTGATATAATTGGATTATGTGGGGGACAGACAGTAAAAGGTATGCAAGGGCGCCTACCAGAAGTGGGGCCGTTGGACCATGCACAGCAAGTCGTGCTATCTGGAACACTCTCGTAAGGTGTCTGTGCTGTCCTTGATAATCTCTCTGTTCAGGAAGTGGAGAATTCCCAGAGCTGTGTGTTTTTATGTATCACGCATGTGCATGAGATTGCTATCTCCGCAGAATGCGCATGCAGCAGGGTGCACTCATCCCGTTACCATTGGAAACCCAAGTCCTAAGCAATGGGAAGGGAAGCAGCATACCTTAGGGTTTAACTCGCAGACAGGAGCATGCAAAGTGTGTAAGATTAGCATTGGGGTGCCGGCAAGTTGTTTGGTACAGTGTGTAATGTTATCATAGGACACGATTAGTGTCAGATCCTTCACACAGAGCGTAGCGCCTGCTAAGTAATTAACAGCACATCTTGTCCTGTGAAAACATTCACTGTAATTAAGCTTGTCTATATGTATAACAGTCAAAAATAGTGTGTTTGTTTGTTTGTGGGTTTGCGGCTTTGCAACATGTAGGTGTATGGGAGGTGAAGATGTATTAGAGACGAAAGGCAAAGGCGTATGGGAGGCGAATGGACTTCATGGGCGAAGGTGAAGGCAGGTAGCATTCCACATAGTTTCCAAAGTGTTGCTATATAAAGAGGTGTGATAGGCTTTTCTGTTACTCTCTTATGAATGGTGCTAACGTGGTATTTCACAAGAGCTGTTTGAACGAGCCACCCTTGCTGCTAAAAATTATTCTGTCAATGAAATGAATAATGAATAACCAGATTCAGGATTTGCTTCCATGCACAGTTACTGAGCACAACTCAATCGATCCAGTGGTGGATGCCGACGAAGCCGTAAACTATCCAACAGAATTCCTCAACCCAATTGACCCTCTAGGAATGTCACCACATCACCTCTGACTGAAAGTTGGGTCATTCATAATGCTGCTTCGCAATCTTGACCCACCTAGGCTGTGTAATGGCACATGTCTGTGCATTAAAAGATTGCTCCCCAACGTAATTGAAGCTACAGTGTTCACCAGCAAGGGAAAAGGAGAAGTATTCATCCCAGGTATTCCATTCTTCCAGACATACATGCCATTCAGTTCAAAGTGCCTACAGTCCCCTGTTAGGATGTTGTTCGGTATCACGATGAACAAGGCACAGGGCTAGTCAGTCAAGTGCACTGGTATCAACTTGGAAGCTCCATGTTTCTCCCACGGGCAGTTGTATGTCATGTGTTCTAGAGTGGATTCCCTGAATCAGTTGTATCTCTTTGCTCCAACTGGAAAAACTAAAAAATGTGTTTATAAACAAGCCATATGAAACATATTGGACTAGTAGGGGATATGCCTATAGATCCCCTTGTATCAATGTCACACACAAAAATCCAAGGTAAACAATTAATCAGTTATTTCACCAAAAGTGTAGCCTAAGTCTATCTTGCCCTCCAACATTCTAGCTAAACCCTGATGAGTGTTCTATCCCTAGTCAGCGCTAGGGATCCACTTATCTAGGATTAGGGTAAAGTAGAGAGAAACCTGCTCTAATCTATATGCTAATCACCAACCATGGGCTTCATTACAAGTTTGGCGGTAGCCTTGCTGGTAAAACCGGCAGGCTGTGGCCAAACTTGCAATTTATTCCAGCACCCGCGAACGTGCAATTACCGGGTCATTACGGCCCAGCCGGACCCAGTAATTGTCCATTCGTGGGCGCCGGAATGCTTTACTCCCCATTCCCATAGGGCTCAATGGGATTGGGGAGGTCAGATGCACTGGCACCATTGGCAATGGTGCCGGTGCATCCGACATACTCTGCTCGTGGGTGCCGGTATGGCCACCAGGACAGACCTGGCGGCCGTAATGGCACCCACAAGCAGAACTTGTAGTTTGCCGGTCCAGGAACTACGGTACTGGCAAGTTTACCGGTATCATAGTTCCCGGACCGGCAAACTTGTAATGACCCCCAATGTACCCTCTAGGTCTAATATCTACTTTGCCGCTCTATAGTTAGCCCTGTTTCCTTTTGAAATGCAACAGGTGTTCACTGGGGCACTTCTAAGGGAACATAACTCATTCCAGCTTGTCGTCATGTGGCCAGGCATTGCTTGTATACAGGCTCCAGGGTTTTAGGACCTCTGAATTGCACTGTAGTCTACACTGAATGATGTGAGCAAGGAAACCAACATTGGCCATCCTGGTGCTGATCAAAAAATCTCTGCATATAAAGGCATTCTATTCCCCCTCGAAGGGAAAAATGGCGTGTGTCATGCATTGCACGGATAATGTTTTGCATGTAATTCAATGTAAAAACACTCTCTCACAGTGTGTGGGCACCAAATGAAGACACAACTAGGCCATTGGCAAAGGAGAGGTAAGGTGGGAGTGTGAAAGTAAGCCCCTAAACGCTCACACCAGAGAGAATACAACTCGATGGGGAAGGAAGGCCCAAGTCGATCTTGTTAGGATAACAAGTTTAATCTCATGTGCAGATGACAGCAACAGCAAAGAACTCTGCTGCCGAGAACGTTCTGCCAAATAGAGGTACAAGCAGAAACATTTAAAGCCAAACATCGTCATTAATTACGCAATACATATGGTGACAACCCGCGTGGCTGATTGGATGGACTCTATACAGGTGCTGCCTTTATCCATATGGGATGGCAGTTTATTGGTCCCAACCCAATCTGTCCATCTTCCATCAAGTGGGTGCTGCAGGGCTCATCTTCTTCTCATGTCGAAGGTCAGAAAACACATTAATTATACTCTTACTATACAGCTTGTTTTTCACTCATACCATGCACTTGGCAGGATTCCAAACAGACACACAGGAGTTTGCAGGGCACTCTACCTTCACCCGCACATTTCACTCACTCCCTCCGCCCCATCCGGCTCCAAGGTCTCCACCCTCGAACTATCATTTATCCCTCCCAGTACCTTGCAATACATATCACACAATTGTCGCTGAAACAATAGATCCTGTCCATCAACTTTGGACATTTCTGGACTTTTTACTTTCGGGTCGATGGCCAAAGGGCACCTGCTGTCATGGAATTCGGGAATCTAAGGGTTTAGTCATTTATATGGGCTATAACTCGTGGTCACTCAGGAATGGGCCTCATCATGCTTTGGCCAAAGTGAGATAACATGTAGACCAGGGGCTGACCTCTGATCACAGCTTTGCAAGGCACATTCCTATTGGATGAAAGACACATCTTTGCAACACTTTCAAGAACAATGAACAAACAGTGTGGCGAGTGGGGCTGTGAATTGTCCTCATGGGAGCTCGGGCAAGACTGGAGATTTCCACTGCCTCGTGGATTTGGGCCTTGTGCATTCAATGCCGCCTGTACCACGCAAGCCTTATCTTCTACCTATGATTGTTAAAATCTATGCAAAATAGCGATGCCGCCCATGCCTTGGGTCACACTATATGGTTACACTATAATTGGTTATATTAGCATGGGATCCTGCTAGATGGGACCAAGTCCCTTTCGCTGAAACCCCGCCCCCTGGTTCATTACAGTGCCTTGAATGCATCTCGCCTTACTTTAATTTGTCTCGGGGGGGGCTGCCCCCTCCCATCGGTGGACTGTTTATTAATGTGGGTGGGTGGGCAGGGAAGGATACAAGGCAGGGGAGTATCAGGGGCTCTGAGACTGTCCCTCAGATATTGTGACTGTGGCACTGAGGCAGGGTGAGAAGGGCTGGAAACAAGGATCATGAATTCCATTGGTGGCCCCAGAGAGGTTGTGGAGGTACACGTGGCCAGGCAGAAAATTCATACATTTCTCATAACTCCCTTTCTGTGATAGTCATCCACAATGTGGTCTGTGAAATTGATCAATGTCACAATGGGACATAGGGCTGTGGAAAATATATAGGAGAACATTCAGATGTACAGAAACCCCTTTTTTCGTGGCTTGTGTGATACATTCAAGGGAGTCCTAATGACCTCCATGCCAGATCCTGAGAGGAACAGAAAAAACAAACTTGAGACAGAACTATACTATGGCATGTATGTGCTTTTTCAGAGTATGACATGTGATCCATTTTGTGCCCTAAAACTGTGCACTCCTTTGAGGCTTAATTCTGCTTTCACTATGGGTGTTGGATGTGACACCATGGCTGGATGCAACAATAGTGTGTAATACTAAGCATCACCATTTTCACCATTGGCTGCTGGTAGAATTTGTTTTACATCCTATCTTCCCTTGTGGCTGTGGAGTGAAGGTGCAGGTGTGTGGGCCATTGTAATTGTCTGTATGTGAGCTTATTTCCTAGGTTTAGGGTTGTGTCAGTCGGATGCCAAATACAGTATTTTTCTAAACCGATTGTGGGATTTTTGAGTCATGTTATGGCTATTTTGGTTAGGGTGAGATCCAGGATGATGTATTGGTCCTGGAAATAGTGGGGGTTACTCTTATTTGTATACCAATGTTGCTTGTGTTTTTTGCCCATAATTGATTGAGTGACTGAAGTTCATGTTCCAGGATATGATCTCACAGAATCACTAGGGAAGGGAATTTGGTCTGTAGATTTCATGCGAGATACCGTAGAATACATAATAGAGCATATAGTAGGTTGCAGTAAACCTACATCTAAGTGGATGCATAGTTTTAGGTTTGGATTAGTCAGCTGTTACTTGGGTACTATTGATCCATATTAAATGTCAGGTCTTATATATGGATGTTTTTAAATTATACACCATTCTAGGTGGTACTCTACGTCCATTGGTATCTCACGGTGTATGAGTTTTTTAGTGTCTGGTGACACGGGTGTATGAGTTTAATTTGCATTCAGAGGATATGTGAGTGCATTGATGCTGCATTTTTTGTGCATGCATCCGATAGTGTGAGTTATCCAGTGACCCAGGGGTTTGTGTGTATGGTTTCATTAAGTCCTCTTAGTGTGTTTATTTTTTATATTTGTTACATGGTACTAGTTTGGATACCAGTTCATTGGCTCTGTTTGTATTTTGGGTAGTTATGATATGATAAGTTAATTTTCTAAGAGCGACGAGGAAAGGCATGGAACACAGCGGGAGGACAAAACAAATGATCTTACTAGTCGTGTCATTCAGATTGTGCAAGTGCAAGAACGAGAACTGCAAGGAGATGGGGGAGTGCCAAGGAGAGGGAAGGGGAAACAGGGAAGCATTGCTCTGAGTCAGTGCAGCAGCGGAGCGCAGCCCTGTGTAAGTGCAAGGAGGCACAGGACTGTAGAGGTTGGAGTTACAGCACCTGAGGGCGTGGTAGGCACAGAGGCGGTGCAGGGCTGACTGATCATGAAAGAGCCTGGTACCCTGTGAGATTCTGAGGGTAGCCAAGCAACCAGTCAGGTGCAGCAGACATGTGGTCAGGTATGTCAGCAGGGGAGGGAGAGAGGGAGCGCAGAGGAGAAGAGGAACGTTTTGAGCAGCTTCCGGAACTTCAGGTGGTCTGGCTGAAGTTTGAGAGGGGCAGGGAGGCCGTTCCAGAGGGAGGCACCGGCAGAGGAGAGAGATCTATCCCCCACTCTCTGCCTGGAGAAGCGCCTGCCTCTTAAAGAGTTGGAGGTCACTGCGCAAAGGGCTCTAGAAGGAAGGTATTTTGGAAGAGAGAGTTGTATGTAGTGCGGACCCTGGCCCCAGAAAGCCTTGTGGACAATGCAAAAGGTCTTGTAGTTGATCCTTGGTGCCAGTGATGAGATTTCAGGGCTGGAGAGATACAGCGCCTGGACTTGAGGCCAAGGATAAGTCTTCCAGTCCTGTTCTGGATTAGTTGCAGAGGGTGAAGGGAAGCAAAAGGAAGATTGAGAAAGAGGCTGTTGCAGTAGTCCAGCCTTGCGAGAACCAGAGCTCTGGAGAGAGTGAGCTTCTGGGGGAAGGTGAGAAACACACTGTGCACCTTAAGTGTTTTATCTACCATTGGGGGGTTGCACTAGTTTGGTGTTCTATTCAATGCTAACTCAGAATGTATGGAGCAGTGGTGGGTTTTAATTAATGGTTGTTGCATGGTGTCCACCTGGGTCCATGAGGTGTGGGGTAGGAGAGAGAGAGAGAGAGAGAGAGAGAGAGAGAGAGAGAGAGAGAGAGAGAGAGAGAGAGAGAGAGAGAGAGAGAGAGAGAGAGAGACTGAGAGAGAAGAGAAATAGAGAGGGGGGGCAGAGAAATAGAGAGGGACAGGGAGAGATATTGGTTGTGTGTGTGTTGGAATCAAATCACAAGACCTGAATCTGCCATTTACAGCTCTCATGACTCATACAGATGTTACTGCCCATAGTGCCTGTGTTGTATCTGTAGGTCTTGCCCTGGATAGAATTATGGGTGTGTGACTGAGAAAATGATGCTGTTGCGTGTTGGTGTCTGTGTTTCATGTGAGTTCCTAGTCTGTCAGTTAGGGCAATTACATCTAGCCTTCCTCGGTGTAGGATGCCCGGTCCTCTGCCTCCTCCATTGTTACCTGAATTACCTACCTGGAGTCCTCTATCTGTTATCTTGGTCTCCTAATAAACCTACTCATGACTACACACCTGAGTCAGTGTTTTGCCTGAACCACTAGACCTCGATATTACAGTTTTTCTTTCATTCCAATACTTTATTTTATGTTATACTGTGCTATGTTATGTTCAGTTACGCTTGATTAATGCTGTGAAAAGATTTACTATAGTATAAAACAATGTTCAAACGGTAAGACCAACATTCCTCTTTCATCATGGTTGCAGTGGATATTATTATATTGTATGCAATAGATGACATTCCCTTGCTTGTACATTATTGGAGTGGGTCGTTTCACATTTGTTTTTCTGTAACCTTTGGCATTGACAAGATTCACCTAAAAGTCTCAGGTCTTAAAACAAAGTACCCGGCAAGGGACAATCAGATTGTAACAAACAATCTTATCCGCCCTAGCTAGGTCATTGACTGCCCGAGAAAGGCTTACCTGCTACGGTTTGGAGTGATGTGGCTTCATCTGGCCGCCATGGATAGGGAGAAGGCACTACCTGTAGTCCCTTCGCCCCAATCCATGGAGACCATTTTCTTTGCATTCATTTTTTACTATTGTTTTAATTCCCACTAAGGAAAGGGAGAATGGACTATATGTAGTCCCTTCTCCCTGATCCATGGCAAACGTTTCCCTCCCCCCTCGAGTTGAGAAATGGTTTACTTGCTGTTTCTCCACTTGAGTAGTAAAAATACTATTAGTTCCCCTGTCCAACATGCCGGGGCACTAATAGCTTTTTTCATTATAATGAGTATGGCTAGTAAAATTAAGCCTTTTTGCATAACAATCATCATTCTAGTTACACAACAGTTAAAACAACAATTAATAATCACTCATAAACATTTCACATTTAAAATCCTCATTCAAGAGTTCACATACTACAATTTCATGTTATCATTCTTTAGTAAGTACATATCCAGATTACATTATTCAGATAAATATATAAAAATCACTTTCAAGTTAATATACATAGGCCCCTTGATGCCAGGAATCTACCTCCATGCTTATTCTGTAGACTTGACCTTGTCACTATTTGCGTGTTATGTCCTCCCAGACGTGCATCGCAGCTGCAGTAATCACAAGCGACTCTTGAGCCACAATCATGGAACCAAAACTGATCTGTTACAATGCTACCTGGCCATGTGCAAAAGTGCTCATAGCCCTTGAAGTTGCCTTCTCACATGCCAAAATGTGCCTACTAGCTTCTATAGATATGGCACACAAACCGCAAAATCTTTTTGCACGTGTTATGGTCTACCAGATGCCAGTATGTTGCAAAACCGGCAAAATATTTAATCACAGGTACATGATAAAGCGTCCTAGTGTGTGAAAACATGCCCTAGGAAGGTTACTGCATGGCAAATGAAATTCAACGCGTCGTTTAGCATACTCCTCATAATGCCGCCCGGTCTATAGTATACCAATAGATCTCACCCGGTCCCCTGCCTGTGAGTTGAACTTTAGTTTGTTTAAATAGAAACTAATATCTGTTGCATCTGTCAGGGGCAGGCCAATATTCTCCAAAGTCATGCTCAGAGTCAGCCAATTCAAGCTTTTTTTACCCATTTGGTAATATACATGTCCTTTTGACATAGAAGCTATGTTAGGGATATCCATTTTAGCACTAATTTATCTTATTTTTTAATAGCCACTTGCTTCACGTTAGTTTCCCGATGGTATACAAGGTGGTAGTGCCTAGTTTCATTCTCAAGGCAGACACAGGAACGGTTGTGAGTGAGTTCAAAAGTGACCTAGGTATTTGTCTAACCAACCCACGTGATTTTCAGGAACTGTTTCTAAGCCATATAATATACATGGTGCAATGACTTTAGTATGCACTTCCAAATGTCCCTCTACTGACTCTCCACCAACTCTCTTGATGAATCCCCTCAATACCAGCCATCATTGCATAGCTTTAGCTTTAGCATAGGCATTCATTTATTTATGTATTTATTTAGTATTTATTATTTAGCATAGTTTTGTGAGGATGTAGGAGCACAATAACATAGTAGCCCAAAGTAGACATAGTTATTAACTTGCTCCAATGTTGTGTCATCAATATGCCAGCTAAACCTATATTGTGTCGACCTTTACTCTGTATGGGCATAACCTTGGTCTTTACAAGATTGATCTTCAATCGATTCTCGTCCGCAAACTGGGCAAGATCGTCAATAGCTCTTTGTAGGCCAAGAAGGGTGTGGTCAAGTACAACTGTGTCATCCACATAAGTAATCCATGGTAACGCCACACCTCCAATATGTTCCGGGAAAATCCATGTTTTACTTAATTTAGCCCACATGTCAGCCACATAGAGGTTAAATAGAAGGGGCACACAAACACACCCCTGTTTTAAACCACTATTAATGGGCATGGGGGAGGAAATATCCCCGTCTTGCGAAAGGCGAACCGTGACAATTGTATCGTTATGGGGGGCCTTGGCAAAATACAGTAAACATTTGTCGATACCCGATCTTTCTAATTTTGACCACAAGATGTGTTGATCGACACAATAAAATGCTGTCGAATAATCGACAAAACATATGAAAAGATCGGCATCTATCCCACTCAATACCTCAGCAGCTAACAAACAGAAGGCCCACATAGTCTCTATGGTAAAATTGCCCTTCCTAAATCCTAGCTGTTGGGGTTTTAACAAGTGTTTGTTGCTGGCCCATTTATTCAGAAATTGCAGCAAAATAGTTGTTAAACCTTGCTGCTAGTTTCTAGCATAGATAGTAATCTATACTTGTTACAGTCGCTGTAGGAGCCACGCCTGTATGTCGCAATCAATAATGGGTTTAATCAGCTCCAAGGGAGCACTCCTGTTGCCCATATTTTAGTGTACATGTCATGCAATACTCTAGCCCAAAATTGAGGGTTGGCCTTCAATACAACTTTGGCTAACCCATCGGGCCTTGGGGCCCTAGATTGTTTTAATCTCGCCAGGATATAACAAATATCACTCATTTTATAATCAGGAATGTGCCACCTGAGTAACCGAGAGGATTTACATTTTGCAATACTTTGGTCCAATAGAGGCCTTCTACATGCACCATCCAGGTTTCTTCTGCTGTAGCACGGATTTCCTTAGCGGCCATTGTAGCCAAATAAGGCTGATATAAGTGGCAGAATTCCTGTGAGTCATTTGTATGAATTAGTCTGTCAACCATTTTCCAAATTGCTGATTTAAAGCTGGCTTTTTAGCCACGCAACCAATTCTTAGGTTTGGTAACTATGACAACAATCTTAATTTTTTTTTTCGTGGATATTCAGGTTCTTATTTCTTTTAATGGACCTCACCCTCTTATGTAACAAGCGCTTTGCAATACGATTTTGATAATCAAAAAAATCATGGGTTGGCTTTTCCTTGCACAGTCAACTTCCCCACCATGTAAAGGCAAGGTTTAATTAGTGCACATAATTCCCCCATATCACCATTACAGTGATTTAGTACTTCTTCCGGGGAGCAAACTATCTGAACAATGTACTCATTGGGCCTTTTTAAATTGGCCTCAGATCACACAACTGCATTTCCTGGGGCAATAACTGACACCTTGCGTAGTGCTGCCTTATTTTTCTCCTGTGCTAACACATGAAAGGTAACTTTCATCATGTGTGGTCACTAATTGGGGCAAATGCAATTTCATATTTCATTACCTTACAATGTGCTGAATCCGTAAGGAAAATACTGTCTAAACATGAAGTACTGCACCCATTAGACCACATAACAACCTCCAGAAGGGTTTTGTTCTTACTTGGTAACAATGGTACTAAGTTGAATCCCAGTAGTACTCCCGACCTCCTCTGACCCCTCTGTACCAAAGCTCAGGAATGCTCTGAAAGCTAGCTCTGTTGTAACATCACTTACCAAATTAGTACAATGCACATTGAAGTCACCAGCTATAATTATACTCCTCTTGGTGTTCTTTAACGTCCATGTTGACAGCGACTCTGTCACCCATTTCAGCAGTGAAGCAGTATGTATTCCATCAGGGGGATTATATACATTTCAAAAGGGTTCTTAATTTCAACTGCAAAGATGTTGTCAGAAGATGTTCCAATATTCTACTCCACTGACTCATAACCTTGTCTAAGGCCTATGCATAAGTCACCCTTGGGTCTAATCTTCTGAGCTCTAATTGCTGGTTGGACAAATATTTGGTAACCATCCATTGAGAAGGTTGTCAAGCAAGTTTATTGTAAGATAAATATGTCAGTCGTGGCAAGAGCAGCATAGCCTATTGGTTATGTGGTGAACAATTTAAATACCCTTGTGTTGCAGGATAGGAGAAAGCCCAAATCAAGGCTGGCTGCTGGTCAGTACCGTGGCTCTTCATTCAATGTCACCCAAGGCTTGTTGGGCAAAGTGTACTGTTTCAACTTCAATTTTTGTCCTTGATATCCCTGCCTCTTTTAGGACCAAGCAGATTTTGCTACTGCTTGTCCCTCCATGGTGTACACAGGGGTCTTAAATCCTTCATCCTTCAGTGTGCCATAGTGCTGGGGTACTAATAGCAATATAACCCTCAGATGGTAGGCATTACCAGTCGGTTAATGCCCCCTGGGCTACATTAAGGCCCTTGATTTCCTCGGTCTTGTCACTTTCGCCCTGGGGGCATTACTCTACCGCTAATACCCCCCCACCTCCTCCTCCGGTTCAATTACTTTAACACCACAAGGAAATGTGGAGGTCATTCTCAGCCTTATCAGTTAAACAGAAATATAGATCCCTTAAAAAGAAGTATCCATTTGTCACCCCATTAAATGTCACCTCACGTTTCAGTGAGTGGAACTGTGACAACTGCTTAACAATAATTCTTGAAAAACACACATAGGCGTTTTGAAGTTAATGTCATGCTATCATATTTGCTATAAAAGGACAGAGGTGCCAAACAAAACTTTGAGAAAGAAAGGGACATAGAAAATAATTCAGATATGCAAAACCCATGAGATCAGCAAAACGATAGGTTTAGGGCAATGAAGCGGAGGTTGATTGCTGCATTGTTTGACTTTTACCTTGCAAATAGCATTGCATACCCAAATTTCTTCAGATTCTGATGAACTTTTTGCATGGCACAAATGTAATTCTTTGCTTTGACTGAATCCAGGAATGTAAGGGAAGGGTTACATTTTTCACAGCGCACCTTTGAAAATAAAGTACGTTGCCGTGGTGCCAATCTGTTCAGTATTACAAAACAGAAGTGACCATATTGCGAGCATTCAAACACAGATGTAGTCCTCGGCATTAATAAGGAGACGTGCGTAACCCCACCGTATGGCGCGTAACGGGCTCCATTCATTCTCCGTGACAGCCCTTTCTTTGACTTTGGCCCGAAGTGAGCGGGGGAAGATCTTGGCTCGCGTCACTCCATATAATTGTTCGTTAATTACAAGAGAGGTGCCATCATCAGTAGTAATTACCGAAAAGATGTCAGCTTTCAGGTAATGGAGTGAAACATTAGAGGACCTGAGCCTGCCAAGGCTGTGTCTCACCGATGCAAGTCCGTTGTTGTGTACTGATTCGGCATCAGTCATGCCGGTTTATTCGCCTTCGCCAGTGATTCAGGCAACACAGGTTACCTGGCTGCGGGGCAAAAAGAGTTATTTTGCATTATTCATCGAAAGAATCGATTTGACTTGACCACACTGCTCGCTGAAAAATGCTGTACCGTGGAAACAGCTCTATAGTTACAAGCTACTCAAGCAGTGTTCAGGGAAAAATATGTTGCGAGAAATGGTGGAAGAAATTCACCATCAGCTCGTGACTGGATACCACAGGTTGCGACGGCATGCTGTAAATTCAAGTTGCAGCAGATGAAAAGCTAAATCACCGCCCCACATTGAGGAAACCTTTTGAAACATAAGGGTGCAGCGTTTATGTGTGCAGAGATACACAGGCCGATACATTAATGTGCGCCGAAAATTACGGCGTAAGCGTACAAAAACGTGCGATTTGCAGCGAAAGAGCAAAAATCACAGTGCAAGTGCGAATATCGCAGGGAAACCATCGCACATCTATTCATGGAAGTCCGTGCGCGAGTAAAATCATGGATGTGCGCTGAAAAAGTGCGTGGCGCACGCCAGTGCACAGGTCATCTAACGGCGTGCGGTAAGGCCACAGCGAAAGCGCACATAGCACGGCGCACATAACAAAAGTAGGCGGAACACGGGGCGGAACACTCAGGATGGGGAACAACTCGTGAAAATGTGGGCGTCACGGGTGAAGTACAGGAGGCAAGTGCGTGGAACGCCCACAAGCTCGCCTACAACACGTATTCATGGAATCGAATAGGGCAAACCAGCGCACGGGCAAAGACGTGCACTGACCCAAACCCGTCCGCCACAGGAAGGTAGGCGGTAGCGTCCCTGCGCTGGAAAAAAATGTGCGCCAAAATGTGTGCTAACAAAAAGCACGAATAAACAGCTCTGATGAATGTCCCATACTGTGGCCCTCTAGGACAAATGACGTGCAAAGGGGTACGCGACAAACAGCGACACCCGCTGTGTGAAAATTTAGCTTGTGCGTGTATTTCGTGTGTGCGCGTGAAGTTTCACACGTGATCGGGCATGGGGGAGTGGGGTACGTGTATTTCAGGGGTGCGCATGAAGTTCCACACGCGATCGTGCCTGGGGGAGCGGGATACGTGTATTCCAGGGGTTCGCGGGAAGTTTCAAATGAGATAGGCCCTGTGCGAGTGGGGTGCGTGTATTCCTGGGGTTCGCGTGAAGTTCCACACGCAATTGGGCTGGGTACGTGTAAATCTGGGGTGCGCTGGAAGTTTCACACGCGATTGTCCTTGGTCGAGCGGGGAACGTGTATTTCGGGGGTGCGTGGGAATTATCACACGTGACAGGCCCTGTGCGAGTGGGGTACATGTATATCTGGGGTGCAGGGGAGACCTACACATGAATTGGCAGTGTGGGTCCTCCCAGGTGTTCCCTCTGCACCCTCCACGGCCCCTGCAGGCAGCCCACACCACAGGGGACTTCATGTTCCGCAGGCAGCCCATCCACCATGGGCATGCCCCCCAGGCAAGCCACATGTCAACTTGCACTACTACTACTACTGATCACCAACTCATGAGCCCCTGCACCCCCACCCCCCAGCAGTGTGGGGCACCTGCCAGCAGGCCCACACTCATGTCCCACGCATGTCCCCTTGCACCCCCACCCCCCAGCAGTGCGGTGCACCTGCCAGCAGGCCCCCACTCATGTCCTGCTGCACCCCCACCCCCCACCAGTTCGGGGCACCTGCCAGCAGGCCCCCACTCATGTCCCACTCATGTCCCCCTGCACCCCCACCCCCCACCAGTGCGGGGCACATGCCAGCAGGCCCCCACTAATGTCCCCTTGCACACCCACCCCCCAGCAGTGCGGGGCACCTGCCAGCAGGCCCCCACTCATGTCCCCTTGCACACCCACCCCCCAGCAGTGTGGGGCACCTGCCAGCAGGCCCCCACTCATGTCCCCTTGCACCCCCACCCCCCAGCAGTGCGGGGCACTTGCCAGCAGGCCCCCACTCATGTCCCACTCTTGTCCCCCTGGACCCCCACCACCCCCCAATGCGGGGCACCTGCCAGCAGGCCCCCACTCATGTCCCACTCATGTCCCCCTGCACCCCCACCAGTGCAGGGCTTCTGTCAGCAGACCCCCACTCATGTCCCCTTGCACACCCATCCCCCAGCAGTGTGGGGCACCTGCCAGCAGGCCCCCACTCATGTCCCCTTGCACAACCACCCCCCAGCAGAGCGGGGCCCCTGCCAGCAGGCCCCCACTCATGTGCCCTTGCACCCCCACCCCCCAGCAGTGCGGGGCACCTGCCAGCAGGCCCCCACTCATGTCCCACTCACTTCCCCCTGCACCCCCACCAGTGCGGGGTACCTGCCAGCAGGCCCCCACTCATGTCCCCTTGCACACCCAACCCCCAGCAGTGCGGGGCACCTGCCAGCAGGCCCCCATTCATGTCCCCTTGCACCCCCACCCCCCAGCAGTGCGGGGCACCTGTGAGCAGGCCCCCACTCATGTCCCACTCATGTCCCCCAGCACCCCACCCCCATCAGTGCGGGGCACCTGCCAGCAGGCCCCCACTCATGTCCCCTTGCACACCCACCCCCCAGCAGTGCGGGGTCCCTGCCAGCAGGCCCCCACTCATGTCCCCTTGCACACCCACCCCCCAGCAGTGCGGGTCACCTGCCAGTGGGCCCCCACTCATGTCCCCTTGCACACCCATGCCCCAGCAGTACGGGGCACCTGCCAGCAGGCCCCCACTCATGTACCCTTGCACCCCCAACCCCCAGCAATGCAGGGCACCTACCAGCAGGCCCCCACTCATGTCCCCTTGCACACCCACCCCCCAGCAGTGCGGGGCACCAGCCAGCAGGCCCCCACTCAAGTCCCCATGCACCCCCACCCCCCTGCAGTGAAATGGCGATCCCACGACACAAACCAAAAGTCAGCCATGTACATCAACACATTTCCGCCACATGAAGGCAGGCGGTAGCGTCCCTGCGCATTAAAAAAATGGGCGCTAACAAAAAGCTGTATATACAGCTCCGATGCATGTCCCATACTGTGGCCCTCTAGGACAAATGACGTGCAAAGGGGTACGCAACAAACACGGACACCCGTTGTGTCAAAAATAGCATGTATTTCGGGGGCTCGCAGAAAGTTTCACACGCGATTGGGCCTGGGCGAGCGGGGTACATGTATCACTGTGGTGGGCATGGAAGTACAGGAGGCAAATGCGCGGAACGCCCACACGCACATGCAAAAAAAGTCACGCTAATCCGGAAACACGTATGCAAGCAGGAAGCAGGCGTACGTCGACCCGCGCAGCAGAAAAGTGTGCACAAACAACAAACAAGCTCAGACGCCAGGATGAATATACCGTTCCTAGCAGCAGTGGCCGTGGGATACCGCAGGAGGAGGAGGAGGATAGCCAGGGCCAGAATTTTTACACCCAGAACCAGCCTTTTTGGGATGCCTGATGACCACGTGTATGGGAGGTACAGGTTTCCACCTCACATAATACTCGACCTGGTGAGTGAGTGGGAGGATGACCTCACATCACCCACCCTCTGCTCCCAAGCACTCAACCCCCTGGTGAAGGTCCTTAATGTACTGCACTTCTTGGCCACTGGATCATTTCAGCTGACAAGTGCCATAGTGGTGGGGTGTCACAGGCCACACAGTCACGCTGCCTACACCAGGTCTTGGCCATCATGACTGCACGCTCATCAGTACGCAGGCACATATACCTGCCCAGAACACCTGCAAAAAGGCAGGCTGTCCTCCAGAAATTTTACGGGGTGGCACACTTCCCCAAAGTGCTAGGTGCCATTGACTGCATCCATCTGGCTCTACTTCCCCCCAGGGCATCTGAGCACATCTATAGAAACCGCAAGCACTGGCATTCCATCAACATCCAGGTAGTATGTGATGCCAAGGGAATCATCACCTCAGTATATGCCAACTATCCAGGGTCCACCCACAACAGTTTCATTTACAGAATGTCAACCCTAAACCGGGACCTAGAAGCTGGTCGGCATGGCGATACATGGCTGATTGGTGAGTATAAATGCCACAGCATATGCATGCATGTCAGATACTGAGTAATGTCACAACCCCACTAATGATACCCATCACCACCTCCCCAGGGGACAGTGCTTACCCACTGAGCACCCACATGATGACGCCAATTCGGAACCCCACCACGCCACACGAGGTAAGATACAACATAGCCCATATTGCAACCCAGGGCATAGTGGAGCGCACATTCGGAGTGCTCAAGTCACGCTTTCGCTCCCTTGACCGTTCTGATGGGCAGCTGTTATACGCTCCCCCAGTAGTGTGCAGGATCATAGTGGCAGCATGTATCCTGCACAACATTGCAACACGCAGGGGCCTGCCAGTGGACATGGTGGTGCCCCCACATCCCCAACTACATGCACGCCCGCTGCGCATGGGAGGGGAAAGGGCACGAGGTGAGGCAGCCCGTACGCAGCTGGTGGCTAATTACTTCACCTAAAATCACACCCCTGTGGAGTGCACACAGCCCTGGCATATACCAGCCGACTATCAGTGATGATGAGTCAACTGACAGTCAACTGTCACAACCATACCAGCCTGAGATTGTTCACCTGGTAGTGTTCCATTGTGTGCATCCCTACCTACACAAACACCACCAATGCTGTGTCATCAAAAGACACACTTCTATGCTGCTAAAATCATTACCCCCTTGCAACAGTGCCATGTCACCCAACACTTCCCCAGCACCGCCCCCCAACACACCATGGCATGTCATGCTATGTGAGAGCAAACAAAGAAATCCCCAAAACATGACACAAGTGTCACAAAGTAAAGTTTCCCGATTGGAAAATGGCCACACACAATATGCTTCCATTAATTTAGAACTGAAAACACACATGACCAAAGACGTACCACAATACAGTGCTTTTAGCCACCCCAAACATAGCATTCACATGACAGTACTAAGTTAAAGGATACGTAGACTTACAACCTGGAGATGCTAGCACATCGAGAACCCCCAACTGTACAGTGTTGGTGCCACGCAAATATGGAAGTGCACTGCTTACAACATGAACTCCATCTCCAAAGTAGACAGCCTTGTGAAGACATGTGAAATTAACCTGAAAATTAGGAGGGAGACATGGATGCACAAGCACACATCAATACACCATGCAGTGTACAATACTACAACAAAATGCTTTAGGAATGTATACACAGTATTGACTACAGACTGCCCACACATGTCATGGGAGTCCAACGTCACTGTGTAAGTTACTGTCACTTGGGCACACCCTTTGCAAGCCCATGGTAACGGGAAGAAGGAGGGGTGTGTGTCTCACAAACCCAAGCATCTAACCCAAACTCAGGACAAGCCTGCATGTGTCCAGCCGGAATACAGTGGATGCTCACGGGAGCCACACAAGGCAACACACTGTAACACAAACTCAAAAATCAAAAATCAAAAACCAAAATCCAAAAATCAAAAATCAAAAATGGCCATGTGCAGGCCAGGGTGGGTGAGGGAGGCCACCCAGGAGGTCCAAGGACAAGGTGCACACCAACAGCCACCTGTGTGGATGTTGCGAAAAAAAAACACCTCCATGGGCTCATGCCCTGCACGGCTACGCTATCGTGAGAGATTCAGAATCGCTGTGGTCGCTCTCATCACCCTGTGCTGCTGCCGCCACAGGAGGTGGTGGTGCTATGGGAGGCAGCCCACACAAAGCCCTAGTCTGGTCCTCCATGGCAGCAAGCATGTGGGTGTGGAAAGTCTCGTTCTGGAGGATTATGGTGCAGAGATCCCCATGCACCACCTGACGTGATCCCGGACCTCCTCCCGAGTTGCCTGCATCTCTGCTGAGAGCGTACGTGTGACACGCTCCAGCAGCTGTTCTGTCCTCATGACAGTGGAAGCCTCAAGCTCCACAAGAGTCTGCCTGAGTTGACAGACTTCTACCCTCAGGGCTTCCCTCTGGCCCTGAGACTCTAAAGAAATGGCTTCCCGCAGAGTGTCCAGGGCTGCCCGTCTGTCCTTGTTGGACGCCAACATGTCCTCCCTGAGTGATTGGCAAATGGAGTCTATTGCCTGCTGTTGTTGCTACATCTGCCTCTCTGGGGGGACAATGGAAGTGGCCACCCTCTCCATAGCTTGAGCCATCATCTCAGATGCTGATGCCTGTTGGTTTGCCATACTGTATATGGATCTCTCCCATGCGGTATTGCCTGGTGGCGTACGGCCACCGCGTTGGCGGGCACCACACCTGTCTGGGGCAAGGCAAACTGTGCCTTGCTGTGTCGGCACTGCCTGAGGCTGCAGGACTGCATTCCCCCTCTGATCTGCTGGCCCAGGAACAGGATCAGATGTTGCGACGTGTGGCCCTGCATCCGTAACCACCAAAAGTGGACCTACCAACACTGACATCTCCATAGTGGGCTGTACCTCTGGTGCAGGTGGGTCGGACAGAACAGAATCCCTCCCAGAAACACCTACCTGCGAAGCCACATAGGTCTCGTCATCCGAATCAACACCCGAAAAGAGGTCTGGTGAGGTGCACCCAGAGACACCCCTGGAGAGAACGGTATGCAGCAAGAGTGGGTTCTCACCCACCACCACAACCCGTCCCCCACTGGTGCCCGGTCGTGCCTGAGATCCCTCCTGGGTCTGCACCATCTCCTCACCCTCAACAGCATCAAGTGCGTCATCCCCTGCAGAACCATGAAAGACAAAAAATGGAAACAGGCATTAGCACCATGGCACACAATTAGGCCTCACGAGGTACAGAACCAGTACTTGATTGACACATGTCCCACATGACTATAACCCTCCCATGCATGCACTGTCACTGAGTTTGAAGGGGAGGAAAATGTCAGACACTGATGACACCAAGATGGAAGAGCAACACATTAGCTGCATGATGGCTAGCAGAGCCATCACACTTTGACCTGTGAGTGGCATGTCCAATCCACATACATGACACATGCCATCACACAGATGGCATGTACCATAGGCATGTCACATATCATTTGACAATAGGGCTGAGATATGCGTAGTGAAAGTGGGGGGATCGAAACAATCAGCCTGAATGAACAATGAGAAATACGGAACAATGTTGTTGCAAGATGCCACTTCAAGGGCAACTGGCGTGATGTTGCACAAAAAGTCTACTGTGGGCAGAAGGGATACTGTAATACCCAAATCCAGGGGCGCAGAATGTCATGGATGAAGCACATGGGTGACCCAAACCACTCAGGCACACACACCCTCGCTTGGCACTCAATCAGAACCCCTCACACACACAACATACATATGGATCACACACACATGCATGTGAACTCACCGGACAATGCCTCGTAATCTGGCAGATCTCACACACCTTGGTTCTGTTCCTCTGTGATGTAGGTCCCAGCAACAGACTCATATACAGTGAGTTCAATGTCCTCTTGTGGAGACTCACCTCCAGTCACCAGAGTAGCGGCATGACTTGAGGCCAGCTTTTTCTTTGCCCTGCGCTTAAGGTCATTCCAGCGCTTGTAGCACTCACCAGCTGTGCGCCTCACTGATCCAAGGGCACTTATGATGTCCGCGACGGTCTACCAGTGTGCCTGACGTTGAGCAGGTGTGGTCTTGCACCCTGCAGTTATCAACATTTCGCTGTCGTGTGCGGACACATACTGCACAAGTGCATCACGCTCTGCTTCATTGAAGATAGGCTTCCTTTGCGTGCCGGACTGCGTAGCCGTGTCTGGGGTATCAGTCTGTAGTGGACGAGCACTCTTCCTCTTTTCTTTGGAAGGTGGTGGGGATCCTGAGTGGCCTACGCCGCTCTGGCCACTAGGGTCAGGAGCACCGGTGGACTGGGTAGTTGGAGTGTGGGAATGCACACTGAGCATGGGACTTGGTACAGGCATTGGCTGAAGTGTTACGTAGTCAGGGGGAACGTTAGCAAGATGGACTGGGACACTGCCCTGGCTGGGAGAGTCAGAGCTGGGGTGGATGGAGCTGCAGCTGCCCCTGCAGCCTCCCCACCCTGCCTACTCGGGGTAGCAGATGACATAGCTGCCCCTGATCCACATGGCCTGATGACACCAACTTGCACCGCCACAAGTGGCATAGACTTGGCGAACTGGAAGTCAGCCTGGGAGTCACCATCTCTAACAGGTCAGGTGCCACAATGGGCCGGTCCAACAAGGGCTGATCAGAGATGGTGTCAGCCACGTTTCCCTCAACTATGGGGGGGGCATGGGTGTCCCTGACTGGTCCTCCACACATGAGGGGCTAGGGGTACCCTGCAAATCCCGGCCACATCCCCTACCGCGCCCACCAGGCCACCTCTTGAGGCTCAGCCACCTTTGCCACCCTTACCGCTTGGTCGCCTCCCAACCATGGCACTGATGTTGTTGTGCGTATGGGAGTTGCAGTAAACTATTGTCCTGGTCAATTGGGTGTCAAAGGGGTAGGGTACTAGATGGAATTCATACCCTATTGCTCTAGCAAGGCTGTATGTGACCCCTGGGGAAAGATGACGGGTCACGCAACGTACACAGGCACCCCAAAAACAGAATATAACGTGCACGCAACCCCTCGTAGACCACGTGCGAGGAAAAATGAACCCGCACTATGCTATGGCACCCAGAAACACAAAATAGAATGTACGCGTGTTACACGCAGCCTACAATTACCTCTGAAGGGGTACGCGACACACCGGGCAAGCACAGTTGGTAAATACGTGCGCGACTCACCGTCTGCCTGGAAAATGAGCGTGAAAAATACACGCGCGTGCGCGTTGGCAACACCCCCGCCAAAAGAAGAATTGTACACTGTCTGAGGAGACAGGACAAAAGAAGAAGTGAACGCTGTTTGAGGAAACAGGCCCAACAGAAAATCAGAAAAAAGCTGTCAGAGGTAAAAGGGAGTACGAACTAGAAACGCTGTGAACTAAATCGCGTGTGAACCGACAAGAAGTACAGAATTCACCCACTCGCTCTCAACGAAAAGCACGTACAAGGAAATGATGTCCTACACGTGCCTTTTGAACCGGCCTACACCTCCAACGTCACTTCCGCGTATATTCGCTAAGGCCCTAACCTCCAATTACACAAGCTGACACTCGGACGTGCAGTTCTTGGACGTGTAACATGCACCCGTGTTCATGGAAATGCCTGCGCGCGCATGTCACAGACGCGCTTATGCGCTAAGGGCCTTTGGTCCAATGAAATCGCGTACGCGTGCTGACGCGCTTACGTGCTAAGGGCCTTTCCTCGAAATACACGCTGACGTGCTAGATTTTCATGTGCCAAATCACTCCGTATCAAGCTGGCCACGCGTTCACACACGGAAGACCATGCTCCTGCCCAGAAGGCCGAATTATTGCCCCCCAGAGCCCCGAGCACGGTCCCACCTGCCATCTGCTTCTGCCTGATTGCCTGCTGCCCACGTGCCCTGCCATTTGCTGCCTGCACGTCAGCCCGGGGTGCTGTTGCTGTGAAAACCCCTGCTGGACAGAAGACTCCCGACTGCTATTCCATCACTCCACAGCCCAGCCCCAGGACCCAGTTGCCCACCCACACCTGCCTCTGTGGTTGCCATGCCGGGCACTACACCATCTGGCACCACTGGCAACCCCCAGCCAGGGAGGCAGAGGGCCACCAGCTTCACTGCCACCGAAGTTGGTGTCCTGGTGGAGCAAGTGGTGGGGCAGTATGATGCCGTCGGCTGCCGACAAGGAAGGACGGACTCGGATCTGGACAGACATCGTGACTGCCATCAACGCGGAGGGGGTGGCAGTCCGTGAATTCTAACATCTCAAGGAGCACTGGGAGGACTTCAGGTCCAGGATCCTCAACAAGGCCCGGCGCCTCTTGAAGGCAGCGGATGCTAAGGGGCGCCGGGGGCCACCTGTCGGAACATCAGATGAGGGTCCTGGAATGCATACGCCCAGCGCTCCACATCCAGGTCCTTGAGAGGCAGACCCGTCTGGAGTCGAGCGGTAAGTGTACATGCACACTGATTTCAAGCTGTGCGTGTGATGGTGTGCCAGTAGTGTGCAGGTTGTACATGTGGTTTTGTAGGGCCATGTATGGATGTGTATGTACAGGGCTGTGAGGCTGACACATGCAAGTGCTTTCATGTGTGAGACACATGGATGGTGTATGTGTGGCTAAGCATGCAGGCCAAATGCAGATGTGTGAGCACACATGTTTGGATTACTGTGTATGTAAATTGGCATGGTTGCGGTGTCACACATGGATGTTGGTTCCAGCTGCATGTATCTGCACGGTGTACATGTGCATGTGTGTGTATTTGACATGGGTGCAACACTGATGCAACATGGATGCATGTGAGACTGATATGTAGAAGACTGATTGCCAGATGTGACATGGATGCCCATCCCATCACTGCGACAGTTGGCGGAGGTGTACACATGCATGTAATTGTGGTGGCGTGTGTGCATGTCTAGTGCACTCCCTGTGTTTCATGTGATGTCTGGCTCACCTTTGGCTGCTCATGCTGTTTGTATGTGTATCGATGGTGCTGGCTGTTGCAATATGGCTGTGGAATAGCTCATGTGTGGGAGTTGCAATGACATGTGTGTTGGGGATTGTGATGCCATGTCTGAAGTTTGACAATGACATTCATGTACAACTGTCATGTGTGTATGAGTCCATTGTACAGTGCCCTGATGCCTGTCTCCTATCTCTCCCTGTCTGCAGCGTCAACTGATGAAGAGGGCGGAGAAGGTGCTGTGGAGCACAGCGGCAGGGATCGCACCGCCAGCCGGAGACGCAAGGCCCGGCTCCCTTCCCAGGCTGTCATCTCGTCGGGGAGTGAGGAGTCAGGTGCAGCATCCCAGGTCGCAGCAGCCGAGGGGAGGTCCAAGAGGCGGAGGTTGGAGTTGGACTCCTCGGCAGCCGAAGGGGCAGCTGAGACCCCACAGGGCCCGACGGAGGAAGATGGCACAGAGTCATCCATGTTGGTGGGGCGTTTGGTGGAAGAGGAGGCCGTACGAGGGACAGAGACGGGGTCTGGAGGTGGGGATTCCACTGGTGCTAGTGGTGCAGTGCAGCGGCAGGGACAGGAGGCAGCACAGGCCGCCGCGGAGGTGCCTGTGTGTAATCCTGTCCCCGATCCTGTCACTGCATCATCTTGCACCAGCAGGGATACCTACGTCCAGACCAGTTCTCAGGGAGGTGATTGGCTTACACCAACTGGCCTTCCTCTCCCTGCGGATGTGGCTATCCGGCACCGGGTTGAGCCTGTCCTGGGTGGGGTGGGTTTGCGTCAACGTGCCATGCGAGCTGACCTGCAGTCTTTTCATGAGGAGACTGCACGTCTTCTCGCATGGCTCGTTGACCGCGTTGAGCCACTGGGGCAGCTCAGCATGGCCGGATTCCTCCGTTTTGTGGACCTTGTTCCGACCCCCTCCTCAACTGAACCCCCTATGCGCCAGTCGTCCTCCATGCCATTTTCCCACCCATGTGTCACCTGGGTGCCCTGTGGAGCTGCCTCTGACCCTGAGGCCAGGCTGGTGGAGGACACATCCCTGCCACAGTCGAGAGTCGGACGTCCTGCAGGGGTGGGCACCTCAACAACTGCACCCAAGCTGAAGTAGGATGTGCAGGTAGCAGGCAGCAGGAGCCAGGGCACAGGCATCGGCCGGAGGGCAGGAGGAGCCTGGACGGGAAGTGTCTTCCGTGTGGCAGCGGTTGGACCATGCGATAGATGCGGAGCGGCAGCGGGCGGAAGAGGCACGGCTCACTATGGTCAGGGTGGAGAACTCCATGCGTAGGGCCCTGAGGCCGGCCGAGTTCCTCGAGGCCATTCGCAGGGACCTGGAGTTCCAGATGTCATTGTCCCTGCGAACCCTCGGGGCCATGGAAGAGGACCGCCTCCGGGACATCGAGCAGGAGTTCGGTGATGCCCTGGCCCGGAACATCAACATGTGAGCCGTTGGACTTGCCCGCTGCCCTTGTAAATAGTTAGATAGTGTTAGGTTTCCTTTGGTGTTTTTCTTTAATTTTGGTTGCGCTTGGACAATGCAGCACCTTAATGTATATAGTTTTTCATTAGGTAGTATTTTTGATAGGTTTCATTTCTTCGGTTGGGATCATGGACCCTGGTTTGTTCTTCTGTATATAGTTCACCATTGGATTCATCTTTTTTATTATTTTATTTCCCCATGGAGCAATGGTTTTCACTTATTGACATGAGTGGGACATGAGTGGGGGCCTGCTGGCAGGTGCCCCACAATGCTGGGGGTGGGGGTGCAAGGGGACATGAGTGGGACATGAGTGGGGGCCTGCTGGCAGGTGCCCCACAATGCTGGGGGCTGGGGGTGCAAGGGGACATGAGTGGGGCATGAGTGGAGGCCTGCTGGCAGGTGCCCCACAATGCTGGGGGGTGGGGGTGCAAGGGGACATGAGTGGGACATGAGTGGGGCCTGCTGGCAGGTGCCCCACAATGCTGGGGGGTATGGTGCAAGGGAACATGAGTGGGGGCCTGCTGGCAGGTGCCCCACAATGCTGGGGGTGCAAGGGGACATGAGTGGGTGCCTGCTGGCAGGTGTACTACAATGCTGGGGGGTGGGGGTGCAAGGGGACATGAGTGGGACATGAGTGGGGGCCTGCTGGCAGGTGCCCCACAATGCTGGGGGTGGGGGTGCAAGGGGACATGAGTGGGGGCCTGCTGGCAGGTGCTGCACCACAATGCTGGGGGGTGGGGGTGCAAGGGGACATGAGTGGGACATGAGTTGGGGTCTGCTGGCAGGTGCCCCACAATGCTGGGTGGTGGGGGTGCAGGGGGACATGAGTTGTTGATCAGTGGTGCAAGCGGACAGGTGGCTTGTCTGGGATACATGGCCATGGTGGATGGGCTGCCTGTGGGACATGACCAGGGGTGCGTGGTAGTCCCCTCTGGTGTGGTCTGCCTGCAGGGGCCGTGGAGGGAGTAGAGGGAACACCTGGGAGGACCCACACTGCCAATTCACGTGTAGGACACCCCGTGCACCCCTGAAATTCACGTACCCCGCTCTGACAGCTAAATCGTGTGTGAAACTTACCAAGAACCCCTGAAATACACTTACCCCACTCGCACAGGGCCTATCGCGGGTGAAACTTCACACGAACCCCTGAAATACACGTACCCCACTCGCACAGGGCCTATCGCGGGTGAAACTTCCCGCGAACACCAGTGATGCACGTACCCCACTCGCACATGGCCTATCGCGGGTGAAACTTCATGCGAACCCCTAAAATACATGTATCCCACTCGCACAGGGCCTATCGCGTGTGAAACTTCACGCGACCACAGGAATATTGGCCCTCTGCGAGCGAGCGGGGTACGTGTATTCCTGGTGTTCGCGTGAAGTTTCACCCGTGATTTCAGCACGGTATGTGTATTACGGTGTTTGCGTGCAGTTTCATACGTGAACGGGCCCTGGTCGACGGAGTACGTGAATTTCAGGGGTGCGCAGCAGGTTTTACACGCGAAAGGGCAACGCCCGTGCACAATACGTCACAGACGCGCCTACGCGCTAAGGGCCTTTGGTCCAATGATATCACGTGCATGTGATGACGCGCTTACGCGCTAAGGGCCTTTCCTCAAATTACACGCTGATGTGCAAGTGATTTGGCACAGGCATTTCCTGTGCCAAATCACTCCGTAACAAGCTGGCCATGCGTACACACACGGAAGACCACGCTCCTGTCCAGAAGGCCGAATTACTGCCCCCAGAGCCCCGAGCACGCTCCCACCAACCATCTGCTTCTGCCTGTCTGCCTGCTGCCCACGTGCCCTGCTATTTGGTGCCTGCACGTCAGCCATCTGCAGGGGTCCAGTTGCTGTGTCCACCCCTGCTGGAACAGAAGACTCCCAACTGGGATTCCATCGCTCCACAGCCCAGCCCCAGGACCCAGATGCCCACCCACTCCTGCCTCTGGGGTTGCCATGTCGGGCACTACACCATCTGGCACCACTGGCAACCCCCAGCCAGAGAGGCAGAGGGCCACCAGCTTCACTGCCACCGAAGTTGGTGTCCTGGTGGAGCATGTCCTGGGGCATTATGATGCCCTCTTCGGAACATCACGCGCCAACAAGGAAGGACGGGAGAGGATCTGGGACAACGTAGTGGTTGCCATCAACGCGGAAGGGGTGGCAACCCGCGACATCAAGCACGTCAAGAAGCGCTGAGTGGACTTCAGGTCCAGGACCCTCCACAAGGCCTGTCGCCTCGCGAAGGGGGGCCGGGCACACCTGAGTGCCATCCAGATGAGGGTCCTGGAACACGTAGGCCCAGCGCTCCACGCCCAGATTCTTCAGAGGCAGACCCGTCTGGAATTGAGCGGTAAGTGGCCAAGCATTGCTGTGTGAGACAGTGCATGTTGCAGTGTGCTGGTAGTCTGATGCTTGCCTGTATGTGTGACATAGGCCATGTATGGATATGTGTGTGTGCAGGGACATCATGGTCATGCATGTGAGACCAGTTATGTGTGAGCCACATGGTTGGTGCATGTGTTTTGAAGCAACATGGGGAGCTCTATATGGAATGCACACATGAATGCATGGCTGTCTCTGTTCCTGGACATGGAGGGGAGGGGAGGTGAGGAATGGGTGCTGATGTCATGTACATGTATGGTGCACATCTGTGTGTGTGTGCCTGAGAAGTGTGTGTGTGAGTTTGAAACGCCATGGATACATGTGACTTTGAAGGCAACGTCTTGGTTTACAGGGGCCCTTCTACATGGATGTTGATGTTGATTGCAGGCGCACGGACTGTTTCTGCATGTGTGTTGCGTGCATTCACACATGTGTTGTGGAATGACAGGATGGAAGTGACATTTGACTGTGCCACTCATGTGTTATTGCTTCCTGTCTAGGGTATTTTGTACTGTACCCTGATGCTTGTGTTCTATGTCTCCCTCTACGCAGCGTCAAGTGAAGAAGAGGGCGGAGACGGCGCTGTGGAGCCAACTGGCGGGGATGCCTCCACTGGGCGGCGACGCAAGGCCCAGCCACCTTCCCAGGAATTACCATCATCCGGGAACGAGGGGGCTGGTGCTGCGTTTGCCTCAACAGCTGTGGCGGAAGGGCCGGGTGAGCCCCCACAGGGGCTTCCAATGGCGAAAGACGGTGTGGAGATATCCGGGTTGGTGGTCTCCACAGAGGAGGAGGAGCCCGCTACTGAGCCACACATGGGGCCTGGTGGGGGTAGTACCACTGGTGCAAGTGGTGCAGTCCAGGGCCAGGGTAGGAGGCAGCACAGGTCACCGCGGAGGGGCCTGTGCATGTCGCTGTCCTTGACACTGTGACTGCACCATCATGCACCAGCTGGGAGGCCCCGTCCCAGGCCTGTCCGCAGGTAGGGGAGAGTGCCATATCACCTGCCTCTCCACTACCTGCGGACGAGGGTTCCGCGACCGTATGGGATCCGTCCTGGTTGGTGTTGCGTTGCGCACGCGTGTCATTTGCGATGACGTGCGTTCTTCCTGGGCGGAGAACGCACGCCATCACGAAGAGCAGCGTCGTGACGTGGTACTGCTGGGAGGGGCCCTGGTCGGAGGGTTCCTACATGTGACGCGCACTCTGGTGGACCTCTCCTCCTCTGTGGAGGCTATAGGCCGGTCGTTCTCCACATCGTCTTCCAGCCCAGATTCCACCAGGGCCCCCTGTGGACCTGGCCTGACCAACACAGCCAGTTTGGTGGAGCTCACATCCCTGCCACAGTCGGGAGTCAGCGGTCCAGCAGGGGTGGACACCACAACTGGAGACCAGCAGATGGAGGATGTGCAGGCACCATCGGACAAGGCACATGGACAGCAGCAGCAGGAGCAGGCTGTAGGTGGGAGCAAAGATGGCTCGGGCCATCAACATCGGAGGGGCAGGCATCGGCCGGAGGGCAGGAGGACCCTGGACGGGAAGTGTCTTCCGTGTGGCAGCGGGTGGGCCATGCGATAGATGCGGAGCGGCAGCGGGCGGAAGAGGCACGGCTCACGATGGTCAGGGCGGAGAACTCCATGCGTAGGGCCCTGAGGCGGGTCGAGTGCCTCGAGGCCATTCTCAGGGACCTGGAGTTCCAGATGTCATCGTCCCTGCGAACCCTCGGGGCTATGGAAGAGGAACGCCTCCGGGACATCGAGCAGGAGTTCGATGATGCCCTGGCCCGGAACATCAACATGTGAGCCGTTGGACTTGCCGCTGCCCTTGTAAATAGTTATTTAGTTAGTATTAGGTTTCCTTTGTTTTTTTGTTTATTTTGGACCTTTTGAACAATGGGCCACATTTTTGTATATAGTTTTTTAATTAGGTAGGAGTTTTTGATAGGTTTCATTTCTTCAGTTGGGATCATGGACCCTGGATTGTTCATCTGTGTATAGTTGACTGTTGGATTCTACTTTTTTGTTTGGATTTCCCCATGGAGCAATGGTATTCACTTTTCTTTATCCCTTGGATTTCATTTTTTGAACTGTGACTTTGGACACCTACCCTTTGGATTATGATTTGTTGTTTTTCATTATTTTACGGACATGCAGCTTTTCGTTTATAATTCCCTTTGTCGTTTGTTTGTTTTTTGTCCATTCATGTTGCTTTTAATACATTTTTTGGTTCATACTTTGATGTGTGGTATTATCTCATTGGTTTCATGCGTGTCATGATATGGGTTTTGACATTCACTTGCACCCATTGTGTTTGTGTGATGGACATGTGTTCATTTACATACTTGCCATTGGGGTTGTATCATGAAATTGGCATTTCTGTGTGGGTGGATGCAATACTTGGGTGGGTCTTTGGCATGTGGAGGCTGGCCATGAGGGCCAGGGATCTAGATTGTGATGACGTGTTGGCTGGTGGTCTGCTGGCAGGTGCCCCACAATGCTGGGGGGTGGGGGTGCAAGGGGACATGAGCGGGACATGAGTAGGGGCCTGCTGGCAGGTGCCCCCCAATTCTGGGGGGTGGGTGTGCAAGGGGACATG
The DNA here is from genome assembly GCF_040938575.1 of Ambystoma mexicanum. Lineage (NCBI taxonomy): Eukaryota > Metazoa > Chordata > Amphibia > Caudata > Ambystomatidae > Ambystoma > Ambystoma mexicanum. Next base: position 626,775,098 of record NC_090930.1, read on the forward strand.
AGTGGGGGCCTGCTGGCAGGTGCCCCGCACTGCTGGGGGGTGGGGGTGCAGGGGGACATGAGTGGGACATGAGTGGGGGCCTGCTGGCAGGTGCCACGCACCAGTGGGGGTTGGGGGTTCAGGGGGACATGAGTGGGGGTCTGCTGGCAGGTGCCCCGCACTGGTGGGGGGTGGGGGTGCAGGGGGACATGAGTGGGACATGAGTGGGGGCCTGCTGGCAGGTGCCCCGCTCTGCTGGGGGGTGGGGGTGCAAGGGGACATGAGTAGGGGCCTGCTGGCAGGTGCCCCACACTGCTGGGGGGTGGGGGTGCAGGGGGACATGAGTGGGACATGAGTGGGGGCCTGCTGGCAGGTGTCCAGCACTGCTGGGGGGTGGGAGTGCAGGGGGACATGAGTGGGGGCCTGCTGGCAGGTGTCCTGCACAGCTGGGGGGTAGTGCTGCAAGGGGACATGAGTGGTACATGAGTGGGGGCCTGCTGGCAGGTGCCCTGCACTGCTGTGGGGTGGGGGTGCAGGGGGACATGAGTGGGACTGTTAGGCGGAAACCTGTGGAGTTCCCACTGGGACCACTGCAAAAGATTTAGGACTACAGGTGTTAGGCAGTAAACCCACTTGGTAGCAGTCTGTACCACACAGATTCATTTGGTAGCTGTGGCTGAGCAGTCAGACTTCCCTCAAGAAGAGTTAGGCAGTATGTGGAGTATACAAAATAGGGCAAGTTACACAGTAGAACAAGCAAACACGAACAGAGCTTCGGTGTAAAGATATATAGGTATTTATTTATAACAACACATCTATGAAAAACACTCTGGCACTAATACGGCAAACAACTTCAATCACAATTACTATAAGTAGATCAATCCCCCTAACAATAGTTCGACAAGTCTAGGTTCAACGGCACCACATATTTGCAGACAGAGGTGAATGCTTTAGCCTAGATGGCACTCTAGTATACGTTAGGGCGGGAGAGAAAAGAAGCAGGTTATGAAATCAACTCGGTACCAATACTTTTACGAACAAATGCAAGGCAAGTAAGGCAGGGTCTACTGTAGATCGTAAAGTTCAGAGGCCAGGCCCACTCGGAGAGAGGCAAGGCGATATGTCCCAAAAAGTATCACAGTGGAAATGCACTTCGAGTCTTTGTCGCAAATTGTTATAGAAAGATTGGACCAGTTCAGAACAGAAAGTTAAGAAAGGTTCGAGGCGACCCAATGGAGAGGCGAGGATTAAGACACCTCACTCTATCCAACACAAGGGAAGCCAGGCGGACACGGTACCTTGTTTGTGGAGAGACAGCTCCGGCGGGGGCAGTTGTTCCTGGCGGTGGATGCACGTCGGGGCTTTGCCAAGAGAAGAGATGATCTCGTCGTCGAAGGAAAGTTGAAGATCGTTGCACCACCAGGGAAGAGAACAGCCGCGGAGTGCTCCGTCACAAGGCACCACCTTTTGGTTGCGGTACAGGGGTAGTGGCTATCCGGTTGCCGGGGTGCTCTGCACGGGCAATTCGACCACTACGTCCTGAAACAAAGAAAAAGCAAAGGGGACTGGTTGTTCTCACCAGTCAGGGGAAGAAGACTCTCCGGCCGGGAGATCTCCTCTGTCATCGGGAAGTGGTGAGTCGGTTCAGCAGGGCTCCACCGGAGGTGTCGTCGTTGCAGGTCGGCTCAGCGTTACCTTCGTCGGATTCTTAGGTCCTGTGGCGACTTCTCAAGATCCAGTCCCAAAAGCCCTGCTTTTATGCAGAAAAACCCTATTCATTCAGCCTAGCTGTCAATCAAAACACGCTAAGTGGTGAGCGGGGTGGCTCACCACTTGGGCCAATCACACCAGAGTGCGACTGGAGTTGGCAAGGCAACTCAGTCCAGGGTGCCTAAACCCCCTCCTACACCCCCTGTGGTACCCAGACAGAATGGCACCACTTTGGAGGGCCTCTGTGTAGAGGTCCGCCAAAAGTGGAACAAAGGGCTCAACCTTTGGTTTAGGAGTCACAGAGACGAACACAGACTCCATTTTAAAAACCGAGTTCTGGCAGAAAATACCAACCGATAGATTTATTTAAGATAAATAAACCGGTGGTATGTTAGAGATTAACGAGAAAAAGTATTAACCTCCAACAATGGGAAGAATCCCATAGGATTATATTTACGGTCGAATATAACGAGTAGTTTCCACTGCCACCAGCCAAAACTCGACCATGGGGGACGGTACAGTGCCCCCTCGAATAACAGACCCAGGAGTAATCGAATTACCCCTACTAGTATGTCCACAATAGGATGGTTTGTACTAGTTCTGTTAGTAAATTTAGGTCTAGTAAAGCCAATGGTGACTTTACATTCCCGGGGAGACAGAAGTCAGTCCCCGGGTATGGAGTCTATGGTGGAGGTCCGCTAGGACGCCCCAGTGTTACGGCACGGAGGGTGCATTGTAACACACATATGAGACCCTATGGAGTAAAAGACCCCATAGCCCATAGAACACATTGACATTCAAAGGAATTACACACATTCATGTCCAAGAGTGGGAGAAAAAGAGTCTCACTCTTGGCAGGATTGAAAAAAACAAACTCCAGAAATCCAGCAAAGCTGCTGGGGGACTCACTAGGTTAGGACATTCAGCCTAAACAGAGAATTCTCCCTAACAGGGACATGAGTGGGGGCCTGCTGGCAGGTGCCCTGCACTGCTGGGGGGTGGGTGTGCAAGGGGACATGAGTGGGGGCCTGCTGGCAGGTACCCTGCACTGCTGGGGGGTGGGGGTGTAAGGGGACATGGGTGGGACATGAGTGGGGGCCTGCTGGCAGGTGCCCCACACTGCTGGGGGTGGGGGTGCTGGGGGAGATGAGTGTGTGCCTGCTGGCAGGTGCCCTGCACAGCTGTGTGGTGGGGGTGCAAGGGGGTAATGCATTGGTGATCACTGGTGCAAGGTGACATGTGGCTTGGCTGGGGGGGCATGCCCATGGTGGATGGGCTGCCTGCGGGACATGACCAGACCTTCAGGGTAGTCCCCTGTGGTGTGGTCTGCCTGCAGGGGCCGTGGAGGGTGTAGACGGAACACCTGGGAGGACCCATACTGCCAATTCACGTGTAGGACTCCCCTGCACCCCCAAAATACACGTACCCCACTCGCACAGGGCCTATCGTGTGTGAAACTTCCCCACACCCCAGAAATACAGGTACCCTGCTGAAATCGCGTGTGTGATTTCCTGCGCACCCCTGTAATACACCTGCCCTGCTGAAATCGTGTGTCAAACTTCCCCGCACCCCAGAAATGCACATACCCTGCAGAAATCATGTGGGGGACTTCCCGCGCACACCAGTGAGACACAACTTCCCTGCTGAAATTGCGTGTAAAAGTTCCCCGCACCCCAGTAATACTGGTACCCTGCTGTCACATGTGAAAATTCCCCGCACCCCAGTAATACAGGTACCCTGCTGAAATCGCGTGTGTAACTACCCACGCACCCTTGTAATACACGTGCCCTGATGAAATCGCGTGTTGAACTTCCCCGCACCTCAGAAATACACGTACCCTGCTGAAATCGTGTGTGGAACTTCCCGCGCACCCCTGTAATACATGTACCCTGCTGTAATCGCGTGTTGAACTTCCCGCGCACCCCAGTAATACACGTTCCCCACTCGCTGTTTGCTGTTTGGCAGCCCTGTATACTGGTCCAGGGTTAGCGCAGCCCTTTGCGATGAATTGTGAATTTTGATGGCTTTTCCTTGCACGAGGGCGTTCTTGGGGGCGTAACTGGCGCAGCTGCAGGGTCGCTGCGCCACTCTGCGCCACGGCTGGTTTTGGCGGCTGAAATCCATGAATACGCTGTGCACGGATATCGATTTTAGCGCACGCGGCTGGCGCAGACATTCGCATGCGCACACTGTGCGCCAGCCGCGTGCGCCACTTTTCTGCGAAATTCTATTTATTACCCTGACAATCTCATTTGACTAACAGCACGGCATTAGATGGTGTGGCCCTGAAGAAAGTGGGTAATTAATCTTAAAAACCACTGAAACCGGTAGGCCAATAGTGACCCCCTAACAAGAAGTCTGGGTCACTCTATTTTGGAAGAAAGTATCATCTCTTCCGGGTTTGTTGCACATTCTTGCTGCCCAGCTGGGTAGCAAGTTTTATTTCGTTAACAATACACACTATATCCTCAACAGAGGGAGATATTAGATGCATTGATATGATCACAAGCAAATAATGGTGATCACTTTTAGAAAATAGATCAAAGCAATTTACCTTCAGCTCTGTATCATTTTAGAAGTGTGAAGATGCAGAGCAAAGAAAAACATTAAAGCTGAAGTATTTCGTTTGCAAAGCCAATTACACACGGTGATAAAGAAAAACATTACCTGGTATGAAAGATGTGGGGCTTCATCACGAGTGAGGCGGAATCCCGGCGGTATTGTTGGGGCTATTAGCGTTACCGCCAAACCCCCTGTTGCTATTAGCGCAGGATGACGGGTTTGGCGGAACAGTAATTCCTCATTCGCCATTGGACCCATTCACGAATTCCCCATTCCTCATTTGGCCAAATGGGGAATTTTAGGCACTACTACCGCTGGCGGTATCAGTGCACGGTAGTGTGGGATGTATTTACCCATGCATCCGAGCCCTACCTCAAAACTGTGCAGTACTGACATGGAAAACATCATGATGGCCAGAGCTTCCCAGAAAATGCACAGGGAAATGCATGAAGAATAGGCTGCCACTCATTTTTGCCGATGTTATGGGCACAGAAGGACACTGCCTAAAACCACCATTGGACTACCTACACAGTAGTCTGAAACCATTGGGAATGGCAATGCTGATTGCCAAAAGCAAACCCATAACTGTGGAGAATTCATTTTCTTAAATCCCAAAAAGGGGTGCAGTACCAGTACTCACCACTATCCAAAAGCCGGCGTTTTAAAACCACCAGATTTTACTTTTTTGTATAAAACTGAATAAATGAACCCAAGGCAAGCCAAAGAACAACTTACTGAGAGGTGGATCCAATGTAAAGTTATATTCTGAAGTGACTTGAAGGTTTATAACAAGACTGGCTGAGCTGGGGATTTCAGCAGTTTAAGTAAATGTGGACTGAAAGACACTAAAAAAATCTAAGTGTTTAAATTGACTGAGTGACCTACGTCTGAGTGTCACATAGGTTGCAATTGTTTAAATGTCATAGTTTTGAACTTAGAATCAGCATTCTAGCTGCATACGTAAAAAATTGTCTTGACTTAAACTGGGGAACAAAAAGTGACATTTTATCTGAAACCTGGCTTAAGGAACTGAATTCTGCCTGGCAACTACCCCCCATCAGGAGTGAAACTTGAGTCACAGCTGTGTTCCCAGGCCTAGCTGCCCTTTTGCTGCTCACACCAAAAGGGATATGACACTTCCCTGATTGAATTACCTGGGCTCTGCAGGAAATTGAACAAAGCCCTATCTTGACTCAGGCAAATGTTTTATGGCGGGAGTCGTAAATGGAGATTTCTCCTGGAAGCACAGGGGAGGGGCACTGTCTGTGAGAGCAAGCTGGCTTGGCAGAACTGGAAAAACCAGAAATTCAACCTTGTGCTGGGGGAAAACCACACCCCTTTGGGGCCAGAACATAACTCTAAAAAGATGAATAACTCATAGTACGGACTTGTGAAAATTATTTAAATGACACCATAATTCTTGTGATTTTTCTGCCCACATTTTAAGAGGTTTTTAGAACCGGTGGCATGTTCAGGGGAGTTTTAGCGGAAAAGAGGATATTACTCAAAATGTGTGCATGTGAAAAATCTGACACTTCATCAACTAATGTCCATACTCCTTGCGCACATGTGTGTAAATTTGGGGTAATGTCCGGTATCGCAAACCAGTTAAAAAGTGCAAAATATTGCCATTTCTGAATGCAAGCTCCCAGGAAGAGCAGAGTTTGAACAGGGTATACCTCCTGTAATGCATGATGGGTGCATATGATTTTAAAACAATATGTACCTCTGCAAATATGTATTTGGTTCAAATCTAGATTTGTGTGCAAGTTAACAGGAGGAGTGGACTTTCTGCAGGCTGTAAAATGACATCGCTCTGACTCACAGTTCCTTCCCCAATCAAGTGAGAAATGGAAGTTTGACCAATTAGAAGCTGAGAGAGAGGTAGGGTCAGTGATGCTAGAACACACCCATTTTGAAAACACATAAAAGCAGACAGACACAACAGATAGGGACCTTCAAATCCATTTGCAGCTGGAAGCTCTGCCGGGAAAATCCATACTTTACCTCCATCAACCTTCAGAGACCCAGACCAGCAGAGTAGAGCTGACCTGTTAGCAGAACCAGAGAGAGCTGACCCAGATCACTGTGAAGTGCAGAGACCAGAGGCGAGTCTAAAACCTGACCAGATCCGTGGCGTGGCCCATTTCATTCAAGAATATAGTGTGAGTACCTAGAAAACTGTGCAGAACCAATCTCTTAGTTAAAATAATATAATTCAATCCTATTTTAATCTAAGTAGAACTGTCTCCTAACTGTCACCTGTCATTTGTAAAGCTGTCACCTGTGATTTGCTAGTTGCAAGCTGCACTTGTCTTTTTGAACTTTAAAATTTCAAATATGAAAAACGACCTTTATTTAATCGCTCATATCTCCGTGACCGTTTGTGCTAGAGACTTGCAGTAACTTTCATCTGGAAGCTGAGATCCTAGGCTTTCCTAGGACCCTAAAACGATAGTGATAGTCCTTGTAGTTCCTCTGTAATCGCGCTTGGCGCATTCGCAAATTTAGCCGCGATTTGACATTTTACCGCGATTTGCAAATTTCTCCACGTGTAAAAATCTGCTGCTGCTTTCCTTTCAGTTGCCAAAAATTCGTTTAACCTGCTAGGTACACCCTAGATCCTTGCTAAAGTGATCCTGAACTTATTCAAAGCATATACCACTCACCCTGAACCTCTAGAGGGAATTAAAAGCATTTTAACATATTTTCACTCCATTGCCAGCACATATCAAAGCATTTTGCCTGTGTTTCCAACTTCTGTAGTCTAAGCTTGCTGGGGTTAACTGAATCACATTTAATTGCATTTCTGAGAACTGTGTGCTTCCTTCCATTTCCTTGCATTGCATAAAAGGGGGGTGAATTGTACAAGAAAGTGATTACATTGTCTTTGCTGAAATCCTATCAAGTTATTTTCTTTACTGCATTTCATTCCACATTGCATCCATTTGAAACCATAAAAGTATTGTTGCTATCTTATCCATTTCATGTCAACTCCTTAGTGATTATCAAGAAGTGTGCTAGTGCCAGATTCTCCGTTGTTAATCTTTATCATACGAGATTAAGTGTGATATCCAATTATTAATTTATTATAAAGCGTGATATAATATATATTGTTTAAGTTATCAAATAAACCTTTTAACTTGCAAAACAGAACTACTTCTTGGCTCAGTGGGGTCAGGGGGATTCCAAGGGAGGGGTGTTATATAGGGGTAGTCATCCAGAACGCATGAACTGGACATAAAGATATATCAATAAGGGTTTTCATTCAGTATTATAGACTAGGCGTTGACTTAGCTGTAGTGTTGAATTGAATCCTCTTACAAATTGGGGGCTCGTAGCCGGGATTCTGGGTTAGAATACCACTTGTGCAGCTTAATACAGTGTGCTAACTGACGGGATACATACATCCAGTCGGATCACCACGCTGCATTACACTGTGAAGAATTCCTCAAAAGGGACACTCCAAGAAAAGTTCTGTTCTGCAAAAATAAAATACTAACTTCTGTAAGTCAGGACAGAGACCAATCTCTAGAATGACGACCTTGGTAGATATGAAAATAGCCAGAGAGCACTTCTTACATAAACTATTTGTGAGAGGTGAATGGGCTGAGCAGGGCCAGGATGCCTGGTTGCAGGCCATCACGCGACAGGCCACTGAAAACAGGGTCAGACTTATGGAGAGATCAGGGTCCATTACATGTGGCGCTGAGTGAACTATATATGGCTCCTAAGGCCAAAGATGAACACGACAAGATTGTTAGGATAGCGGCATATTTATATTTATATATGGGAGCCATACAGAATAAATGTGCTGAAGGCCATGATCTGGCAAAAAGGCAACAGATGGCGTTAGAGAAGGCCCAATCTGATCTGGACTCTTCTGAGCAAAGGCTGCACAGAAGCCAGGAGTCAGAAAATGAGACCAGACAGTACATCACTAAAATAAAGGAGGATATGGATGTGCTGCAAAAGGAAAAGTCAGAACAGGATACCAGATTTCTGGCCTTGCAGAAGGAACACCAAGAAGGTTTGGACTCCCTACTGCAAAGCCAGAAAAAGCTGGAGCAACAACTGGACTTCAATAGGGTATGTGCTGAGCAGGTAGTCATCCTGCAAGGCCACCTAGATAGGGAAAAGGCAGAAAGCAATAAACTGATTCTGAAAGACCTGGATACCCAGGCAGAGTTTGATGAAGAGCGCCGGAAAGCTGGTGCCCTTCAAAGGCAGAGGGATGACCTGGCGGCACAGATGCAGGCTCTTAGTCAGGAAAGGGACACCTTAGGCCAGGAAGTCTGCCAGTTAAAAAGAAAAACGGAAGAAAATCACTTGGCCCTCCAGGGGCTGGGTGATCTCCAAAAAGAGCATGCAAACTTGTTAGAGCACACCAGAAGGGTGGAAGATGCTCTGGCAAGAAAGGAGCAGGCCAGTAGGGATGGGAATCAGGAGGTAACCCTCCTGCAGCAAAGACTGGCCCAGTGCTGCAGGACCAATCAGGAAGCACAGAGGGAAAATGAGGCCCTCTGTCAACACAATGATAGGCTCCAACAACAGGTAGCAATGCAGGAGAGACTGATAGAGTCTAGTAAGGCCTTAACTGAGGAACTGAAGGCACAAATGCAGGCTCTTGCATTGCAACAGGGAGCAGGGGCGGATAGAGATGAGGTTCGCTGGGAAATGGAAACTCCGGAGCATAACCTCAGGAGCCCTACTACCAGAGGCCCTCATACCTTTCAGTCCCTGGACTCTGCCACCCCCATGTCCCCTGGCGCACATGAGCACAGGGCCACAGGGATGGCAGATTACTATCCAGCCAGAAGCATGGGGCTCATAGGCCAGTACCACCCAGGAATGGAGGGGCGGGCATCCGGGTATGGGCACCCAAGCACAGTGCAATTTAATGGGGAATCCCAGGAGAGTAGGCCCATTAAGGGCATCCTGAAAACCTCTGCCCAGTTAGGTCAGTGGAGGGGGTACCCATCAAATCCTGGCAGCAAGGAGGAATCTGAAGACTCCTCTGAACTGCGCAGGACACAGGAGACCAGGTCCCCACATTCTGCCAGCCATTCCCAGGCTCGCAGAATCCGGGAAAACCTGGAAGAGCAGACAGGAACCTCTGGGAGCAGTGCCTCTGAGTCAGAGGATGAATGGACAAGGGTTACCCGAACCAAAAAGGCCAATAAGGCAAAAAGGGCCTTACTTAAGGACCCCTTAAAGCAGATTAAGGCGATCAGGAGCGTCATCACGCCTTACCATAAGAACGCTAAGTATTCTGTTTGGGAGCACTTAGAGTTGTTTGAGCAAATGATGGAGACTTTCCATTTGAAGGACAGCCAAAGCTGTATTCAATATGTAAAGTGGACCTTCTCCCCGGAATACTCCAGTTTCTTTGCGGGGCTGGAGGACCAAAATCATTTAAGATGGTCCACCTATAAGGCGGCCATCTTGAAACATTTTTCTGTTCACAGAAATCCTCAAGAGGCTCGCAAGGCAGCCTACAATTTACAATGTGGGGAGGATCAGGCCCCACAAGAATTTGTGCAGGAGTTAAAGCGTGCTTTTGCACAGACCACAAGAAGGGTGCGCACGGATAGCAGAGAATTTATTAATAGGTTTTTCCATGCCTTGCCCAAATACATAATGACCCAGCTCGTGAGGGATTTTCACGAGAAAAGATCTTTAGACTGGGTCATTGAACAGGCTACCCGGATCTATGAGGTGCAGAAACCGGTAGATAGCAAAAGTAATGCCCAGAAAAACCCCAAAGCCAACAGCACCCCTGCTGCTGCCAAGGTGGCAGAGGTAAAGGTCACCCCCGTTTTGGATTTGGAGATGGGGGGCCTAAAAACCTACCTGCACCTAATAATGCTAGGCCCAGAAGGTCCTCGGGCCAGTCACAGACAGGGAGCCAAGGAGGCAGCCCTACAAAGGGGGTCTCTCGCTCTCCTGATTATGTAAGTCCCCGTTACAAGGGAAATCGACCCATCCTGGGTTATGTGTGGACTCCTCCAGCCCAAGGGGGGGGATCCAGCCAAGCACCTAACCCAGGGAACTTCCCTCCTAACTTCCCACAGGAGGGCAGAAATTCTCCAAACCCTGGGCAGAACTTTTTCCCCAGATATCCACCCGACTTTCAGCCCCAAAACCATCCATCCTTCTTTCCCCAATTCCCTGAGCCCAGACCACTGAATCCGGGAGAGGGGAGGCCAAGGGTGGAGGGGTACCCAAATCTTCCCAACCCGGGGTATTACCAGAGGAGGGACAACTACCCTTCCCGGGATCAGCCCAGGGGAGAAAACAGGGCCCCGTATCAGCCTGAGCGGGTTTCCCAGTTAGAGCGCCAGGTTCAAAACATGGCGCGGGATCTGGGTCACATACTGAGGGCTCAGCAGAACCCTCAGATGGGCGTGCCGGCGCAGAACGCACCCAACTCTGGACCTGGTGCTCCAGAACAATGACGGGGGCAGCACCCCGATAACACACCGGTTCCCAGGGAGGAGGCACAAGGGGAAGGGGGGTGTAAAGCCTTGGAGGAAGCTTCCTTCCTCACTTGTAAACAGCCCCTGGAAACCCAGGAACCGGAAACAAAATCTCTTGCCCCTGAAAGTCTGCCTCCTAAGGAGCAGAGGGGGGGGTAGGAGAAACAAAAGACCCAAACAGACTCAGTTTGAGGAGGAGGTACAGATCTTCCAATTTGAGGGAGAGGGATCCTCAGAGGATCCTGGGAAAAAGATCTTCTCCTTCAGAGAGGGGGGAACTCCTCCCAAAGAAAAATGGGTCCCTAGGGATGAAAATCCAGACTGGGGAGATGTGGAGACTGAGCTACCGCCGCCCACCATCTCATCCCAGAACCAACAGCAAGAAAATCCCCTGGTTCAAACCCATCCTGGTGACTGCCTCCAAAAAGGGGGGGGGGCCAGGAACCGGAGCCAGGGGAACCCACAATGGCTCTGATCTCCAGTTGCCAACTTTTTCTTTCAGATTCCCAAGGCTCTCCACAGAAGTCTGCCTAAATTTCTTCTCTTGCAATGTCCAAAACCAGAAAGCTAGCCCACCAGTTGTCCAAAAATGTGCATTATCTGTGCCCCCTTGAGGAGAAGGAGGGAAGATATTATGCCCCGGTACAAGTACAGGGGCAGGGTACAATTTTGGCACTGGTGGACACTGGATCTCAAGCTACCCTTCTGTCCAGAAGGGCCTTTGATGAATTGAATGCAGGAAGGGGAGGGAATTACCAAATTCCTCTCACCTCACTTCCTGGACAACTCCAGAACTTTGACGGGAAGGAAATTCCCGTCGAGGGGACGGCAGATTTGGACATTAAAATTGGGCGACACAAGTTGAAACACCCGGTCATAGTTGTGACTCCAGAGGGAACCCCTTGTTTACTAGGGAATGACCTCCTGAGAAGGTTGTCACCCCTAATAGATTGTGTAAACAAGGTCCTCTGGACCCAGACTAGCCGACCAATAAAATTAAAACAGAGTGTCAACCATGTTAGTTTAAACGGCACCTGCCACATGGTTGAACAAAAATCTGACCAAGTAGAATTTCACTTCCAGAATAGCCAAATTCCAGACGTGACAGTAATAGCAGTAGGGCAACAGACTGGTGATGGGGGGTCCTCTCTATTTCTGAAAATCAACCTTCCTTCCAGTCTAAAGTGGTACTCCACGCTGGAAGGAAACACTCTGAGATTCTATACTAATCCACAATCCGAAACTCCCACTCCTATAGTCCAGAAAGATGTGAAATCAGCTCAGAGCCTGGCTGATATTCAGCAAATTGGAGAGCAGCTGTTCATCCCTGTCCAATTAAATGATGGGAAGGACTCTGTTCTCGCTCGAGTGTGCGTGAACAATGGTAAGAGCTTCATCAGCGAAGCCATGTTTCGCCAACTCCCAAAAGATCCAGCCATTCCCACCTTCAAACTGATAGACAAATGGGAAATGGACCTGGAAGCACCCAATTCAAAACATCTCCTGCCAAGCAGGTGTATGCTCAAAATCTCCATTGGCAACAAGAGCATAGTCCATAATTGTTGGGTCGTGCGAGACGTCACTGCCGCCTTTTACTTAGGCAGTGACATTCTCAATCGCTTTACCATTAGTTTGGACCTAATAAACTTCAAAGCTTGGTCCCGATTAGCGGATAATCCCATGGGCTTTGATGATCCAGAAAAAGCATTTAGGTCAGCTCAATTGCTACCTTATGCAGTTGAAATTCAGGTTAAAGAGGAAGTCACCATCCCAGAAAGGACCCGACAATTCTCCCTGGAAGTGAAAGTTAAAAGGGGACAACATTTGAAAAACCCTGATGCTTACATACATCTAAATGCTTCTCTCCAACAGCAAGGGTTGGGGGTAAACCCAACTCCATTAGTCAACATAGAACATGACACCATTCCAATAGAGGTGGATAACAGCGACTTAAAGAGTATTACTCTAGCCGCAGGCACCATTATTGGAATGGCGGTTGATGACCGACATTTCTCCATTGATCTTGGAAATGAACTGTTAGGACCAATCCCCAAGGACTGTTTTGACAGTGACAGGGATGACAATACAACACCAGACAGGATTTTTACCCGGCATGGGGGGAACTTCCTGGTGTACACTTCCTGCCCTTATGGTAAGGAAGATGTGACTTGTGACTTCAGGAGGGATGAGGTGATTTTCCAGGTCCATGAGGGCTGCCTTTCCCACCTGAAGCCTCCGGTCCAAATCAGCACTCTGACCAGGGACTTCTCCACCCAGCTGGAGGAGGCCGCGGAGATAGCCAAACCAGAAGTCTTTCAAGGCTTCAGGCAGATGGTGGAAGAGAGAGTCAACCTAGCTGATGCCTGTGTGACTCTGGAACAAAAGCAAAAGTTGAAACAAGTTTTCTTGGATTTCCAAGATCTCTTTGCGGTAGACTCATATGACTGTGGTCGCACTGACATCCACACAACAACAATCCCCACGGACCCTGGCATGACTCCTGTGTTTGTGAAGCAATATCGCTTGCCTCTCGCATCAATGGAGTCCCTTACTGAAATAATTAAGAACCTTGAGTCCCGGGGAATAATCCGTCCAGTCCACAGCACCTTCAATAACCCGGTGCTGGGAATATTGAAGCCGAACGGCCAGTGGAGACTCTGTGCTGACCTTAGGGAGCTCAACAAACGGGTCCATACTTCCCGATGGCCTCTGCCCTACATTGACCAAGGGCTGGCCCAGATCCAGGGGTCACAGGTATTCACTGCAATAGACCTGACAAATGGATACTGGACCGTGCCTGTCAGTAGGGAGGACCAATAAAAACTGGCTTTTACCTTTGGGGGCCAGCAGTATACATGGACCCGGACTCCCTTCGGATACCTTAACTCCGGTAATGAGTTCAATATTTTCCTACATAAGGCCATGCCCGACCTGGGTGCGAGGGGTAACCTGGTTTATGTAGATGATGTCCTCATCAAAAGTTCATCTGTGGAGGAACACATAGCGGAGATCCGTTATGTTCTGACGCAGTTGAGGGCCGCCGGAGCAAAACTTTCCTTTCAGAAAGCACAGTGGTGTAGAACCCGTGTTAATTTCTTGGGGCATGAGATTACTCCTCAGGGTCTCTGTCCCCAGGAAAAGAAAGTGGAAGCATTTCAGAAACTGAAAGACCCCACAACTCTGCGGGAACTAAGGAGCCTCCTTGGACTGACTAATTACAGCAGAAAGTTCATTGAGGGCTACGCAGAGATCACCAGACCCCTGATTCATCTCCTGAAGGGGGGGGGTCAAGTGGGAATGGGGTCCAGAACAAGCCGAGGCAGTAAGACAACTCAAGAGAAGCCTCTCACAAGCGCCTTGGCTAGCTTACCCTGTCAGAAACAAGGAGTTCTTCCTGGAGACGGGGTTCTCTAATACGTGCTTGACGGCAGTATTATACCAAAAGCATGACAAGGTCAATAAAGTAATCTCCTATGCGAGCAAAACTTTATCCTCTGTGGAGAAAAAATTCAACGATTGTGAGAAGGCACTCCTGGCGACGGTGTGGGCATTGAAGAATTACCGCCCATTTATCCAGGGGGAACACATCATAGTGGAGACTCCACACCAGCCTCTGCAATATCTCCAAAGTGACAGAATCCGGGCCGGAAATGTGAGTAATTCCCGAATTACCTCCTGGATTCTGTCAATGCAAGGCTTTCCTGTGGAGGTCAGATATGGCCAAAACAAGAAGAGTCCCCTCGCGCAAGGTCTGGCTGACTTGCATGATTGTGCCAGAGAAAACTGTCTCGAGGACGAAAGTATAAAAATAAAGGACAACATGGAGGCATACCTTAATTCCCCCCACAAAGTCTTTGAAGAAGACAAGTGTGAGGGAATGCCCACTGTGTATGTGGGTGAATGCTCTTACCATGTTGACAACAACGGGGAGAAAGAACTGGTGGCTGGCGTAGGGAATGCATGGATGAATGAGTTCCCAGAACCCTCCGCTGGATACAAAATTGGTCCCCGAAGTAGTCAGGTGGCATAATTGATGGCTGTGCATCAGGCCATCCTCACTGCTGTCCAGCATCAACTCCACGAACTGGTCATAATCACAGATTCGGATTATGTACGGAACGGGTTCGTGGAGCACCTGGTTAATTGGAAAACCAGAGGCATGTTATGTGCTAACAACAAACCCATGAAACATGGGAAGTTGATCCAAAACATTGATGATCTGGTCACCTCGAATGAGATGACCATCTATTGGAAAAAAATCAAGGGTCATTCCAAAGTAGAGGGACCAGACAAAACTGGAAATGACTTAGCTGATCAGCTGGCCAAAACCGGGGCCATCCAAGGGGATCTAATTGAGATTGAGTCCCTGTTGGGGGAAATCCAGGTCACTGCTATCACTAGGTCCCAGACAAATGCTCACAATGACCTTTCAATTGCACAATGGAGTAAGGAGACCCCTGATGCTGATTTGATTACCGCTCAGAAGGGGGATCCAATTATTGGTAAATTTTACCAACACCTTGAGGACCCTGAGAACTTTCCCCTGACGGATACCGATTACATTGGGAAAGAGGACCTACGAGTGTTGATGAAATGTCCAAAAATGTTCCGGATCCAAGACGGTTTGTTGGTAAGGAAATCCAAAGCTGGCCATGACCAGTGGGTGGTTCCTACCTCATTCCGAAGCCTGATGTTAAGTCACGCCCATGATGCGGCCACCGCCGGTCATAGGGGGTTTCACACAACATTGGAAATCTTAAGAGAGGTTGCATACTGGCCACACATGGGGCAGGACCTCGACCAATATTTGAAGGGGTGTCTGTGTGTGCACAATTTCAGCCAACGTCCCTCACACACCGCGCGCCTCTCCAAAAGAGGGGGATGACACTGCCATGGTCAGATTTACAAATCGACTTTGTAGGCCCCGTGATTCGCTCTGCTAGGGGGAATAAGTACATGTTGACTGTGACATGCTTGTTTACCAAGTGGGTGGAATGTCTCCCAGCCCCAAATTGCAAGGCAGAAACCGCAGCTGCCCTGATGATTAACCATATCTTTTCCCGTTTTGGTCTACCTCAAAGGATTGAGTCAGACAGAGGTAGCCACTTCACCAGTGAAGTAATGACAAAGATGTGGGAGATACTGGGGGTCAAGAGAAAGCTGCATATTGCTTATAGACCAGCTTCTTCTGGGGCAGTAGAGAGATATAACCGGACAATTGTGAGCATCTTAAAAAAACTTTGTGGCAGATTCTGGGCCAAGTTGGGATATCCGATTACCTCTGGTCCTAATGGCCATCAGATCTACCCCTTCATCTGCAACCAAAATGTCACCATTTGAGTTGATGACTGGGCGCAAGATGGTGCTTCCGCAGCATTTGCTCTACAGGACCCAAGAGCAGACACTGATAAATGCCTCCACAACTCATGAGTATGTGGAGAATTTAAGGAAACACCTTCAACATGCTTTTGCTTATGCTCAGCGGAATCTAGAAAGATCGGCTGATAGCATGAAGACCCACTATGACCTGAAAACTTCCAGGAAGGAATATCAGGTGGGGGACCGGGTCTATCTATACAACTTCCAAAGAAACCAGGCAAAACAGCGGAAATTCTTGCCTACATGGAAGGGACCCTTTGAGATCATCGACAAGATCTCCCCTGTGGCCTACAAAATCCACATCCCCAAAGGTCCTTTGGCAGCGGGGGAAGACAAGTGGGTCCACATAAACCAATTGAAATGTTGCCATCCCAGGCACACTCTGCAACAACTGGAGGAATCCTCTGGAATCCTAGCGGGTACTGTCTCAGATTAATTCAGTTCCAACCATAAAACATACCACATCTAGTCTCTACAATATTGTGATTTGCATGAAACTGTCTCTTAGTTATACTGTTTTTTTTTTCAAAATAAGAATGTAATGTTTGTTATGATGAAATGCATATGCTGCCCCACTATCTCAACAGTGGTGGAAAAATGTCTATGAATAGGTATTGCCGCTCTTCCTTTGTCGTCCTAGGAGAAAGAAAACCTGGAGACGGGCCAAGGAGGATGATCCGGAGACTGGGAGGATGACGCATGGGGGCCCGGGGTACCGCCCAATATTCCCATCAGGACCGGCGAGGAGAACCGATCGACCAGTACCGGATGGAGGAAGAGATGCTGAACTGGCCATCCACCGGAAGAAGATGAGAACTACATCCCAGATCTTGCGGTTCCCACCAGTGAAGGATAAGATGGCCACCGCAAGAAGGGGGGCTTGTGGGATGTATTTACCCATGCATCCGAGCCCTACCTCAAAACTGTGCAGTACTGACATGGAAAACATCATGATGGCCAGAGCTTCCCAGAAAATGCACAGGGAAATGCATGAAGAATAGGCTGCCACTCATTTTTGCCGATGTTATGGGCACAGAAGGACACTGCCTAAAACCACCATTGGACTACCCACACAGTAGTCTGAAACCATTGGGAATGGCAATGCTGATTGCCAAAAGCAAACCCATAACTGTGGAGAATTCATTTTCTTAAATCCCAAAAAGGGGTGCAGTACCAGTACTCACCACTATCCAAAAGCCGGCGTTTTAAAACCACCAGATTTTACTTTTTTGTATAAAACTGAATAAATGAACCCAAGGCAAGCCAAAGAAAGACTTACTGAGAGGTGGATCCAATGTAAAGTTATATTCTGAAGTGACTTGAAGGTTTATAACAAGACTGGCTGAGCTGGGGATTTCAGCAGTTTAAGTAAATGTGGACTGAAAGACACTAAAAAAATCTAAGTGTTTAAATTGACTGAGTGACCTACGTCTGAGTGTCACATAGGTTGCAATTGTTTAAATGTCATAGTTTTGAACTTAGAATCAGCATTCTAGCTGCATATGTAAAAAATTGTCTTGACTTAAACTGGGGAACAAAAAGTGACATTTTATCTGAAACCTGGCTTAAGGAACTGAATTCTGCCTGGCAACTACCCCCCATCAGGAGTGAAACTTGAGTCACAGCTGTGTTCCCAGGCCTAGCTGCCCTTTTGCTGCTCACACCAAAAGGGATATGACACTTCCCTGATTGAATTACCTGGGCTCTGCAGGAAATTGAACAAAGCCCTGTCTTGACTCAGGCAAATGTTTTATGGCGGGAGTCGTAAATGGAGATTTCTCCTGGAAGCACAGGGGAGGGGCACTGCCTGTGAGAGCAAGCTGGCTTGGCAGAACTGGAAAAACCAGAAATTCAACCTTGTGCTGGGGGAAAACCACACCCCTTTGGGGCCAGAACATAACTCTAAAAAGATGAATAACTCATAGTACGGACTTGTGAAAATTACTTAAATGACACCATAATTCTTGTGATTTTTCTGCCCACATTTTAAGAGGTTTTTAGAACCGGTGGCATGTTCAGGGGAGTTTTAGCGGAAAAGAGGATATTACTCAAAATGTGTGCATGTGAAAAATCTGACACTTCATCAACTAATGTCCATACTCCTTGCGCACATGTGTGTAAATTTGGGGTAATGTCCGGTATCGCAAACCAGTTAAAAAGTGCAAAATATTGCCATTTCTGAATGCAAGCTCCCAGGAAGAGCAGAGTTTGAACAGGGTATACCTCCTGTAATGCATGATGGGTGCATATGATTTTAAAACAATATGTACCTCTGCAAATATGTATTTGGTTCAAATCTATATTTGTGTGCAAGTTAACAGGAGGAGTGGACTTTCTGCAGGCTGTAAAATGACATCGCTCTGACTCACAGTTCCTTCCCCAATCAAGTGAGAAATGGAAGTTTGACCAATTAGAAGCTGAGAGAGAGGTAGGGTCAGTGATGCTAGAACACACCCATTTTGAAAACACATAAAAGCAGACAGACAGGACAGATAGGGACCTTCAAATCCATTTGTAGCTGGAAGCTCTGCCGGGAAAATCCATACTTTACCTCCATCAACCTTCAGAGACCCAGACCAGACCAGCAGAGTAGAGCTGACCTGTTAGCAGAACCAGAGAGAGCTGACCCAGATCACTGTGAAGTGCAGAGACCAGAGGCGAGTCTAAAACCTGACCAGATCCGTGGCGTGGCCCATTTCATTCAAGAATATAGTGTGAGTACCTAGAAAACTGTGCAGAACCAATCTCTTAGTTAAAATAATATAATTCAATCCTATTTTAATCTAAGTAGAACTGTCTCCTAACTGTCACCTGTCATTTGTAAAGCTGTCACCTGTGATTTGCTAGTTGCAAGCTGCACTTGTCTTTTTGAACTTTAAAATTTCAAATCTGAAAAACGACCTTTATTTAATCGCTCATATCTCCGTGACCGTTTGTGCTAGAGACTTGCAGTAACTTTCATCTGGAAGCTGAGATCCTAGGCTTTCCTAATACCCCAAAACGATAGTGATAGTCCTTGTAGTTCCTGTGTAATCGCGCTCGGCGCATTCGTAAATTTAGCCGCGATTTGACATTTTACCGCGATTTGCAAATTTCTCCACGTGTAAAAATCTGCTGCTGCTTGCCTTTCAGTTGCCAAAAATTCGTTTTACCTGCTAGTTACACCCTAGATCCTTGCTAAAGTGATCCTGAACTTATTCAAAGCATATACCACTCACCCTGAACCTCTAGAGGGAATTAAAAGCATTTTTAACATATTTTCACTCCATTGCCAGCACATATCAAAGCATTTTGCCTGTGTTTCCAACTTCTGTAGTCTAAGCTTGCTGGGGTTAACTGAATCACATTTAATTGCATTTCTGAGAACTGTGTGCTTCCTTCCATTTCCTTGCATTGCATAAAAGGGGGGGTGAATTGTACAAGAAAGTGATTACATTGTCTTTGCTGAAATCCTATCAAGTTATTTTCTTTACTGCATTTCATTCCACATTGCATCCATTTGAAACCATAAAAGTATTGTTGCTATCTTATCCATTTCATGTCAACTCCTTAGTGATTATCAAGAAGTGTGCTAGTGCCAGATTCTCCGTTGTTAATCTTTATCATACCAGATTAAGTGTGATATCCAATTATTAATTTATTATAAAGCGTGATATAATATATATTGTTTAAGTTATCAAATAAACCTTTTAACTTGCAAAACAGAACTACTTCTTGGCTCAGTGGGGTCAGGAGGATTCCAAGGGAGGGGTGTTATATAGGGGTAGTCATCCAGAACGCATGAACTGGACATAAAGATATATCAATAAGGGTTTTCATTCAGTATTATAGACTAGGCGTTGACTTAGCTGTAGTGTTGAATTGAATCCTCTTACAGTACGATCTCCGGAAATCAGCAAATTTGCAGCGGATTTACCCCCTGCTCAGAGCTGGGGGTAAATCCTGTCAAACCCATGCTTTGGCAGACCATTGAATTTGTCGGTAATAGCATTACCGCTACATTTAAGGGTTACCATCAAACTCGTGATGAGGCAGTAAGAGTATTACAGAGTGTCTGTGTCTGCAGTACATTACGCCTATACAATCCACACCATATTTATCCTTCCAAGAGTTTGTCTCCATGTGGCCTTTGAAGTCAGTAGCTTATAAAATGCTGCCTGGGAACTGGAGCCTTTTGTATTGTTTAATGTTGTAAATAGCAAACGGCACACGATAGAAATGTGTAAGATTAGCAAGAGGGCAAACATTCAAGTTGAAGAAACGGGGAAAAAGCATGAACCAACGCTAGGCTCCAAACACCAAGTACAGCGTGATTCAATGTGTAGCACCTAGATTTCCCTCTTAAGAATTTGTGAAAAAGGGGCAAGCACTGCATTCGAATGCACAATTTCCCAAGAATACGGGTTAATATGAGAATAGTTCTACAAGAAATTCCGAAAGAAAGCCGCATTTAATAATATCATTTTCAAGTTCTGGGTTTGAAACTAGTGCAGCAGTAAATATTTGCCCCAAGAAATCGGTGCACCAAGTGGAGCAAAATGAGCAATGTGCTGTTTCAAAGGACGACATTCCTCTCGCCTTCCCCGAAAGGATTTACCTTAGACACTCTATGAAGTGGAAATATTGTCTAATGAAGAGTTCCTCTCGTCGGACTTATCTTAAAATGCGAACGACAAAGGAGGCTATAGAATCTCAAAATGATAATTGTGCTGAGGGGCATGAGAGCATAAACAACAAAACAAAAGAACAAACCCTTGCTAGGCACATGTCATATTGAAGAACAAAACGTACTTATGAAAGAATCAGCACAAGAATGTTTGAATGAACGTGGGTATTTAAAATCAATAATACATGGAAATGAACACACACAATTAAGTAATTGTACATTGTAATTGTTCATTGGTAGAGTGCTTAAACACAGGTCAAGTGCTTCAGGGCAGGAGGAGAACAATAGATTACAGTAATCATTCTTAGTCCTTGGAGTTTCTGAATGAATTTTAACAGAACAAACTAGCATACTAGGCATAGTGCAAGTGCATGAAGTGTTACAGTTGGGGGGGAGTTTAAGGAGGGACAAGACAGGCGAACATTAAATGTTCTAGTACATGTAGGTTATGCATGCGTACGGACGGAGGTGCAACAAGGCCCTCGGTTAAATGCAGAGAGGTTGCCTCCCTCGTGGAGCATAAGCTGAAAGTGCAGTAATGTTGAACATAGAGGCAAGTGAAAATACTGGTGGCGGGTGAGCTGGGACCTGTAAGGCTCTGAGATGAACCAGGGAGCCAGTCAGCAAAACTGAACAGCGTTAGGGAGGAGTAAACGAAGGAGGGTGGAGTGAAAGAAAAAGTTAGCTGGGGAGAGGGAGAGCGAACGAGGAAGAGAAGAGGAAGGTCTTGAGGAGTTTCTGGAACTTCTGGTGCTCTGGATCAAGACAGAGAGAGGCAGGGAGGCTGTTCCAGAGGGAGTCACCTGCAGAGGATAGAGATGTACAGCCAAATCTGTTTGTGAAAGCGGCTCACCCTCAGAGAGTTTTAGGAGGACAAGCTGAGGACTCTAGAGGGAGAGTAATTAGGAAGAAAGTGTTGTAGATAGTGCAGACCCAGGCCCCGGAAAGCCTTGTGGATTATGCAGAGGGTCTTGAAGTTGATCTTTGCAGCCACAGGGAGACAGTCGAGGGATGTCAGTGCTGCAGAGATGCAGTCCCTGGGCTTGAGGTGAAGGATAAGGCTTGCAGTTCTGTTCTGGATGAGTTGAAGAGGACGAGAGTAGAAACAGAAAGATTGAGAAAGTGGTTGTTGCAATAGTCTAGCCTAAAGAGAACAGGGGGTCTTGAGGTAGTGAGCCTCTGAAGGAAAGTGAGAAAAGGTAGAATACCTCTGAGAGGTGATGTTGGTAGTGGGACTTTTTGGAGATGTCTGAGATGTGAGAAGAGAAGGAGATAGTGTAGTTGAAGATGACCCCAAGATATTTTGCCTCATTGGTAGCTGAGGGTGCAGGGCCAAGGGAGGCTGGCAAGTGTTAAAGTGGGAAAGCGGGAGCAGGGGTCCCAATGAGGAAGATATCGGTCTTACTGGCATTCAGGCAGAGATCGTTAACAGCACACCAGGAGGAGGCTGAGGGTAACCTGAAAGAGTGCTGTTTGTCATCCATATAACGGTATCCAGGTAAAATTTTGAATGAACAATTTCGAATGCATTTTTGTCGAAAAAAAAAGTTAAAAAAAAGGTTGAATATTTTTATTTTATTTTGTATGTTTTTCTGGGTTTAGTTAGTAGAAAAAGGGTCAATAAAAATAACGGGGGGGTTCGGAGGGAACCCCCCATTAAATGAATAAATGAATAAATAAATCAATAAAAAATTGATTTTTTTCCGGCATTACGAAATTGTGACATTCGAAAATGTCACTATAAACCCCGTATAACACTGAAAGTTAGAGCAAAAGGTAGAGATCCTGTGGGCCTAAGGAGCCATGTAAATATTGAAGAACCAGGGGGACAGGTTAGATCCCTGGGGGACACCACAAGTAGATAGAGTGATAGTGGAGAAAAAGGACCCATAATGATAAGTAATGGGATGTTTGTAATGTACAAATACTAATAGAAGTACGAGATGAACCTTCCACCAGTGAAAAAATAAAAGAAGCTAACAGGGATATGATATGATATTTATTTATATCGCTCGTACACAAGTGTTTCAGAGCAAGACCAAGCAAAGGGAGGGGAACCAAGGAGAGCAAAACAACAATCTTACTAAGCCCAGTGACATTGAGAACGTGCAAGTGCATGGGAAAGGGAACACGGGGAAAGTGCATGGAAGGAGGGCAAAGTGAAAAGTGTGAAACAGAGGAGAAAATAGAATAAATAATAATAGGTAAAACAAATAAATAAATAAAGGCAATAAACAATGACAGTGCAACCAGCAAGTGGCAAGTGCTAGGTTAGTCAAATAGGGTAAATCTGATATGTGAAAATCTGAGAAATGAAAAGAAGTGGAAATATTCAGACCCACCACAGAATCAGATGTGAAGGGGTCCAAAAACAATGTCACATTTCAGAGCATTCAAAACAGAGAATCAAATTGGAAGACATCAGTGTGTCCTATTTAGAGTATTTAGAGTCCAGCTTTATATATATATATATATATATATATATAAAGGATTTGTGAGGAATCAGCAAATAAGAAATTTATCAAATTAAGAGCACTTAGGTTTTGGGCATTTATTTAAAGCTAGCCCCTCTTCAGGATGCCACACTTGGGTGTATGCACTCTTGTGGTCAAACAGTAAGGGTCTTCTTGTCAGTCCAAAAACAAAACAAAAACATTTTGGTATGGATATTTTTTGGCACTGAAACAATTAGTATAAACAATTGTTTGCAATAGTTGCTCACTTGTGATCCACACGGATGCACTATACACGTTGTGTGGCATTAATGTGGTATGAGTCGTCATTGGTGTCCAACTGCAAGCAATAAGAAAAGGTAATGTGTTTATATAGAGAACCTCTCTATAACCCCATGCTAATCAAAGACCTGCATCGTTTGAATATTGGAATTTAAAAGTGATAAATTGAGGTGTTGGGTCTTATACAAATGCAGTTTATGGCTGCATCTTATTTTGATAAAATAATATTTCACTAAACCAATCTGGCTGCTTCTGCAGAGGGGAAAGGGTTTTTGACTCCAATGCTATCTAGCTATGGGATATAGTTACATTTCTAGTGTTGGATTCTGTATGGCAGAATATCTCTGATCTATTGTCCCTACACCACACAATTTCCACCCATAATCTGGTAAAAAAGGCTATTTTTAAAATGGATATTTAATTTGATTGACATTGATAAAACCAGGAATTAGTGGTGTTGCTCAACTTTCAATGCAGAGGAATTTGACCACAATGTATCAAATAAATACAGGCAAACTGTCTACAAAAAGGAAAATATGACATTGTTGCTTTTGTCTAACGAATGCTTTCATTCCACCTTGCACAAACATCCACACATAGAACAACACATATAAATAACAATTCTAGACGATAGAACAAAACATCCCACAATATACACAACCACACACACACATGTACATTTAGAGGAAATTAATGGAATATTGTGTGCCGAAATTTGTGGCGCAAGCATGAAAAAGCTAGCGCACGCGTGAGATTCATGGAAGGCCCTGCGTGTGTTTTTCCCGGGATGTGCGCCAAATCCACGCTTACCTTACACATCACTGCAACTTTCCAAACGCGTCCGTAACAGGAACGGGGAAAGCGCACGACTTCTCGCGCACACACCTAAAAAGGGGGCAGAACACAGGGAATGGGGAACAACGCATGAAAATGTAGGCGTAACGTGGGAAGTACCGCTGGGAAACACACGCAACGCCCACACGCTAGTGAACAAAACGTATTAATGGAATTGAATAGGGAAAACCCATGCACGTCAAAACACATGCACATGCACAAATACGTCCGCCACACGAAAGCAGGTGGAAGCACCCCCGCGCAGCATAAAAGTGCATGCAAACAACAAACAAGCATATACAGCTATGATGAGTGTCCCATTCCTCGCAACAGTGATCGTGGGACACTGCAGGAGGAGGAGAATAGCCAGGCCCCACATTTTTTTGCCCGGGACCAGCCTTTTTGGGATGCTTGATGGCCAGGTCTATGTCAGGTATAGGTTTCCACTTCATATCATCCTAGAGCTGGTCACTGAGTGGGAGGATGAACTCACATCACCCACCCTGTGCTCCCAAGCATTGGGCCCCTTGGAGAAGGTGCTCAATTTGCTGCATTTTCTGGCCACTGGGTCATTTCAGCGGACAACTGCGATAGTGGGGGGCATCTCTCAGCCCACTCAGTCACGTTGCCTACACCAGGTGTTGGCAATCATCACTGCACACCCCTCAGTCCGCAGGCACATGTACATGCCCAGAACACCTGCAGAAAGGCAGGCCGTGGCCCAGGACTTCTACAGGGTGGCACACTTCCCCAAAGTGCTTGGTGCCATAGATTGCACTCATGTGGCCCTACATCCACCTAGGGCCACTGAAAACATCTACCGCAACCGCAAGCACTGGCATTCCATCAACGTGCAGGTTGTATGTGATGCCAAGGGAATCATCACCTCTGTCTATGCAAACTATCCAGGGTCCACCCATGACAGTTTCATATACAAAATGTCTGACCTGAGCAGGGCCCTGGAAGCTGGGAAGCATGGCAACACATAGCTCATAGGTGAGTACAAATGCCTGTGCACATGCATGCACACACACACAGACAAATAAACAAGCCCAACTAATGACAACCATTATCACCTTACCAGGGGGCAGTGCTTACCCTCTGAGCACCTACATGATGATGCCAAAACGGAACCCCATCACACCACCCCAGGTAAGATACAGCACAGCCCATATTGCAACCAGGGCCATAGTGGAGCGCACATTCGGAGTGCTCAAGTCACGCTTCCGCTCCCTTGACCGCTCTGGCGGACAGCTACTATATGCACCCCCAGTAGTGTGCAGGATCATTGTGGCAGCATGTATCCTGGACAACATTGCAACACAGCGGGGCGTACCGGTGGACATGGTGGTACCCCAACATCCCCAACCACATGCACAGATGCTGCGCATGGGAGGGGAAAGGGCACGTGGCAAGGCAGCCCGTACCCAGCTTGTGGCCACATTTTTCACACAGGCCTGGCACATAACAGGTGACAATCGATGATGAGAAAGGGACAGTTACGTCACAACCTTATGACCCTGAGAATGTGGCCTCAGAAGTGCCACATTGTGTGCATCCCTAGCTACTTAAACACAACCAATCCCGTGTGACCAAAAGAAACACATGCAATGTGCATATGCCACCCCCCCCTGCAAAACAGGCCATGAAAGTACTAGTATGCCACCCAAACCCTTCCAACCCCCATGACACCCGTCTGCCACACCATGCCATGGTATGCAATGGCAAAACATCAAAGCAAATGCAAAACACATGACACAATCGTCATGAAGTGCTACGTGACAAATGTAAATAGTCAACAGACAATCACACCTGACATGGAATCTGAAGAAATGACTGATTAAAACCTCACACCCTGAAAACTGTGGCACAAATGCATGCCGCCAGTGGAACAAGCTACTGAACTCAGAATGCCTATTGCCATGCACATTGGACAATAGCAAATTGGCATTACAAACACTGTGGGCTGTGTGTGTGTGTCCCCTGCAACACACTACTCACAGGACAGCACAGTGAGTGTGCATTGTGTTGGGGAAACCCCTTGAGCATCTTGAAAAATAAGTACAATCAACCAAAAGTACCCTGTGATGCATGTACACAATCAATGAATTGGAAGTGAACATGGATTGCAGGGACACAGCATGCCTGAGAAGGCAATCTGGGTGGACGTGTGTGCATGGTGTCGTAGTTGGTGTGGGGGTGCGTTGGCTAAGTGTTTGTGTCAATAGGGACATGCCTTGAATATATGCATGTGAAATAATGTGACCTTCAGTGTCCTGTAGACAGCACATGTGAACATTGCCTTCAAGGACCCCCCTGTGTGTTAAACCACACCAATCCCCTGACACCTCAAAATCGAACCCAACATGGGATCAGCCATTGACCAGGAGAACATATCATGTACAGAGTACTCCACATCGACAATGGCAGACAGTGAGCAATCACTGATTGATTGATTGTAGATCCGTATACGGCCTACACACAAAGTGTATCAAAGTGCCTCAAGGAGGGAGGGAACAAGGGAGAATAACAGTACATTCCTACAAGTCCTTCAAACAGTCCAGAATGTGAAAAATAACAATCAAATCAAAGTAGATAGTACAAGTGCTTGTAACAACAAGGGATAGTCTACGGAGGGAATGTTGGAAAACAAAACTTGCATCAACATTGCTATGCCTGACAGCAATAGTTGCAGTGCAAGAGTCACATAAAGAGGGGGGGTGAGGGGAGAGGAGAGAAGAGGTGAGGAGAGTAACAAACCACGTGACAAACAATGAAAGGTCGATGAATAATCAGGATAGTGCTGGGGAGGGGGAGAAGAAACACATAAGGGGTAGACAGAACAGACAAGCTGTAATCAGTGGTGGGGGGACTGATGATAAAAGTAAGTGCCAAAATAAAACTCAAAAAGGTGAAGGTGGGGGGGGTGGATGGACGGAGGCAGAGGGGGAAGTGTCTGCAAAGAACAAGCGGCTACGTATCACCATGCCTGACAGCAATTGGTGTAGTGTCGGAAAAAGACAGACAGAGGACAAGGAGGAGGGGAAAGGGTGGCAGAGAGGGGGAGGGAGGAGAGAAGGGAGGAGGGGGCCAAGGTGTAAAGGCATGAAGGGGGAGAGGGGGAAAGAAAGCACACACATGGGGCAGAGGCAAAGAAGAGGGTGCAGAAGGGAGGGGGTGTGACAGTGAAGGGAGAGGCAGAGGAAGACTGGCGAGGGGCAGGTGGAGACTGGCGGGGGGCAGAGGAGACAGGGGGACATTCAAGGGACCCAGAAAGGTGGGGTATTGTGGTGGACAGGGGTAGACCGGGCCTCCGTTATGGGCCTTTGGTAGTGGTGGCTGGCTCCAGCCTCCTGGTTGCTCAGATTGTCTCAAGGGACACGTGCAACAAATGGGAGGGGGAGCAGGGCCAGGCCACAAACAGGACAGTCACGTCAAATGCAATGCAGCCATATTTCAAATGGCACAGCAAAACACCAGGCAGGGCTGCAAGATGCCAAAACAGGGGAAGCAAGGAATTGGGGCCTCAGCGTGCAGTGTTGATGTGGCATATCAAAATCACTGTAGGCTAAGTGTCCCAATGCAACATTGGGCCTCATTACGACCCTTGCGGAAATGGAAAAATGATGGCGGAAATGCAATACCGCCATCGAACACCGCTCGTTGCGATCATGACCCGTCACCGTAAAGTACGATGCCATTAGCGACACCGCAGTGAACGGCAACGCTAACTGCACCAAGTACGCGCACGCGCGCCTTGCAAAACCGGAATCACCGCCATGGCGCAACGGTACGCGAATTCTGACCCTAGCGGACATGTACTGAACGCCATCAAGCACGTCGTAAAGTACCATTCCGCCATGGCGAGAAATACGGCAACGTGAACCAACCGTAAATGTCCCACTGAGTGCCTGTACTCCACTCCCTGGCCTCATTGCACAACTCCTGGCAGGCGCAATGTACTCACACTATGCAACCAGTGAAATCCACAATTCACCCATGCATGCCAACGTAGAAAAGCATGCAGGGGCTCAAAGCGCCCCGTGAGTGGGCATCCATGTACGGCATGTCACCATAGCCGTACTGACGCAGCACAGGCATGTGAAGGTACAATACATCAAAATGAAAATCAAGAACACATGACACAAAACAACAGTAGTCCCCCATCGCTTGCCACCAGCGCAAGGCAACATCCAAAACAGCATCCTGAGGGGGATTGCACCAGCCCTGTACTCATGCCAGTAAACAAACCAACCATCAGCAGAAGCATGTACCACACAAGTCGGCAGAGTGACTGAGCAGCCAGGCTCATCCCAAGAGGGGCCGATGGGAGCTGCAGGGCACAGATGGCATCAATACAGAAGCTATTCCAATGGACATGACCCCAGTCCCCCTCCAACAAACGCACGCAAACACAGTCACCTGTGACCAGCCACATTCTGAACAACCCATCATTCCACCAATCGACCTGGCTGACAGGCACCAGTCGGCCAAAAGCCAATCCCCCGCCCCTGAACAGCACATCATGTAAACAGACACAATGGCAGCCCCTATCCGTGACCATACTGTGCTACGTAGGCAAACGCGGCCAGTACTGTACCACACAACTCAACTCAGAAGGCGGAACACAATGCAGATCATCTCGCAATACATACCGCCACAAAGCGAAAATCGCCACATCACCTGCAAAGAACAACGCAACACGACAAATATCGGAATACAATTTAAATGCACATCCAAATGACAAAGGCCCCACAGCAATTTGCAAAATACCACCAAAACAACCATCATCACCGAGGGCTGCATCTGCAATAATTGACCGGCTTCCACTTGTGTGACGCCCTGTACCATCATGGCACACAGGGCCTACATCAACGTTCCAAAAGGCAACATGGAAGCGGCAAGAACCGCAGGTCCGTCCCATGAGGCAGGCACTAGTCGAGCTGAAAGGCCGAAATGTTGCACCTAGCCACCAGTACAGCGTAAGGGCATGTGGCCCATTGGCGATCGTCCCATAAGATCGAAATGGTGCTCCACTGATTCACCCGAAGCTGCAGGAGTCGAGAGTAAAAACCATCTGGAGGAGTGGCGTAGAGATGGCATCTGCAATAGGGCAGGAGATACCTGTCACCCAAAAGAAACACAAATTAACCGATTGCATTACGGGACTCATGATGCATTACAATCTTCATTCAACACACCAAATCCACACCCATATGCATGCTAGCCCACTCCAAAGGAATATACACACCCCTAAATCAGTATCGAATCATAACGAAACCAATCGAGCTAAATACACCATTGGCAACGTCGGTTACTGTGCATGCGTCCGTCAAGATAGAACCCATGACATGGGATTAGTAACGTGCCTAGACACAAGTGTATGAAGGCGCGTCGAGACAGGGAGGATCCGACAAGGGCAGATAGACGTATGTCCCACTATGGCAGCCTTGCATCACATAACGCAGGGGAAGGGGAGTGAATCAAAAAACCCATGTACATGGCAGACCCTAAACGGAATCATCAGTCCATGCATCCATTCATCATTCCCTCATCCCGCAATGAAAACGCATGAATATACACTCACATAATATGTGAAACTTCCATCGCGTCTGTGCGTAATGCAGTCCGCAAAAACCACTGTGCCCCTGGCCGGATCTGTAGTGTTGTGAAGCAAGATGGATTTGGGAACGTCCTGCCTTATCGTCCACTACGCTATTGCGCATCCCATTCAAATCATATCATTCATTGCCTGCTCGTTATGGGCCATGTCCCAAGGACATTCTACAATAGAACGTTACATTTCCAGCCAGACCTGTGGGCGTATCCTCGCCGCTACTTCAAAACCCAAAATGCTGGCCTTCGAATTCCTCACTTGCAACATTACGTCGAAAAGGCTTCTGTGAACGCTTGCATTCACAATTACATCAATGTAGTGCGGCTGTGTGTCATGATGCTAACTGGCTGCAATCACAAATGGGACGCCACGCCCGTCGGTGAAGTACGTTACTGTGCTGCATGAGGGTCGGCCATCGATCGAGCCCTACATGCCACTGACTCTTCACAGGTATGTAAGCGGCTGCAATCATAGCATGTGTAACAATGGGAGCATACCATGAAGATCAGTCAAAGTACATCACACTGCCATCGGGATTAGATACATGATTCCAATCCCAAGATGCCATGCGGCCAAATGCAGCCTTACGTGCGGGACGTGCTCGGCCAGAAGGGATTGCATCTGCCACAGATTCATTCAATCAGCACAGGTGGAGGCCATACAGGCCGACAGCACATATATTGCAGACCCAAACCCCTCCCACAACCACTCCCACTCCAAAATGCTACCGGCAGGACTAGCGATGTTGGGCCTGGGGGACCAGATAGCACTGCAAGTGCTACAACTACAAGAAGACGACGAACAACAACAGGTACAACAACCGGGCGCACAGGGGAGACGGAGGAGAAGGAGGAGGAGGAGGGCAAGGCAGGGTCAGCAAGGCCCACAAGCACTGCCACTACCACCACGCAGGCGGCCCGCAATCCCACGCCTCCGAGCCGATCCGTTCAACCTCACTGCTGAGCAGATCCACACCCTCTACCGTTTGGACCGGGACACCATAATCGCCATTGTGGACATGACACATGCTGACCTCGTGAGCATGATAGATAGCCCAACCGCCATCCCACCCCTACTGAAGGTGGTGTCTGCACTCCACTTCCTGGCCACAGGCACCTACCAGCACACAGTGGGACAGTTGCATGGCATTTCACAGCCACTGTTCTCACGGACACTCTTCCAAGTGCACGATGCCCTCCTGAAGCACGCCGACGACCACATCACACTACCACGCACGTACCAGGAGATTACCAACGCTAAAGTGGGATTCCATGCACTTGGCGGCATCCCGGGTTGCATTGGTGCCATCGACTGCACCCATGTTGAATTGGTTGTCCCACATGCCATGGAGGTCCAGTACCGCAACCGGAAACAATTTCATTCAATCAATGTGCAAATGGTGTGTGACTCCAACAAGATATTTACGCATTGTTGTGCCAGATTTCCAGGATCTACCCATGATTCCATGGTCCTGAGGAACACAAGAATACCACGCTACATGGAGCGACACGCAGGGCACAGATCCTGGCTACTCGGTGAGTCTCATTCCATGCATGACATCGTGGCCCATTTGATGCGTCAATGACCTTGCAGGGGGGGGGGGGGGGCTACTTAGCACTATCATTCCACTGACACCCTTTATTCGTCTCATACAGGTGATGCCGGGTATCCACTGAAGAGATGGCTCCTTACACCAATCCGGAACCCACAGAACGAGCATGAGGAGGACTACAACCATGCCCACTCACGTACCCGTGTGGTCATTGAACAGGCATTCGGCCTACTGAAGGCTCGTTTCCGCAGCCTCAGCAGGTCTGGCGGGGCACTCATGTACAGCCATGAGAAGGTTTCTAAGATGGTCATGGCATGTGTCATGCTGCACAACATGTGCATACGTAGGAATGTGCCCATGCCCCCTGACGCTGTACTGCATGCACCTGAAGATGATGATGATGATGAGGGTGGGGATGTGGAGGCACCTCAAGGAGTCCATGAGGCACAGGATGCACGTGCAATCCGACAGAGCATCATAGATGCATGCTTCTAGCAACCACGCATGGTGCCTATTACACGGAAAGGGGACCTGTGGCACTGTGTGTGTGTAGTACAGGCACATTGTGGACTGTACGCCTATGAAGGCCTCGTACGCAAATATCAATGTCCACACATGTCATTGGATGATTATGAGATGCTGTATTGTGAATGTGATTTGATTCATACACCCTATGGACCCGCCACCCAGTGAAGCACAACACACCCCCTCCACCCTACTACCTCCCCCCCCAACACCAGTGTCCAAATATGCATGCTGTCCGTGGGTAGACGCTATTGCAAGCCCCCTCTACGGGTATCAGGGGCACCCCTGCCCGTGGAGCGCAGGTTCCTGCCAGATCTGCGTTGGGGGCTGCCCTGGACGGAACTTGCCACGGATGATGTCTCTGCCTGCTCGCGTCCATGCATGTCTCTGAGGGTTTGTGAGAGCTCCGAGAGCACACGGCGCACAGCAGCAAGTTCAGCACAAACGTCTTTGGACGTCGCATGCAGTTCCCCCCTCAGGCTCTCGGTGCTTTTCTCCATTTGTGCTCTCAGGCTCTCGGTGCTTTTCTCCATTTGTGCTCTCAGGCTCTCGGTGCTTCTCTCCATTTCTCCCCTGAGGCTCTCACTACTTTTCTCTATTTGTGCCCTGAGTGTCTCGGTGGATGTTTCCATGGCTGCCCTGGAACCCCCGCATTCATTTGCATGGTCCTTGAGTAGCGTGGACGCTTCCTGCTGTTGCTCGATCAGCAGGTCGAGGGACTGTTGCCTCTGCTGGGCCATGGACATTTGCGGTGGTGTGACAGGGGGGCTGCTCAACACATGTTGCCTTGGCACAGGACTTGTGGGGGTTGGCCAGTCGTCGTCTTCAGGGTGCCCCTGCGTGGTTTCGTCATGGTGTAGGGGATGGAACATGCAGGGGGATTGGGAAAGGTCATGGATGGTACCTACGTCGCCAGCACTGTTTTCCGTGTCGGAGCATGCTGGCATGACAGCTGTGTCACCTATGGTGCTGCTACCACCAGAGGCAGTGCCATCAGATACGTTCTTTGGGGGGACCTGTGGTGCTGGGGTTGTGGACTTGCTGGCTGCTGGGGTGCCTGTTGCAGTCCCCTCCAGTGTGCTGCCACTTGATTCCTGCTGCTGCCGTGTCTTGATCCTTGCACCTGAGGTGGAGGCTCTTGGGACGTTGGTCCTGGCCCTCTTTGCAGGCGTGCTGGTAGGGGTGTCCTGCAGCTCGTCGTTGGTATCGGACCCTGTGGTGGAGTAAAGAGGGGCGAGCGTTAGTTATGGGTCTGTCGGATTTGGAATGGCAACGTATCAAATGCATTGGGGTGGTACATGAGGCTGATTTGGGACTGGGCCTTGGAGGTGGTCTCATTTTCGTGTGGATTGAGGATGCATTCATTTGGCTGCCTGCAGTTAGGGGGTGCATGCTGCACATGTAGGGGTTGTTTATGGCTTCTTGATTGATTTGTTTGTTCATTCTGACTTTTAGAGGGCGCTGTCAGGGCAAAGTATGTATTGCACTATGGGGTCACATGGTACTGCACATGTTCGTGGTTTGTGGATTTCGCATTGTTTCTCTTGGCCAACCTACCTGATTCTCCGGATGTCGGCACTCCTTTCTCCATCCCTCCGACTCCCTCTATGCTCTCCATTCCTATGGTGGAGGCGCAGATTTCCTCCCAGGGGGTCAACTTGATGGGCGACTCTGAACCCCCCCCGGTAGCTGTGGCGATGTTCCTGTTCGCAGAAAGTATGCTGCGTACGCGGATCCGCAGGTCGTCCCACCGCTTGCGACATTGCTGTGGCGTGCGGGGTGTTGTCCCCACCGCACTTACGCGCTGTGCCACCAGGGCCCATATGGCCTTCTTGTTGGCAAGGGCCGTCCTGGTCATTTGACTGGAGAAGACGACGGCGGAATTTTCCTGGAGGGTCTCGGTGAGCACGGTCAGTTCCTCTCGGGAGAAGTGTACCTGCCGCTTGCGGTCACACGCTTTCTTGGCTACCTTTCCCATATTTATTTTTTTAACTGGGGTTGCTAACGGGTTGGGATGTGTGTCAGGGTCGGATTTTTAATGGTTGTGTTGGGATTCGGATTTTATAGTTGTGCGGCGTGCTGTTTCCCGTTCCGGCCACATGCTTTTACTTCCGTTTCCGTATATTTACGGTGGCCGTAATTTGCGGTGCCCGCTCGTTACGGTGACCGCTCATTACGGTGACCGCTAAGATGGGTGGCGGTATTGCACCTGGTGCAGCGTACGGCGGCGGTAAGGGCCGTTTTGGGGTCATTTCCGCCATCGCAGCCTTTCGGATTCCGCCATGGCGTAATGCTCGTGCCCGATGGGTCGTGATTGGCCGCACTTTGCTCCTTCGTGCAATGGCGGAAACGCTATTTACGCTGTTGCGGTCCGGTCAGTCACTTTCCGCCAGGGTCGTAATGAGGCCCATTGTCAGCACACGGACCCCTCCCACCATCATTGTGTGTTACACAGCCAAAGGGTGCATGGTACCAGCTACAGCAGGAAGTGCATGAACTTAGACAGTCAAGTCATAAAAAAATCACAAGCAACATGATGAAATGCACAGTCAACAGAATACTCACCAAAAAGAAGTGCATACATGCATTGGAGAAGCAATCCAGAATAGCCACTATGGGTGTACACACAAGCAGGACTGCAGGCTGGCCACAGATATGACGGAAGCCCAATGCTCCTGTGTACGATGCTGTCACACTGAGCCATCCTTGTGAGCCCATGGAATGGGGAAGCAGGAGTAGCATATGTGTCAGGACCCCAAGCAAAACACATACATGAGACAAGCCTGAATGGGCCCTGCTGGAACACACAGTGGATGCCTTCAAATGCCACAAAGCACCACACTGTCACATGAATGCACAATAGACAAAAAAAATAAAAAAATAAAAATTGCAGGAAAAAAAATGGCCACATACGACCCAGCGTGTGGGGGAGCACCCAGGAGGAGGGAGGTACAGGGTACACCTCAACACACACATGTGTAGATGTTGAGATTAAAAAAAAAAACTCAATTGGCTCAGCGCCTGCACGACCCAACCTATGTGGGACATAGGTTGTCGTCGTCACCCTCTGGATGGAAATCAGAAGGTGAACACGGCACAGTTGCCTGACCACGCGTACCCGCGGCTTGTCCCTCAGTCGCTGCAAGCATGTGGGTCTGGTAAGCCAGGTCCTGCATGGCAATGACACGTAGGTCTGCATGCATTACCTCAAGTGTCATGCGTGCTTCCTCCTGCAAGGGCTCACATATAAGACAGAGTTCTGCCTGCATGCCCTCACATGACAAACAGAGCACCTCCTGGCTTGCATGGTGTTCAGCTGAGATGCTTCTTTCAAGCCACTCCATCCTGTCTTCTGCCTGCCTACTCTCGCCCATCATGAGCGCACCCAGAGTAGATCGGAGGGATCGGTGTTCCTCCATCAGGGCCTCACAGTGTTCCTCTGCCTTTCTGGGGGGAGGATGGAATGGGCCACACTTTCCATACCTTGAGCCATCATCTCAACTGCTCCCCCCTGTTGCTGTGCCATGGCATAGATGGCATGCTCCCACTCAGTTGACCCCTGTGGCACACGGCCACTGCGTTGCAGGACACTACACCTACCCGGGGCCAAGGAGCCGTGGTCCTTGCTGGGTTGGTGCCACCCGCAGCTGCAGGACTGCATCCCTCTATCGACCTGATGCCCCAGGAACATGGCCAACTGGTGTGGAGTGTGACCCTGCACCCATAACAAACACAGGCAGACCTTACAACCCCACCTGGCCCCCTACTGCAGGTGTCACGGACAAAAGATCATCCAAGACAGGATCACTTACCAGCGACGACACGTCATGATGCAGATCCGGCTCAACATAGTGGTCAGAGGATCCATCAGAGCCTGACTCCTAGTCAGCTCTGGATGCGATGGCCTGGAGCACCAGTGGGTTCTCGTGGGCTGCAACCCCACGACCACTACTGGTGCCTGGTTGTTGATGTGAACCGACCACCGTGTCTGGGATGACATCTTCCTCCTCTGCCTCCAGTACGTCATCACCTGCAACATAAACAAAAGAAACATGAACACACATGTCAGTAGCGCATACCACACACATACTAATGACAACATTGACAGCCAACACATGAATCAGACATGTCACACGCAACTCAAACTCCAACACGCACCCAATGGCATTGCAATGCAAGTGTATCCCGAAAGCAGAAAAGGATGTGTGCAAAATGTGAAGCCAACACATGTACTGCATGTTGCACATCACCTGCATCACAAACAACTTCTAGCAGGCACATATCCAAGGCAGACATTAGAGATAGCAACAAAGAGATAGCACGTAGCATAAGCATGGGGGAACACAGAAATAGCCACAGCTGGCAATCAAACCAAACACATCATGATGCATGTAACATGCATGTTCATGTGCAGCACTCGACAACCATCGACTATGCGGAGTACATGCGTCACAGGATGCACCTACGCTAGAGTGTATCTATACAGTGAAAGGAGGGACATGGGTACATACATGTCAGGTCACTACCACAAAGCAGCATTGGGTTGGCATGTTGAAGGGCTGAACTTGGCACAGGAGTGGGTGTGTGTGGTGCAGTGCATGTGTACCCCCTCATCTTCCAACATCAACACAATGTTATGTTATGTTACTTTGCATATATATAGCACCTTATGTATCATCGGTATGATCCCAAAGCACTGGTGGGTTCAACGCCCTCGGGAACCATAGTTCTAGTTAGTTGAGAGAGAGAGAGGGAGAGGTGTAAGTTGCGTGGGTGCACCAGATATGTGTGCAGCTGGTGTGGCACTTGCGTGATAGCTGCTTCTTAGCGGTAGGTATGGTGTTTGGGAGGTCAGTAATATGTGTTCATTCTGGGGGGTTGACACCCAGACTGATTTCTGGCTGCGTTAGGCCTGAGGAGACGCTTATGCTAGCAGTGTGTTCTGAGCTTGCTGTGCTTAATCTGGATGTTGAGGAGTAAGAGGCAGGTGTTAGTATGAGAACAGCTATACTGAATGTGTGATAGTATCACCGTGTTCTATTTGAGTAGTGGTAAATAGGAGAGAGTAAGTGTGGTAGTGTGATATGGTGGTTTTCAGTAAGGCCGTTCCATCCACTCCGTCCGTTCTCTGCACTCCATCCGTTCCATCCGCTGCATTCGTTCCATCCACTCTATCCGTTCCATCCACTCCATGTGGTCCATCCACTCCATCCATTCCCTCCGCTCCATTACTCCAACCGATCCATCCACTCCATCGATCCATCCTATCCATCCATTCAATCCTATACATCCATTCGATCTGATCCATCCACTCCAACCAACCCATCTCCAACTGATCTATCCACTCTATCCATTCCATCCACTCCATCCGTTCCATCCTCTCCATCCGTTCTATCCACTCCATCCACTCCATCAGTTCTGTCCACTCCATTCGATCCATCCGATCCATCCACTCCATCTACTCCATCCATTCCATCCATTCCATCCGATCCATGCGATCCATGCGATCGATCGATTCCAACCAATTGATCACTCCATTTGATCCATCCACTCCATCTGATCCTTCTTATCCATCCGTTCCATCCATTCCATCTACTCTATTCGCTCCATCAGATCCATCCGAATCAGCCACTCTATCCACTCCATCTACTCCATCCACTCCATCCGTTCCATCCACTACATCCATTTGACCCACTCCATTCATTTGATCCACTCCATCCACTTCCATCTACTCCACCTGTTCCATCCGTTCCATCCACTCCATCTGTACTATCCACTTCACCTGATCCATCTACTCCATCTACTACATCTGTTCATCTACTACATCTGTTCCATCCACTCCAATCTGCTCCATTCATTCAATCTGCTCTATCCGTTCTATCTATTCCAATTTTTTGTTCAACTCTTCCATCCCTTCAGTTCCATCCACTCCTTCAGTTCCATCCACTCCTTCCCTTCCATCCAATTCATCCTTTCCATCCACTCCGGCCGTTCCATCCACTCCGTCCCTTCCATCCACTCCGTCCCTTCCATCCACTCCGTCCCTCCCATCCACTCCGGCCGTTCCATCCACTTTGTCCGTTCCATCCACTTCGTCTGTTCCATTCACTACCTCTGTTCCATCCACTACCTCCATTCCATCCACTACGTCCGTTCCATCCACTTCGTCCATTCCATCCACTTCTTCCGTTCCATCCACTTCATCCGTTCCATCCATTTCATCTGTTTCATCCACTCTATCCGTTCCATCCGCTCCATCCGTTCCAGACACTTGGTCCCTTCCTTCCACTTCATACGTTACACCTACTGCTTCCGATTCATGCGCTTCATCTGTTTCATCTATTTCATCCGTTTTATCCAATGCATCCATTTCGCCCATTGCATCCGTTTTATTTGTTTCTTCCATTTCATGTTTTTCAACCATTTCTTTCGATTATGTTTAGTTTATCTGTTTTAATTTACACTGGCAGTTCTAGTTTTCAATTTTTTTCATGATCAGGACTCAATGCTTTTTTTGATTCAGCAGCCTTGGGTTACTGTTTATTGTTGCTCTTTATACTGTTTGTGTTAAGAGTTGATTTTTAGGGGAAGAGCCACGTTTTCAGTACTTTGCGGAAAGAAATGAGGTCTTCGGTGAGTCGGTGTGGGGTGCAAGTGAGTTCCACAGAGTGGGGGCCAGGGGAGAGAATGATAATCCACCTAACCTAACTGAGTTGGTTTTTGGAATCACTAGGAGGCGGGCAGAACTTGGCCTTAGAGTGCGTGGTGGATGGTAGGGTCTTAGTTTGTCCTGTAGATATTGAGGTCCAGTTTTATGCATTGCTCGGTGCGAGATGCATAAGGTTTCGAAGGTCACCCTTCGGCCAACCGGGAGCCAGTGCAGAGTTTTGAGAGATGGGGAGGGGTGATCCCTTGGGCCAAGTGCTAGTAGCAGTTTGGCTGCGGCATTTTGAGCTCTTTGTAATTTAGTCAGGTGGTACACATGGACTCTTAGTTAGAGGGAGTTAGCATAGTCTAGTCATGACATTAAAGTTGATTGGACCGCAGTGAGTCTGTTGGGAAAGTAGAGGTAAGGAAAAATGGGAATAAGAATTTTGAGGTGGTAGTGGCAGGACCTAGAGACGTTATTGACTTGGTGCCAGAGGGTTAGGTCAGAGTCAAGAATGCATCCAAGGTTTTTTAATGAGGTTGAGATTGTCTGGGAATTGCCCAACGCAGGTGGCCAGGGTAGAGGGTCCGGAAGAAGTTTGGTGTTGCCACACACCATGATTTCAGTTTTGGAGGGGTTTAAAAGGAGATGGTTTATGGTTATCCAGTGGTCAAAGTCAGGGAGGCAGGCAGCGAGGTCGGGTTGGCAGCTGGGTTTTGAGTAAAGGAGTTTTAGGATTAGTTGGGTGTCGTCGGCGTAGTTGTAGCACAGGATATTAAGCAAGTGGATTATTCGAGGGAGGGTGGACATATAGAGGTTGAAAAGGAGGACTGATAGGAACACTCCTTGTGGAACTCCGTTATCGATTGGTCGGGAAGCGGAGGTAAAGGAGGAGAGTAGGGTTATTTGGTTCCTATTGTTGAGGAAGGATGCTATCCACTTGAGAGCTTTTCCAAGGATTCCAAGTGAGTGCAGGCGGTCGAGGAGGATTGAGTGATTGATTGTGTCAAAGACGGCAGATAGGTCAAGAAGGATTAGTGCAGCGCATCCCACAGAGACTGAAGTTTTTTTGAGGTCATCTCAGATTTAGGCTAGGGTGGTTTCGGTTCCGTGTCGGGGTCTGAAACCTGATTGAGCGGGGTCTAGGAGATTGTTGGCTTCGACAAAGGCATTTAGTTGGGAGTAAGTGGTTCGGTCAATGAGTTTAGCAAGGAACCTGGTGTTTGAGATGGGGCGGTAGTTTTTTGGGTCGCGAGGGTCAAGGGATTTTTTTTTTTTATAAGAGGCTTGACGAGCATTTTTTGAACACGTCACAAACAATTCCCAAGGAGAGGGAGTCATTTATCATGGTTCTTGCGTGTTCACCTGCGCAGGTAGATGCAAATATTTTTTGGATTGTCAGGCTGGGCAAGGGTCTAGCAGGGAGCCAGATGGTTTGCGGGCAGAGAGAAGTTTGAGAAATTGGTTGGTTGATATTGGTGTGAAAGAATCGAAAGTCGGGTGGGTTGCAGTTGCAGGTGGTGGGTTGGCGGGTTTCTTGATTAGAGAGTTTGTTCTTTCAAGAGCAGTGGTTTGGAAGTGGAGAGAGAGTGAGTTGCAGAGTGATTGAGAGGGGCTCGATTGGGTGGTGGTAAATGTTGGTTTGGTGAATTCAGAGATGATTTTTTGGAGTTGATTCGAGAGTTGTAATGGGCTTTATTTTGCTTTCCGGATTTCAGCTGTGTAGTGGCGATGGTGCCGGGCCAAAGTGGATCTGCTCAGAGGGGTTTTGTCTTTCCGCCATTTGCGTTCGAGGGATTTGTATAGTTGTTTTGCAGTCTTCATTTCTGGTGTAAACCATCTAGGAAAAGGGCCAAGGTGAGCAGATGGTTTGCGTGTGGGGGTGAACGGGATTAATGAGGTATTGAGCCATGAGTCAAAGGCGTCAGAGGTTAAGTGTTCCTTGCATGGGCAGTTAGGGGGAGGAGACTAAAGGAGTGCATCAGCCAGGTCGGGAAGGATTTTTATTTTCTTACAGCATTTGCATAGATTTGGAGGTTCTGGTTCGGGTACGGCGAGGGGGGCAGGTGAGCGAATGCTGAAAGGGACAATGAAGTGATCGGACCAGATGACAGGGGTGGGGGATTTAGGTGTATCTGGTC
Organism: Ambystoma mexicanum; assembly: GCF_040938575.1. Classification (NCBI taxonomy): domain Eukaryota; kingdom Metazoa; phylum Chordata; class Amphibia; order Caudata; family Ambystomatidae; genus Ambystoma; species Ambystoma mexicanum. The sequence continues at coordinate 626,815,926 of NC_090930.1, forward strand.
GTGGGAGCTGAAGATAGCATCAAGGGTGTGTCCTTTACAATGAGTTGGGCCACTTATGTGGGTACGGAGATTGATCGCATCAAGGCAGTCGACCAGAGAGTGGGTCATTGGGTTGGTCGGGATGTCGAGCCAGATATTGAAATCTCCTAGAAGAGTGAGAGTGGGATGGTTTAATTGGATGGTGGCTTTCGAATCACAGAGGTTGCTTGAGAATTGTCTGTCATAGCCAGGAGATCTGTAGATGATTAGGAAACTGTGGGAGAATGTTGGGAGGAGGGATAGTTTGACAAGAAGCGATTCGCAGAAAGGGATGGTTGGCTGGCTGTTAGTGATTGAGGCGGAGAAGTTTGACTCAAAGGTGATTGCTACTCCTCCTCCTCTAGAGGGTCGGTTAAGAGGGTTGAGCGAGTACTCTGTGGGGAAGGCTTCATTGGCAATAGGGGCAAAGTCATCAGAGAACCAAGTGATAAAGACTAGGGGCCTCATCACGAGTTTGGCAGTAACCCTTAAATCCGGCGGTCGCGCTAGTACCGCCGGATTTAAGGGTCCGCCAAAACAGGGCTTCGGCGGATTTCTCCCCAGCTCTGAAAATCCGCCGGCAGTAAGAACGTGAAAATTCCCCATTGAGCACAATGGGGAATGGGGCATTCCCGAATGGGCTCAGTGGGGAATGGGGAATTCCATTACCGCCAAACCCATGATCCGGCACTAATAGCGCCGGGGGGTTTGGCGGTAGGGCTAATACCGCCGGCGGCAATACTGCTGGTTTTACCACCCAACTCGTGATGAGGCCCTAGTTCTGGCTTGTCTGATGTGAGGAGGTCAAAGATGCTGTGTTTGTTTCTTGCTACAAATCGGGCATTAAAAAGGATGCATCTTACTTCGGTGCAGGAGGATGATGTGGAGGTTGCAGAGGTGGAGGTTGGGAGGGGTGGGGGAGTGGGCAAGAGGGGTAGTGGGGTTGGAGGGTGGATGGGGTTAAAGGGTGGGAGAGGAGAGTGGGCGGCGGGAGAGGGGGATGGTTGTCTGGGGGGTTGGGTTGGACGGGTGAATGAAGTTGGATGGAATTGGGTCAGGAGATTCGAAGGTAGGGTGTTGGGGGTTGGGAGTCTCAGTTGTGTTTGTTGAGAATTCAAGGGAGAGGGGTTTGAGTCAGGGTGAGGTGGGGGGGTGGTGGTGATGGAGAATGAGGGATTGAGGTGGTGGGTCGAGACAGGAGTGCTGATGAGTAATGAGAGATTGAGGGAGACCAGGTGCATTTCCTTTTAGGGTATTTGTTGCAGTTGGAGTGTGAGAGAGGGTAGGCGGGACGGAGGTGAAAGAGTTGCAGCTACTGTTCTTGCCAAGGCGAGGCATGCGTTTTTTAGAGAGGGGAAGGAGTGAAGTCGGGAGAGGATATTTAGGGGAGTTGATTAGAGGAAGTTCGAGGGAGGGGTGGTGGGGCTGAACGTGCCTTGGAGGCAGGTCAGGAAGTTAGTTTGGGGGACAAGGGGTGCGGGTGCAATGATAGTGGGCGGGTGGGTGCAAGGGATGGGAGGAGCAGGGGTCTTAGGATGATTGGTTCGCCATCGGGCTCCTCTGGCTTGGTGTTTGGATAGGGGTTGGGTTGGGGATGTGGTGGACAGTGGGTGGGCTGAGAATGTGTTGGTGGGTTGGCTGGGTTGGGATGGGGTGGTTCTTCTGTCTTGGGAGTTTGATTGGGGGTGGACTGGGGGTGTGGTGGAGGGCAGGATGGTTTGGGGAGGGGGAAGGGAACTGAGGCGAGGGGGAAGGGAGGTGGCCGGGAGTGTGTCTCTTTCAGCAGACCATGGTTGGCCGGGTGGACTCAAGGCTTGGCTAGGATTGCACTTTGCTATGGTTGGCATAGGATGCTTTGTTTACAGTTTCAAGTTCTACTATACCACAGGATGATATTATTCACACTTCTAAGTTTAGTCATACCACATTTAGGGACACATTCTAATTTCAACTATACCGCAGGATGGTTATTCACACTTTCTAAGTTCAGCTGTACCACAGGGTGATATTAATCACACCTTCTATGTTCAGTTATACCACAGTTAAGGGCATATTCTACGTTCAACTATACTACAGTTGATGGTATATTCTAAGTTCCACTATACCACAGGATGATTATTCACAATTTCTAAGTTCAACTATACCATAGGATGATATTATTCGCACTTTCTAAGTTCAGTTATACCACAGATTGGGACACATTTTATGTCCAACTATACTGCAGGATGGTATTATTCACACCTTCTAAGATCAGCTTACCATAGGGTATGATTATTCATAGGGGTCATTACAAGTATGGAGACAGCCATGGCGCTATTAGCACCATGGCTGCCTCCAAACCCGGGTCTGGGTCCGGTGTCACTGAATGGGGACTTACCGGGACATTCGGACCTATGCGGAACCGGTAAGTCCTCATTCAGTAAACCATTCCCCATTCCCATTTGAGCCCCCATAGGGCTCAATGGGAATGGGGAAGGCGCTAATAACGGGCCTGCAAATTGCGGGCCCGTTTTTAGCTCCAAGGTCGCTTAACGGGTCCTGCAAAGAACAGCTGGTCAGACCAGCTGTTCCTGCTGGGACCCGCTAAGGGACCTCGGAATATGACAGTAGGGGCTTAACGGCACCGCCATCCTTAACGGTGCCATTAAGCCCCTACCAACAATACTCGTACAGTTTCTAAGTTCAAAAATACTATAGGATGATATGTTCACACTTTCTAAGTTCAGAAAAACCACAGTTAGGGACACTTTCCATGTTCTGCAGGACCACAGGAATATATTATTTGCACTTTCTAAGTTCAGTCCAGTCCAGTCCAGGTCCAGACGGTACAGGGTGTGTATCTGCTCAGGTGTTAGGTTAAATGGGCTGGCTCTGATTTGGGGAATTGGTGGGTGCCTCTGTGGTATGATTAGGTGGCGTGGTGGTGCTTGCTGTGCCTGTCTGGCCCTCCTCCTGCCTCTCCTCTGTGCAGCCTGTTGCTGTAGCAGCAGCGCTGCAATCAGGTCCTCCAGGCCATGTAATGCTGCCAGTATTGGAACCATCTTGGTGTGGGAAGGGGTGTGGTGTGCTTCTTTTGAGCAGCCACAGTCTCCATTGCCTCCACCTGTGCTGATTTTGGCCACCTGTGGCAGGTGTTGACACTGCTTAGTTCTTTTAACAGGTGGTTCGCGATGGCGGTATTGCCGCCATGCCGGTAAGGGGTTTTGGGGTATTTACCATGGCGCTATTGCCGTGTGCACTGGCCTTGTGATGGTGTGCTATTAGCGGCATGTCGTTATTTACGGGTTGGCGGGTCGCGCGCACGCGGACTGACCGCTATTAGTGGCACTGTAATTAGCGGTGCCGCTAATGGCGGTGAGCCGGGTCGTAATCCGCATGGGCATTTAACGTTACCGGTATTCCATTACCGGTAACATTAAATACCTACCACCATCCGTGTAATGAGGCCCTAAGTCTCAAGAGGGGTGAGGGTGACTGAAAGACCTCAATGAGCACACAAAGCAAGGACATTTACAAATTACTTCAGACAGGAGTTATATTAAAAAATATAGACACATTTATTACAAGGCCTTTGTAACATTGACCATAGCAAAGAATCACAATAATACAAAAGTAAACCAACACATCACAATCAATACAATACATATACAAGACCGATGGGTCTATGGAGTTATGAGCACGTAATATGTAGACCACCTAGATGGGGAGGAAAACAGGCAGTGCCAGTAATCATTAGACCCAATTCGACATCAGAAACACACCTACCTAGGAGGAAGTCCGAGCCCTATGAAAAGAGGAGCCTTATGCTCAAAAGTACCTGCATGCGCTTGTGCCAATGGACAAAATAGGGTCTCTTCAAGGATCTCAGGCAGTTCAGGAAGGTGAATGAAGTGATGACGAACAAGTCCCCACTACTCAAGCAAGGCCTCCACTTGTGGGCAGAGGCAGGGTGAGAGTGCGGGATAGAGTCACTATTTTGCAACAGCTGTAGAAAAGAAACAGGCTCTTGCGCGAGGGGCCACCGGTTGGTGTATGGACTACTCACCGGTCCCCGACGCAGGCAGACCCAGACTTGTCCAGTTCAGTTCACGTTGCTGGCAGGTTCAGCTGTGATGATCAGGATGTCTCGACACCGTGTAGATTCTGTGTAGCAGGATGCAGGGTCGAAGGTGTCCCAAATGCAGCGGACGTGCACAGGTTGTTACCGCAGCAGGGCAACATGGCAACCGCGTTTACTATTGTCCGGGCGCACTCGTCTCACTACAGACCTGGGAATGCCAAGTGTATGAAATTCGGTGTGAGGGTGCCGTGGACGCAGATCAATCAGTAGACCAAGTTTTGAGGGCTTCCCCAAAATGGCGGCGGTGACAGAGCAAAGCATCCTGCATAAGCTGGTTAGCCCACTGGTTGGCCCAGGGACACTTCCGAAGAGGCTTACTTGCAGGGTTTGATGATGGTGCCGATAATAGTTGATCCCACTATTCCAATGGGTCGAAGCGCCTTCGCAGACCTTCTAGGATGATGAGATGCAGAGGGGTCTCGCAGGACGACAGCGGCTCAGGGTGCCAAACCTTCAGCGGGTCACCAGCGGTTCCTCGACTCAGCTTCTTGTTGCAGGATACTTGGCTCCTTATCCCTTGTTCGGTGTGAACACAGGAGATCGACATGGTAGTGGTGTTTTCAGCCTCCTCTTAACCAAAGTTCCCTTCGCGCCACAATGGAGAGGACCCAATGGGAGATCTGCTCACAAACACTATCACGGACCACGGTGGTCCCAGGCATTCAGGACACTCCAGACTCTCTGGCACCAAGGATGTTTATTGGGAGCAGACATCTCAGCCCACATCCTGGAGGCACACATAAGGCATGCAGAAGCCTGCGAAAGCGCTGGGTTTCGCGGGAAAGTGCATGACCAAATAAGGATAGACCTGGGTCGGCTCGACCTGGGGAAGGTGAAGGGGCAAGACGGTCAGCAGACAGGACAAACAAACTCGTGGCATGGCCATTTTGGGAGCCAGGCCACCTATTTGTGCCAAACACGGGAAGCACGGATAACATGGCAAAAAAGGGTTTAAAACACAAGAGAAATGATAGCTGCCACCAGTCCTATCCGTGACACACCTGCACAGTTCATAATAAGTCCTGCGAGAGTTTCTAGGGCCTTTGGAATGACTAGAGACCCAAGAGCGCGGTAAAGTAAGTTACAGTGCACTCTTGTATCATGTTGCACAAAAGCTGCAACATGAGGAAAGGACTAAGGGAAACAAACTCTCCCAGTACTGACTGTCTCAAGGCCATGTCAGTTTCCCCATAAGAATTGAGAGAGATCCCAGAGGAGTGCGTCGGAAGGCTGCGCTTCTCTGGCAAAATCTAGATCAGGGTGTAAAACAGCAGCAAAAGGTTTGGGGGTTGCCACATGGAGGGAAAATTACATACAATTATGAAATCTTTCCTAACACGGATTCACTATACACCCGTGCCAAGGGAAACACCCACGTGCGTCACGTCACTAATGCACTTACACGCTAAAGCCCTTTCCTCGAATTACACACTGACATGCTGTTTTTTCACATGCGGATTCACTCTGCATCAAGCTGGCCACGCAACAACACACGGAATACCACATTTCTGCCCAGAAGGCCATTTTCCTGCCCCCTGAGCCCTTCTCCACCTCCCACGAGCCATCTGCTGCTGCCTGCCTGCCTGCCTGCCTGCTGCCACGTGCCCTACTATTTGGTGCCTGCACATCAGCCATCTGCAGGGGTCCAGTTGCTGCGACCACCCCTGCTGGAACAGAAGACTCCCGACTGCTGTTCCAACCCTCCACAGCCCAGCCACAGCCCAGCCCCAGGACCCAGTTGCCCACCCACACCTGCCTCGGGGGTTGCCCTGTCAGGGCAAACACCATCTGAGACCACTGGCAACCCACAGCCAGAGAGGCAGAGGGCTGTCAGCTTCTCAGCCAGAGAAGTTGGCATCCTGGTGGAGCAAGTCCTGGGGCATTATGATGCCCTCTTCAGATGACCCTGCACCGGCAAGGAAGGACAGAAGAGGACCTGGTCGGACATTGTGGTTGCCATCAACGCGGAGTGGGGGCAACCCGTGACTTGAAATATGTCCAGAAGCGCTGGGAGGACTTCAGATCCAGGACCATCACGTAGGCCCGGCGCCTCTTGTGTGCAGCGGATGCCGGGTCCAACCTTCCATCGACCAGATGAGGGTCCTGGAATGCATCGACCCAGTGCTTCACCACCAGGTCCTTGAGAGGCAGTCCCGCCTGGAGTTGAGTGGTAAGTGTCCATGTGTACTCATTGGACGCAGTGCATGTTGAAGTGTTCCAGGAGTGTGCAGCTTGGACATATGTCTGACAAGGCCCATGTACGGATGTGTATGTGCAGGGACATGACCGTGCTGCATGTGAGTCCAGTCATGTGTGATGCACATCAATGGTGTATGTGTTCCAAAGCATGATGCACAACTGCACTTGGAGATGCACACATGTTAGCATTTCTGTGTATGTACTATGCCATGGTTAGGGTGTGCCACATGGATGCTGGTTCCATCTTCATGTACGTGCACGGCTTACATGTGCATGTGTGTGTTTGACATGTGTGTGACTGAGATACACCATAGATGCATGTGACACAGACATGTAGGTACCCGATTGGCACATGTAACATATTTGCCGATGGTTGCACTGTGACAAGTGGTGGAGATGTACAGATGCATGTCTGGCTGGTGGCGTGTGTGCATGTGTTTGGCACTCTTCATGTTGCTTCGGATGTTCATGCAGATGTGTGTGTATGGATGCTGCTACCTGCTGCATGATTCCTGTTAATTTGTGCATGTGTGGGGGTTCAAATATATGAGTGTTGGGGAGTGTGATGCCATCTGTGAAGTTTGACACTGCCACTCATGTTCAACTGTCATGTGTGTATTAGACCATTGTACAGTGCCCCAATGCCTGTGTTCTATCTCTCGCTGTCTGCAGCGTCAACTGATGAAGAGGGCGGAGATGGTGCTGTGGAGCACAGAGGAAGGGATCACACCACCAGCCTGAGACGCAAGGGCCAGCTCCCCTCCCAAGTACTGATATCTTCCAGGAGTGAGGAGTCTGGTGCTGCGTCCATGGCCGTAGCTGCCGAGGGAAGGTCCAAGAGGCGTAGGTTGGAGGTGGACTCCTCGCCAGCACTAGGGGCAGATGAGCCCACACAGGGGCCTACGGAGGAAGATGGCACAGAGTCATCCAGGTTGGTGGGGGGTTTGGTTGAGGAGGAGGCCGTGGAAGCCCCATGCACGGGGCCTGGAAGGGGGGATTCCACTGGTGCTAGTGATGCAGTCCAGGGGCAGGGACAGGAGGCAGCACAGGCCGCTGCAGAGGTGCCGGTGTGTAATCCTGTCCCCGATCCTGTGACTGCATCATCCAGCACCAGCAGGGATGCCTTTGTCCAGACCCGTTTTGAGGGAGGGGATACGCAGATAACAACTGGCCTTCCTCTCCCTGCATATGTGCAATCCGTGACCGGATTGAGCCTGTCCTAGCTGGTGTGGTGTTGTGCCAACGTGGTAATCGGGATGACGTGCAGGGTTCTCGTGAGGACAATGCACGTCATTTTGAATACCTGTTTGGCCACGTCGCACTACTAGGACAGGTCCTCGGCACTGGATTGCTCCATGAGCTGGATCTTCTTGCAACCCCCTCCTCAACTGAACCCCCTATGTGCCAGTTGTCCTCTGTGCCATCTTCCCGCCCAAGTATCACCTGGGCCGCCGGTGGAGCTGCCCCTGAGCCAGTGGCTAGGCTGGTAGAGGACACATCCCTGCCACAGTCGGGAGTCGGAGGTCCAGCAGGGGTAGCCACCGCAACATCTGAACCCCAGCAAATGGATGACGTGCAGGCATCAACAAGCAGAGCACGTGCACAGTGGAACAAGAGGATTCCCTCAGCCTGGATGCCGTTGTGGTGCCAGAGGCAGTTGCATTGGAGGGAGCAGCAGGCTCACCATGGGAGCCATCATGGCTCGGGGCCATCAACATCCCAAGGGCAGGCATCGGTTGGCAGGCAGGAGGACCCAGGATTGGGAGTGTCTTTTGTGTGGCAGCGGTTGCGCCAGCAAATAGATGCAGAGCTGGGGCGGGTGGAGATGGCACGGCTCACAATGGTCAGGGCAGAGAACTCCATGCACCGGGCTTTGAGGCGGGTCGAGTGCCTTGAGGCAACTCGCAGGGAGTTGGAGGATGCCATGGCTGCATCCCTGCGAGACCTCCAGGCCAGGGAGCAGGCCCGCCTCGGAACATCATCATGGAGTTCGATGATGCCCTGGCCCGGGACATCGAAAAGTGAGCTGTCGGACTAGCCCGCCGCCTTTGTATATAGTTATTTAGGTTTAGGTTTCATTTCGTTTTTTTATGATTTGGAGTACACAGATTTTGCTCCACTTTTTGTATATAGTTGTGTTTTACATATGGTTTTTTGTAGGTTTCATTTTGTTTTGGGATCATGGACCCTTCAGACTTTCATTGTAAATAGCTCTACACGTGTACATACTTCCCTTTTAACGTCATCCCATGGAGTAATGTTTTTTTATGCTTTTAAATTGAGGATTTTTTATATGGACTTTGGCAATGGACTACTTTTCATTTTTCATGTCTTGGATTTTCATTTTTCCTTAGATTTTAATTTTCATATTGCATTCATTATTTCTTCATTTGCATGTGTGGTTTTCATTTTGTCATTTTGTTTTATTTTTAATACATTTCCTTATTCTTCATTATTGGTGTGGTCTACTCTCATTGGTTTCGTGCATGTCTCTACGAGCATTGGCTCAGTCATGTGTTGCCACTGTGTGGCTCTGTAGGACATTTATTCATGGGCATGCTAGTTCTTTTCAGACTCTCATGGCATGGGTAATTTACTAGGGAGTGGGTGTAGTGGATTGTTGCGTGTTTGTACTGGGGGTTGGGAATTAGGTTGACATTAGGGCCATGGGTCTGTATTGTTATGACGTAGTGTTTGAGGGAACATGTCGGGGACAGCGGGCAGGTGCCAGTCACTGGTGGGGGACATGTGTTGCGGCCTGCTGGCCCCCCTGGACATGCCCCAAAAGCAGCCCATCCACCCTCCCCATGCCCTGCATGCAGCCCATCCACACTCCCCTTGCCCAGCATGCAGCCCATCCACCCTTCCCATGCCCCGCAGGCAGCCCATCCACCCTCCCCATTCCCCGCAGGCAGTCCATCCCCCCTGGAAATGGCCAGCAGCCAGCCCACACCACAGGGGGGAGCTTTTCCATGTTATTTGCCTGGTGCGAGCGATGTCTGCATATTCCGAGGGGTGCGCTGGGAGTTTTACACACGCTTGGCCTGGCATGAGCGAGGTACGTGTATTCTGAGGGTAGCGTGGGGAGTTTTACACGCGATTGGCCTGGCACGAGCAGGGTATGCATCTTCTGAGGGGTGCGCAGTGAGTTTTACACACGATTAGCCTGGTGCGAGTGGGGTACACGTATTCCGAGGGGTACGCACAGAGTTTTACATGCGATTGGGTTGTCACGTGAGGGCTGAGTGGTGTTTTTTGGGTGATCTTGTTGGTGTGGGGCTGTATCCTGGTCCACTGGCCTTTGCGCAATGTAGGGGAGTTGGGTGGATGTTTTTGGCACACAGGGGTGGTGTTGGGGGCGTAACTGGTGCGGCTGCAGGGTCGCTGTGCCATGTGCACCACAGCTGGTCAGGGATGTTTGAATCCATGAATACGTGGTGCGTACAAATGGGTTTTGGTGCACGCGGCTGGTGCAAGCTGGCACGTGCTCCCTCTGTGCGCCAGCCACGTGCGCCACTTCTGCGCTTGAATCCATTAATTACCCCTAATTGTTTCATTAAAAAAGATACAACGGTTAACAGGATAACGTTCAGAACAAGATAAGTATCTTAGTTTCTATCAAACCATGGACAAATAGTGGCATAACAGAAGAATCTTGAATCTAACATATTGTTCTCTGGGGTTCATGCATATATAGTTGTAGGGGTCATGTAGAAATACAAACATCATAAATGGCTGGCGTGCATCATAAATGCAAATGCACATATTCTTGCAGTGAGCACATGTTTAAAAAATGTCATAGTTCAGGGTAACATTTCTGGCTTGCACTATAAATACTAATATGAACTAACAATCCCTTCCCAGTAACCTATAACATGTCATTAACAGATTAGTGCAAATGGATCCAGATGAAATATCCTGAAAATTATTTTGGGATAATGCTCTTCTGCAACAGAGTTTTAAATGTGCAGGCAGTTATCTGCTGTGTGGTTTCATTCTTAAACGTGCAACATGGTATGAGCTGCGAAGATGGAATGTGCATTTTTGAAAAACACCATTGTTAAGTCAGGACGCCAAAGAAAGACACATGTTTCTTATTGCTGTTCAACACTAATGCCACGTGGTGCAGTGGGATGATCCAAGCAAGGGGAAGGGTAATTTTTGAGTGAAAGTGGGAAGTCAAATGGTCAAGTGGCACAGCAAGTAGAGCACTTGCTTTGACATCAGTACAGATCCTGCTAACGCAGGTTTGAATCCTGGCAGGGCCCAACTCAGCCTTTCATCCTTGTGAGGTCAATAAATGAGCACCACACACCGTGGGTAATAATAAGCAGTGCTCAGATACCTGAGGGTTCGTAGCGCTATATAAATGCGAAATTATTATTATTATTATTAAGTTTTTAAAAAAAGCTGGGAGAGGGTGCAAGTTCAGACGTGCAGTGAGACATGCACGAGTCACTTGGGAGAGAGACATCCAGGTCGTGTCCGAGAGCTGGGCTGAGGCAGTGCTGACAGCTGTTAGGATCGTGACCTCCCTTATCAGTGGCGAGCAAAGGGAGAGGGGTTATCCACGGTCATCAGTGCAAGGAATCGCATCAGTTTCTAGGTAATTATGGTTCAAAGTGAGGGTGTGCTGGATTTTGCCTGTATGATAGTCAGTTAGGAGTGGGTCATTACATGTGTAATATTTCAATATTAAAAGTGCATGGTTCTGATGTCATGATCTCTGCTTCCAAAAGGTCAGGGTTTTCCCAACTCCCTTGGAAGCAGATCCATAACCCAGGTTCCGAGTGCCAACCAGTCCCAATTAGGACCTTTTGGATCCAGTCCTGGCGCCAGTGGCACCAGGCTCATAAATATGCCCAGTCCCAGCGCTGGAAGCGCCGGGCTCATAATGCTTGGGTGGACTTACCTGCAGCAGACCATGCTGCTTACTTGCCTGCCAGTTGAGTCTCTGATCCTCTTCTGTTTGGAACTACTTTTCCTGTTGGGTGGGGCAGGAGGCACTCCCTAGATTCAGAACACTGGAACTCTTCTGGAAAGCAGGAACTCTTTTCTTACCTAGGCGTGGCTGTGGAAGGAGACACCTAAGCACTACAGGAGGCTATTTAAACCACACCCGATGGATGAATCTTGCTTTGCGTTATTCTGCATTCTCAGCAGCAGAACGCTCATTGTGTCTTCTGCATCTGATCCTGGGCCTAAGGAAAAAGGCTTACCATTCTGAATCCAGTCTTCAGCAACACCTATAAAGACAAGAAAGAACAGGTTAGCATTACGGTCTTCAGTGACAGCTCTTCACTTACCTGGTCCATCGGCTGTCACCAACGCCTCGCGCTGCATTCCGGCATCTGAAAGACAAAGGCTTACCTACTCTTCGTGCGCTCCGGAGGTCTTCACACTGCATTCCGGCATCTGAAAGACAAAAGCTTACCAACTCTTTGCACGCTCCGGAGGCCTTCAGCGCTGCATCCCGCATCTGAAAGACAAAACAAGGTGCGTTTAAAGACATTGGGGAACTTTAATACTCACGTGCCATTACTCCTTTCCACATCTAACCCAGTGGGTATTCCGGCACCCTGCAGCCGCCCCGAACTTGTACCTGCAAAATAAAAAGACAGTTAGAGCGCATCGTGAAGCAGGCAACAAGCGCTTACTTATGTGCTTCCAGGCGCTTCTATTCATCACACGGGCTCCATCTTCAACTCACTTCAGCCCGCCATCCGCCATCGCCGGAACCCTGCAAAACAAGAGACATCATTATTAAAGACTTTAAAGACATTAGAATTACTCGAAACTTACCGTTCGTGCAGTAAACGACGGAGAGCAGTCCTCTGAAGTCAAGAGGCCTGCTCCCCTTATCCAGTGAAGAAACTGGTTACAGCACCCTGCCTCGAGGCAGATGGAGAGCACAGCGTTCACTTACCTAAGGTGAGAGCGTTAACCTTTGGGGTTCTACAGGAGAAGAGAAAGGGAAGAAGAGAGAGACATTCAATAACCCAGTTCATTAATCCCACATTTTCTATCTGCAGACATCTTACCCTTCGAGCCAGACATACAGTGCACAGAGGTCCAGCCCAAAGAGCCAGCCGTATGTTACACATCACCTTTGAAGATACGGTATACGCCCAGTCAAGACCGGCGCCTCTACGGGAATCAGGTGAGCGTTACAGAACGCAAAGCCTACCACAAAACTCCCGTCCAGGCGCTATGGAAACCTCGGATACCGACCAGCTAGCCCAGTTACTTGGGGAACTAAGGGCAGAAGTGCATGCAGCCCGTCAGGAAACGAACGCTCTAAGAAGGGAACTGATTATTTCCAAGGAGCGAACAGATGATCTCGCTAGACAATTGCTACAGTCACAAGCCGGACACACCCCGTTACCTGCATCGGGGGGAAATCTTCCTTCTACATCCTCTATGAATCCAGTGCAGATCAACCTACCTGGGAATGTACCTCTGGCTCCGCCCGAACGATTTTCTGGTGACCCAAAGAGGTTTGCAGTATTTATCAATCAGTGCCGGTTGCATTTCTTATGTCGGCCAGCAGCCTTTCCAACTGATCAAGCTAAAGTAGCTTTTGTGCTTTCGTACCTTAGTGGCAATGCAGCAGACTGGTCGATCCCTCTAGTAAATCAAGATGATCCGTTCCTCCATGATTTTCAAGCTTTTCAGCTCAGTATGGAAAAACTGTTCGCAAGACATACACAGGGGCAGGCCTTGGACAATGAGCTTCTTTTGTTGCGACAAGGTAATCAAGACCTTTTGGCTTATATTGCGTCTTTCAACAGACTGATAGTGGAAACTCACTGGCCTGAGGACAAAAGGATTACGCTGTTTTATAGAGGTCTACGCTGAGAGCTCAAAGATGTGTTAGCCCAAGTAGTGAATCCCCCACAAGATTGTTTGGACTATATAGACTTAGTCGTTCAAATAGATCACAGACTGCAGAACAGGAAGGCCGATCGTTCCAAGTTTGATGCTCGAGTATTTTCCAAACCGCCAACTCCTTCCAAAGGAGTTGACTCCGGGGAACCCATGCAAATAGGGGGTCTGAAAGGTCCTCTAAAACAAAAGGAGCGGGAAAGGAGAAAACAGTTGCAATTATGCCTCTATTGCGGAAACTCAGGGCACTTTCTTCGAGACTGTATGGTGAAACCTGCCAAGAAGGCAGTAGGAGCTGCAGTTACCAAAGTTACAAACTCTGAGCAGGGAAACGACCTCGTCCGACAAGAATAGAGGTCCTCGTGCCGAGCGTGAAAACCAGTTCCGTGACCTCGCATTTCGTGATACCTATGGTCCTCATCAGCCCTGATAATCCGGATCGATTACATGCAATTGAAGCTTATTGTCGACAGCGGTGCCATCGGCAATTATGTGGATCATGAAATGGTTTTGAGGATGAATCTAACTCTTTGTCCCAAGGCTGTAAAGGACGTCATTACTACGGTGGATGGTACGGAGATAGCCTCCGGGCCAGTAACGCATACCACTCAAGAAGTGACGCTAGTAAGTCAAGATGGACACCATGAGAAGATCGTGTTCGATGTGATCAAGGCCCCTCAGTTTCAGATTATTCTAGGAATACCTTGGTTAGAGAAACACAATCCTCTGATCGATTGGCGAGCAAGAACGGTCCAGTTTCCAGAATGTGTCTCTACTTGTCACCCTCCACCTGGTGTTGCACTGGCAGCAATTTCTTCAGAGACTCCCCAGTTACCTCCCGAATACCTAGAATACCAAGTTGTTTTCCGGAACGATCAGGCTAACTCTCTACCTCCTCATAGGTCTTATGACTGCCAGATCGACCTGATACCTGGATCTACTCCTCCTTGTAGTAGAATTTATGCCCTCACTGAGCCTGAGAACCTTCACCTTCGACAATACCTGGATCAATACCTGGCAAATGGGTTTATTCGTCCTTCCAAGACCCTGCTTCTTCAGCTTTGTTCTTCGTTCCAAAAAAGGAAGGAGACCTTAGAACTTGTATAGATTATCGCTCCCTGAACCAGATCACCGTTAAGAATAGGTATCCGTTACCTTTGATCCCTGAACTCCTGGACCAAGTCAGAAAAGCATGCATATATACAAAGCTGGATCTTAGAGGAGCTTACCACTTGGTACGAGTAAAAGAGGGCGATGAATGGAAGACGGCCTTCCGCACCAAGTATGGCCTATTTGAATATCAGGTCATGCCCTTCGGACTTTGTAATGCCCCGGCCGCCTTTCAATATTTTATGAACGATGTCCTCAGAGAGCTCATAGATGTGTGTGTTGTTGTTTACATTGACGACATCCTCGTTTATTCTTCATCGGAATCTGAACATCGGAAACACGTGAAAATGGTCCTCGAAAGATTGCGTCAACACAAACTTTTCGCTAAGTTGGAAAAATGTGTTTTCAACGTGACTGAAGTTGAATTCTTGGGATTCATATTATCACCTGGCGGAGTGCGTATGGATTCAAAGAAGGTCGATGCAGTTCTCAAATGGCCATCACCATCCTCCGTAAAAGGTGTGCAAAGCATGTTAGGCTTCGCTAACTTTTACCGCAGGTTTATCCCCGAATTCTCTCGAATAGTCCAGCCCATCACTGCCTTGTTAAAGAAAAACAAACGTTTTGAATGGTCTACCGAGGTGGAACAAGCTTTCCAGGATTTGAAGACTAAATTTATCTCTGCACCAATCTTAAAACACCCTCGCCCCGAACTCCCCTACATCGTGGAAACTGATGCTTCAAGCCTTGCCATGGGGGCAGTTCTATCACAAAAGGACCCGGTAACCAATCAGTTGCATCCCGTGGCATTTTGGTCCCGCAAATTCTCGCCTCCTGAAATCAATTACATGATTACTGACAAGGAACTTCTGGCTATCAAGTCTGCCTTTAAGGCTTGGCGGCATTATCTGCTGGGGGCCCGACACACCGTTACTGTGATTACGGATCACCGAAACCTGCAATATTTGAAAACCGCAAAAGCCCAATCCTCTAGACAACTGCGTTGGGCATTATTCTTTGCCGAGTTTGACTTCATAATTACCTATCGACCTGGTACAAAAAACGGTAAAGCTGATGTCCTTTCTCGGATGGGAGTGGAAGAACACTTGATCAACCCTAAACCTGTACCAATCATTCCCGAACAAAGAATTCTGGGTGTAATCGCCACAGAATCCATAGAGGAAGTTAAGGATAAAGCCAGGCAACTTGTAACTCCAGCAGACATACAGAATTGGCATCTGCAGGGAAAGGACTTTGCAGTAAAGGACAACTTATTGTATTTCCAAGAACGATTATACCTACCCAGCACAGATTTACAGAAAAAAGTAATCTCTTGTTATCACGATTCTTTAATGGAAGGACTTCCCGGTATGGCCAAGACCTCAGAAAAGATCAAGCGCTACTTCTGGTGGCCGTCTTGGAAAAAAGATATCAGAGACTTTATAATGTCCTGTGGAGTATGCGCCCAAAACAAGAGTCAAAAGGAAAGACCAGCAGGCCTCTTACGCCCTATTGACATCCCACCTCGCCCTTGGCATACGCTTTCTATGGACTTCATCACCGATCTACCTCCATGCTCCGGATACAATACGATTCTAGTAATCGTGGACTTATTCTCCAAGATGGCGCATTTCATTCCGCTCAAAGGCTTGCCAACAGCAGCAACTCTGGCCCGAGAATTTCTCGAAAACATCGTCCGACTGCACGGTTTTCCTTCGGTTCTAATTTCGGATCGAGGTAGTCCATTTATTTCTCATTTTTGGCGAAGTTGCTGTCGGTCGGCTCAAATTGATGTGAGACTATCGACCAGTCACCACCCTCAGACCGACAGACAAACCGAGAGGACCAATCAAACTCTGGAACAGTATTTACGCTGCATGCTGCAACAAACTGAAAAAACTTGGAAAGACATCCTTTGGATAGCCGAATATGCCTACAATAACTCTGTCCATTCGGGAACTGGGAAAACCCTGTTTTTTCTTTTGTACGGCAGTCACCCTCGAACCTCGGAGTTGGATCCCCTCCAAGATCTTGAAACACCAGCAGTAGACTACCTGCATTCTACAATCACCCAAGCCTTTAAGGAAGCTGTTTCTCACCTTCAAAGGGCTAAAGAACAATACAAGAAAGGAGCAGATCAACATCGGAAGGAAGCCCCTCAATATCAAGTAGGGGATCAAGTCTGGTTATCCACCAAATATCTACCTCTAAAAGGGCCACGCACATTCAACCCAAGATACCCTGGTCCCTATTCCATCACTACCATAGTAAACCCAGTAGCGGTCAAGTTGGACTTGCCCCCGCACATGAAGATACATCCGGTCTTCCACGTCTCTCTATTAAAACCCGTGCAACCTCAAACCCGACTAACCAAATCTCCAAAACCTATCCTAGTTGATGGAGAACTCGAGTTTGAAGTCAAAAGCATTCTGGACTCCAAGATCTCCAAATCTAAACTATTCTACCTAATTGACTGGAAAGGCTACGGCCCCCAAGAGAGATCCTGGGAACCTGCTGAATATGTCCACGCTCCTCGCCTAATCAAAAGATTTCACCGAACATTTCCTGACAAGCCAAAACCCCCGGAGAAGCCCGGTTTGGGAGGGGCCTTGAGGGGGTTACTGTCATGATCTCTGCTTCCAAAAGGTCAGGGTTTTCCCAACTCCCTTGGAAGCAGATCCATAACCCAGGTTCCGAGTGCCAAACAGTCCCAATTGGGACCTTTTGGATCCATTCCTGGCGCCAGTGGCACCAGGCTCATAAATATGCCCAGTCCCAGCGCTGGAAGCGCCGGGCTCATAATGCTTGGGTGGACCTACCTGCAGCAGACCATGCTGCTTACTTGCCTGCCAGTTGAGTCTCTGATCCTCTTCTGTTTGGAACTACTTTTCCTGTTGGGTGGGGCAGGAGCCACTCCCTAGATTCAGAACACTGGAACTCTTCTCGAAAGCAGGAACTCTTTTCTTACCTAGGCGTGGCTGTGGAAGGAGACACCTAAGCACTACAGGAGGCTATTTAAACCACACCCGATGGATGAATCTTGCTTTGCGTTATTCTGCATTCTCAGCAGCAGAACGCTCATCGTGTCTTCTGCATCTGATCCTGGGCCTAAGGAAAAAGGCTTACCATTCTGAATCCAGTCTTCAGCAACACCTATAAAGACAAGAAAGAACAGGTTAGCATTACGGTCTTCAGTGACAGCTCTTCACTTACCTGGTCCATCGGCTGTCACCAACGCCTCGCGCTGCATTCCGGCATCTGAAAGACAAAGGCTTACCTACTCTTCGTGCGCTCCGGAGGTCTTCACACTGCATTCCGTCATCTGAAAGACAAAAGCTTACCAACTCTTCGCACGCTCAGTTCATTAATCCCACAATTTCTATCTGCAGACATCTTACCCTTCGAGCCAGACATACAGTGCACAGAGGTCCAGCCCAAAGAGCCAGCCGTGTGTTACACATCACCTTTGAAGATACGGTATACGCCCAGTCAAGACCGGCGCCTCTACGGGAATCAGGTGAGCGTTACATCTGAGCTTACAAAGTTTTTTTTTTTATAGCTGGATTTTCATAAAGCGTAACTCCTGCCAAGTCCTTTGCTTCAAGGTCGGGTTGCCAGGGCGGACTACAGTTCATTCTGTTTTTTTTTTAAATGTTCCTTTCTCAATACCACTGTTCCACATGTTTGTTTAAAGAAAAGCTTCCAGTTGATGTATTGTCTATGGCAGATGATAAACACATGAGTTTGTATTCTACATTTCAATTTCAGATGCCTAAAGTGTCCAGAAATCCCAGATTTCAGGACATAAACTCTAATAAAAAAGATAGTACCATGGGTTTCAATGTTTAATTATGAGGCATAATGCCCATACACTATGTTCTTCATTCCACATTTCAGTGGCATATCTTATAAATAGGATTCCCCAAAAATACAAGGAATTGCTGTCTGACATTTAATCCATTATTTTGACATTTGTCTAAACACTCTGAAAGCATTGTACTCACTTTTGGTTTGTCTTTAAAAGGCCCAGGTAAGGTAGGGATGCCAAACGGCTTCAGGCAGCACCACATGGAATGCTTATCTTTTAGTCTGTCTCCCTGCTCCTAAAATCTCTATAAGCTAATCTTGCTCTGTCTTGAGAAAGGCATTCACATTCTGTCCCATCCAGAAAAGGCCATTTCCCAACAGCTATTTCCAGTTGAGGTCCCAATGGATATGTATTCTGTTGGACTGGTTCTCTTTCTTTTCTGTCTGTCATCCTACTGCACACTTGAGCTTCAATACCCAATACATATACCCCATGCAGCATCAATTCATAATACATTTCTGGATATTTGCAGGGACTGCAAGGTTCACTTCAATTAGTCACTAAGACTTGTGCCCTCCACCTTCCTTTCATTGTCCCATTTAACTATTTTTATTTTCATTATAAAGGTATGTGCTAGCTAAGATTTAGATTGGATTCTATTTTTCTTTTAATTTCCCACACAACATGTGATGTTAATAATATTCAGATTGACAAGGATATGCTGAATCCAAAGAGATATGTGTCCAAAGTCATGTGAATTGAAATCAGTTATGATGTATTGTTTTGGTTCCAATTGAAAACTTGCGCATCCACCAGTTGGTAATCTGGCATTTGTATTCAAAACATCTGCTATCAATAAGGTGTTTAAAATCCCTCATATCAAGACCATATTCCCATGTATCTAGTAGATTGTAGATGTTTTAGTCAGGCGACAATTAATTCTGGGGAATTTCCTACAAACACTAAACCAGGTGATCACAATTTTCATATATTTAATACAATTATGCTTATGAGCATGGGACTCCCAATTCATTAATATTGATTCCTAAACCCTCGTCCCCCTTTCAGGACACAGGGTTGCACAGAAGGTGCATTTTTAATAAATAGAACTAATTGAATCAATTTAAATATGAACACATTATGCATCAGTGAAATTATATTTTCAATAGTAACTACAATGAAGAAAGAGCATTACACCGGTCACATTGCTTTGCAGTGTCACATTTAATTGAGTAGACTTTTGTAAACACACATATATCACCATCTGTACATTTGGTGTACCCAGAGCACCCCTCCAATATGGACTGAAAAAATGAATGAGGACTCTGGAAAAAGCTTTCATTTGATAACAACAAAATTGACATACGTCTCTCTACTGCCCCTTTATTGAGCATTGATACCTTTCCCTTTCCTCAATGGACATGTCAGAATTTCAAAACAGCAATCTAGAAAACCCAATTTTAAGACAAGCTAGTTAGCCTTCCGGTATGTGAATCACTTGTAAAGAGAATGATTTCTGTTTAACATACATGTTCGTTTGATTCCTTTCAGTGATGCTTCTATTGCATTACCCTCTAAAAGTCTGCCTTTCTCATTTTCAATTGACAACTTAAAGTTGGTAAAATGGGTAGTAGTTAATTACACTTTCCCTGTTGTCTTGAACAATGTTGGGCCAGTAACATAACTGTAACCCAGAATGACTTCAATTTGCTTTATTTTTCTATGTATGCACACAGTGAGATATCCTTGTGCATCCCATAATACTTCTTCTGTCTTTGATCATTACAAAGATAATGAGGCAGGGGATATCCCAAATACACACCATAGGACCTATTCTATGAATCTAAAAGTACAGAAGCACACACAATTCTAGAATATGTACTGATTTCTCAGCATGCCCAGTCAATTTATATACGCCACCTGCTTAGTACTTTTATTAATTTAAAGGACTGAGATTTAATCTTTTCCCTGTTAGAGTATTGCTTCCCTCTGGATAATTCTACCTTTGGCTCATTCAAAGACAGGTTAGCACCCTTCTAAGGACTAGTTCAGCTCCCCACATCTAGGAACAAGTGGGCTTCAGTCCGCAAGATAGGAGCATCTTCCCTCCACAGTCTGGTTCCCTTTTTTTCTTTTTTGGGCATTTCTATTATCTCTTCCACTGAAGAAGGGCTGGATCCTTAACTCCAGGTAGGCCTCTCTTAGCGTGTGTCACTGGAAAATTAGAAAATGGGTCCAAAGGAAAGCAATGTATTCCCGTCTCCTTTGTGTAGTAATAAATTCTCCTTTGTATCCTTCTTTGTGGCCAAGAGTCATCCAGCCAGTGAGTGAGTGAATAAGCAAGTGTCCCTCTCTAGAATCTAAGGGATTGGAATTTTACAGAGCAGAAAACAATCCCACACTTCTCTAATCTAATTGGTCAGTGTAGTGAGGGGACAATGTTTCAAAAATGACACCACGTCATGCTAAACATAAACCATATTCTACATACTCATTGGGCATACTAATGAAAGAGGTAAGTCTGATGTGGGTAACTTCCGAACACAGTTTCACTACAATTTGATGCTGTGTCATTTTAGAGATTTTGACATGAAACAATTGTAACTTTACAAAAGATTCATATTCTACACCTTTGCCCCTCCTCTCCCCTGCTGATCTTTCTCTCTCTGCAGGGTGCACCTGACCTACCCTCTGTCTTCCGGGCCCAGGTATCTGCTGACCCTTCCACCCACCCACACTGCCTCTGGGCAATCCCTGCACTGGGGTCTGTACATGTCAAGAGACAGACCCCCACCTTTTTTTCTGCACTTAGCAGACATACCCTCTCTGCTGCCACAACCCAGCACTTGCCACTTGCTGACTGCACTACAACTTTTTTTTGTTGCCTTTATTACTTATTTATTTTATTATTCATTCATTTCTCCTTTGCTCTGCACTTTCCACTTCTCCTCCCTTCCATGCACTTCTCTCCTTTCCTTCCCCCATGCACTTAAGCATTTTCAATGTCACTGGGCCTAGTAAGAGTGTCGTATATTCTTCTCCCTCCTCTCCTTTGGCTTGTCGCGTTCTCAAACACTTGTGTATAAGCACAATACAAATAAAATATCATATCATATCCCACATGTGATCATATTACTAACTAGTTTCCCAAATTGCTCTCACTTGGACAAATCAAATAATGCAATGTTCAACTCAGCACAACGTGGGATGTCTGTGCTACAAGTTTTTTTGCTTTTTCTCTCCAATACTTTTACACAAAAATTCCTTTCCCAGCTCACAATAACGGACTCACTGGCACAAATGCTGGGATATGTGACTAACTGACACACTGTGTTGGCGTGAAAAAATCCATATTCAGCTCATTTACATAATAAAATAAACATAAACATGGTTTTACATTCAGTTTATAGAGCTTTTAAGCCTTAATATTTTTTTTAATGACCTTCTGTAAAAATTACCTTTCTATGACTTTTCATTTATTTATTTATTTTGTTTATTTATTTTTACATTTGTATTACATACACAAAACCTGAGGCATCAGGGTGGTGTAAAGGATCGACATACAGGAACCTGGTCAAGTCCAGGGACATGAGAGGTAGGTACAAAGGTGGTCAAAGTACAGCTGGGTTACAGTAGTATGAACCTGACATTAGATAAACAACCAAGTTGTAAGAGCCTCCTGGAATGCCCAGTAAGACAGCTCTGGTCTTAGGGACTAAGGGAGAGCATTCCACATCTTGACTGCAATGACTGGGAGCCGAATCCTCCTGCTTTTACCCGTTTGTACTTAGATTGGGATAGTCTGTAGGTGTAAGGCGAATTAGTTGTCCTAGATGGGTGAATCATGGTGATTTTATGTGATAGTCAAGGCGTGGCAGTTTTGGCGATACACCAATGAGTAATGTCCAGAGTCTTGAAAGCAATTCTTTCTCTGATCAGGAGCCAGTGCACTGCTTTACGCGCAGCAGTGATTTTTTATTTTTTTATTTTATTTTTTTTAACATTTTTTTATTGAGTTATACAAACAGCCAAACAATACAAACTGAACAAACAGTGCATGTTCCAACAGTTTCATTACATTTTCTTAACTACAAACCACTACTTCCCTTAACCCACCCCCCTTTACGAGTCTATTGCATTAAACCTTCCATTTCTGCAACCTGTGGTTCGATCTCCTCTTCTTCAGGCTCCGCCGGGTAAACAGTATGGCTATCAGTGATTTCCAAGCCATCAGGGACTCTTCCCCCCCTCGTGCTACTCACTTCTTGCCATGCCATGGGTTCGGCTTCCGCCCATTTTTGGAAATCTCTCCACCACACCTCTACCTTTGGCACGTGGCATGACTTCCATCCCATGGCAATCCTCCTTTTTGCAAGCACATAAGCCAGATCCCTCAGCTTACTTACGTGCCTGAGCTTCTGTGGTCTGGGGAACCCCCCAGCAGACAGGCCCACACTGTATCCACTACCATCTTGACCCCTTTTTCTTCCAGTTTCTCTTTCACTCCCCTCCAGAATCGCTCTATGATCAGGCATGACCGGAACATATGCACCATGCCCGCGTTCTCCTCATCACACTTGGGGCATGCTTGCCACCCTGCATTTTCAAACCTCGATATCCTCCAAGGCGTCATATATGCCCTGTGCGTTATGTACAGCTGAATCTGTTTCAGCCTCGCGTTTATAGACACCTTCTTATGATACCCCTGCACCCGTTCCCACATCCCGTCTCCCATTGGGCCCCAACCTCCATTTCCCAGTCAAGTCTCAACTGCATGACCGACTTTGCATCACAGTCGCTGCTCAAACCAATCCAATCTTTGAATTCCAATCCAATCTGTATAGGCTTGCATCCATTCTAAATTCCCTTTAACCAAAATCACACCAAACTTCCCGTTCCCCCTCCATCCCACCTCCCGTCCCTTCCCCAACATCACACCCCACAACTGTTGCCCAGCTCCATCCCTGGCTCTCAGGCTCCCCCGCATCTAGCTCGTTCTGGCTCTCGCCTGTACTCGAAGCTCTGCAGGGTGAGGCCGCCCTAGTGGCCAACCTACTACTACTACAACTATAACTCGGGGTGTAGGGTGCTTTCACCCTGCCACTCCTATGACACATCGGATTGACTACATATTGCTATACAATTTGAATATATGTACATGCTACTATATTCCAGTCCTTTCAGTCCGTTACAATCAGCAGTATTTTATCAAACTATCAGCCTCCTACAGCCGCGCCCATTGTTCTTAATCTTCATCTAGGCACCCCCGGGGTGCTCACTCGACGCCTTAACAGTATGCATACCGTATCCCAGTCACTTATCGCGTCCCTCTTGGGTCTCTTCCGTGTCTTGTTCTGGGCAGGCCTGCAGATCCAGCCAAGTCGTTGCTTCTTCCGGAGTGTCAAAAAAATACATTTTGCTCTTGTGCACCACCTTCAATTTCGCGCGGTACAGAAGCATATATTTTATCCCAGCCGCACGCAATCTCCTTTTGATTGCCAGATAGCTGTACCGTTTCCTCTGGACCAACATAGTGTAGTCCGGATACGCCGTGATGGTGCTCGAGGCCCTTTCGATTGTTCCACCTTTTCGGAAGTACTCCAGTATTTTCTTGCGGTCTTTGTAGTTCAATATTTTGGCGGTTATCGCCCGGGGAGGGGTCCTTGGTCTCGGCTTCCTCATAAGTGCTCTATGTGCACGCTGCATTGCGAATCCCTGTGAGAGTTTGCCAGCCCCAATTCCTTGTAGGAGTAGGTTCTCGACATAGTCTGTCGGGTACTGTCCCTCCTCACCCTCCGGCAAGCCCACCACGCGAATATTGTTTCTCCTCGCTCTCCCTTCTGCTTCCTCTGCTCGAGACTCCAAGTTAGCCACCTGTTGTTTGAGTACATGGATCCCCTTTGCGTTGTTAGTGCTGGTGTCCGTGTTAGTTTTCACCGCACCTTCCAGGCTGCTTGTTCGTTCCGCCAGCCCCCTGACATCTTGCCTCAGCAGGGAGACTTCTATGCCCACTGCGTCTATTTTAGCCTCCAGGGAAGTGCGCAGGTCCAACATCGCAACCCCCCAAGAGTCTTTCAGCTCCGTGATGGCCTCTAAAATCTGATGGTTATCAGCCACTGTGGTGCCCTCCGCAGGTATCATCGAGCCTTTGGGCGCGATGGCCGCAGGAGAATGTTGCGTTTTGGCAAAAATATCCATTGTAGATTGTTTATTCTTGTTCTTGCCCACGGCCCGTCGCGCCGACATTCTGCAGCCTCTGTTGGGCCTCACTATCACGAATCAGCATCCACGTGCCTCCCCAACCATCTTTTCCACCCTTATCAGCTGTTGTAGTACTCTTCAAGCAGTTGCACCGTCCGCCGCCTCTCGCCGCAGCTTACTGCTGATCGATACTGAGCGAGCGCTTCCTATGTCTGTCGTGGCGCGGCCTATCTGTTAGCACCCCCGCTGCCCCCAGGCTCTTGCCTTCCGGGTCAGCACGCAAGCCATCGCAACACAAGGATTACCGCCACAGGGGTTTCGCTCCGTCTCCACTTCGCCATCATCATTCTTTCCCCGCGGCTGCCGCCTCTTTTCTGCCGCTCCGGATGCTCCAATTTCATTTCCTTTGTTGTCAGCCATCTTGTGTGACAACGGACCGAGCAGCCGCCGTCGTTTGCCGAGCAGTTCCTGCAGAATTGCACACACAATTCACTCGGTCTTTATACAGTGAGCAGAACACACGTTCCCATGCATGTATAGTCAATCCTGGAACCAGTAGTGCGTTTTTGAAGGTAGTTTTCACAGAACATATGTCGGATCCTCTGGAGCTGCTCAGGAAGCACGTCCTACTCCATGGCTGCCCAAGCCAGGCCCCCCGCGCAGCGGTGATGTGTTCTGTTTTGAGGATGTTTAGGGCAGCTCGAAGGGCGGTACTTTGGAAAATCTGGAGTTTTTTTAAGTTGTGGGCCGAAGTTCCAGTGAAGAGAATGGTGCAGTAATCCAGTCTTGTGCTGATTACTGCTCAGGCATTGGTCAGGCAGCTTTTTGTGGAAAGGACAGGCCTAGCCGCATTTAGCAGTTTAGTTGAGGAGGCTATGGCATTCACCTGCTGGATTAGTGATAATGTTGTGTCCAGGTGGACTCCTAGAGTCTTGACCATAGGGGAAACTTTGATCGATCATGGAGCCATCAATGTTTAAGGCAGCAAAGTTGGGATCTATATTTTTTAGCACAGGCAGGGGCCCCACGAGGAGACATTCTGTCCACTCATTGTTAAGGCAGAGACCATGGGTCACCATTCAGGGCTAGATGATTGCATAGGTGGTGTTCAGGGCAGCAGCATCAATGGTGTAGGTGCCAGAGATGGGAAGTAGGATCTGGGTGTCATAGGGATAGTTGCTATATCTTATGCAGAGAGAATCTAGAAGGTCGAAGAGTGGCTTCATAAACAAATTGTGAAGCGTTGGTGAGAGGCTGGATCTTTGAGGTTCCCCACAGCTGGTGGGGACCGGTTTGGGCCTGGCCATTTCTGAGAAGACTTTCATGGTTCTACCTTCTAGGAAGGAGGCAATCCAGGAGGCTGCCTCTACGGTGAATGAGGCTGCTGATATTAGGTGTTGGCATGGTATATTATGATCAACTAGATCAAATGCTCCAGAGAGGTCTAGGAGGAGCAGGAGTGTGGTTTTTCCTGTGTCCCTAATCTCGTTGATCTGTTTTTTCAGGTCCTTGAGTGCTGACTCAGTGCTGTGATGAGGGTGGAAACCTTATTGACGGACTCCTAGGATGTGGTTATTTTGAAGGTGGTGTTGGATTTGTATGAATGCAGCTATGTCAAGAATCTTCAATAAGAATAGGACCATGCTGATAATGGCTGGTAGTTGTTCGGCAAATTGTCTGGTCAAGAGATGGGTTTTTTAGGAGGATAAGGACCCATGACTCTTTGAGGCAAGCAGGCACTGTACCATTCATGAAGGAGGAGTTGATGAAAGAAGTGATGAATGGGGCAAGTATTTCTGCACTCTCCTTAATGGAGGGTGCAGGACAGATGTCTCCTTTACATCTGGATGGCCGCAAGCCTTTTAGTATATGGAGGGTCTCTGGTTCAGTGATTTTATTGAGGCTGAATGGGGGTGCTACTGGAATATTGCGGGAGGATATGATATGATATGGCATTTATAACGTGCCTATGCACAAGTGTTTCAAGGCGCAACAAGGCAAGGGAGGGGAAACAGAGGGGAGACAGACAGCGATCCTACTAGGCCAGGTGACATTGAGATTGCAGAAGTGCAGGGGGGAGGTGAAGAGGAAAAGTGTAGTACATAGGATAGCAGTACAATAAATAAAGAAAATAATTAAAAAGTGTGGCCAGCTGGTGGCAAGTGCAAGGGTAAGAGCCGACATCAGAGGTCAAGAGTGCGTAAGGGCTGTAGGGATGCAGAAACAGTCCCCAATGAAAGGGTTGCACAGGGTAGTGCAGGTGTGCAACTGACAGGGAGGGAACCTGGGCCCAAGATCATAGGGTAGCCAGGGAACCAGTGCAGTTTCAGCCAGGAGATCAGCAGGGGAGAAGAGGAGAGAAAGCAGAAGCAAAGAGGAATGTCTTGAGGTGCTTCCGGAACCAGAGATGGTTCTCCTCAAGTTTTTGAGAGGCAGGGAGGCTATTCCAGAGGGTGGCCACAGCAGAAGAAAATTATCTACCACCAAATCGCTGCTTGTAGAAGCGACTGACCCTGGGATTTGGAGACGGGTGAGTGAAGGGCTTGAGAGGGCAGATATTTAGGAAGAGACAATTGAAGGTATTGAGGTTGCCAGGCCCCAGAGGCCTTGTGGACAATGCAGAGGGTTTTTAAATTAATCCTCGCTACCACTCGGTGCCAGTTTAGATATTTCAGTCCTGGAGAGATACGATCTCTGGGCTTGAGGCCAAGGACAAGTCTTTCAGTCCTGTTTTGGATTAGTTGCAGAGGGTGGAGACTAGAGGCAGGCAGGTTTAGAAAAGAGGCTGTTGCAGTAGTCCAACCTAGAGACGTAGAGATGTGAGGAGAGAAGGAAAGTGTGGAGTCGAAGATGACCCCCGAGTTTTGGTTCCGGTTCCCTGGATCATGCAATCAATCAATGGTAAAAGCCTTTGAAGTAGGTCTCTAGAAAAATATGGAGAGGAAGTAATATTCTCTGTTTTAGTCCCCTAGTTAGATTCATTTTTTGTTCTTCTTTTTGGGTCTTGTGTCTAAGGGTTTCTTGGTTAATCTTAGTCTTTATTTTTGAATGTTTTGTTATTCTTCTGTTAAATTTGGTTAATTGCTTTTTTCAAGGTGGCAATCCATCCATGAAAGTTAAAATGGCTATATCTCAACTAATCTCTTTACATTCTGAACTGTGATTTTCATGTTTTTCTCTTAAATTAAATGTGCTTTCTTTTTGTTATTTGATTGTGTCTCAAAGAATGTAGAGGTGTTACTATTGACCTTATTTTCCCACAGTGTAAAAGAACCCCGCCCCAATGCTTTGTATATCATTTTTAAAATTCCCCCCTCTTCATCTTCTCCTTATGCATTTTGATTAGAAATATGTTCCTTCTGTTATTGTCTGCTCTAATCTATTGATTTATTTTGAGCAGGAGTACTTGGATCATTAGAATTAGGATTACCCTGTGGGGACCTCAACATTTGGCCAATGCTTTTTGCCAATTGTTTTACCTGTCACTCCAATTGAGAAAACATGTACCCATCCTCTGGATCTCAGGGTGGTTTTTAGCCATATATTTTTCGAATCTGTCCATAATGATTGCCTCTTCTAGGGGAAACTGTCTGGTAATTCCGATACCTGATTTTGTTTGGATTGTGTGACATCCCCTCAACTTGATTTTGAGATATGTTATCCTGAACCTAGGAGAAGAAGAATGACAGTTATATTGCCAGTTGCTTGTAGGTGGAGATGATACATGTCTGTATTCCACTGGGGATCTGTTCCTGTGTTCTGATTATTTCTCCTTGGTGGTTTAGTATATATTTAGCACAGGTTGGACCTAAAACCCAAGTACCAAGGACTAAAGTATGTTTCCAGTTTTATTAGATCAGTATTTTGCATACCCCCACACCTTCCTCGAAGTCCAAGAGAGGATCCCTCTTTATCTCAGCTACCATAAAGGCAACTGGCAGAGTTGTCTGTTTGGGGGGTTTTCTTTAATTTCTTGGAACGGTTGGGTTGTGTACCTCATATATCCTTATAGGGCCAGTAATAATGCACTAAAATGATCTTGAGTCCTTAAAATCATGGACTAACTGACTCATTACATATTTCCAAAGGCATGTAAATAAAGTCATTATAAAAGGTCTTTGGTATTGATATGTTGAGAAATTTGGTCAAATGCATGCTTTAGTTCTTAGTACACATTGGGCTTCATTACAAGTTAGGCAGTAAAAATCCATCATTACCGTCATGCCTGTATGAGAGTGTCCATGTTGTACTGCGCCCGTAATGAATGGGAGATCACGAGTCTGTGTGCACACGCGTACCGGCATGCCGGTAATGGATGCACTGCCTTGCCGGTGAAATCCCCGACCCTCCAATAGCGGCATCAATGAATCAGTTGAAACTTCCCCCAGCTTCGTTGGCACACTAAATAGCACTACCGCTAATAACAGCACCGTCATTACCAGTACCGTCATTACCAGCACCGGAAGTAACGTCATCGCACAGGAACAGGAAATGCTCCAGCGGCCACCTTTAAATACACAATCCATTGCAATCCCTTGCCCACAGGACCTGGAACTGGAATCTCTGAATCCTGCCTGCCAGAGAATGACTCAATCCACCCGCAAAGGCACACCTCGTCAGCGCAAACCATGGTTTAGCGATAAAGAGCTTAACCTGCTAAAAGACAACATGGTCCAGCATGAGGATGTGGTGTTCTGCACAGACCTGCACTGGTGCAGCAGCATAAATGCAGTAGAAACACATCTGGGAGGAGGTGCCCAGAAGGTGCCCGCAGTGGGTACTACACCAAGCAGTGTAAAAGACTGTTGCAAAAGGTGGGACGATCTGAGGCTGCGTGTCCGCAACATACTGACAGCCAACCGTACACAGGCCCAGGCAACAGGTGGTGGACCACCCTTGCCCATTAGGCTAGCACGGTGGGAAGAAACGTGCAGCTCCGTGATTCACATGGAGGCCATCAAAGAGGTCGGGCATGCCGAGCAGGGAGTCCCATTATCGGCTGATGAAGGTGAGTGACCATTAGCACAATCCAAAAGTGTACACACACACACAACACCCCAAACACAATGGTGGAGTCCAAATGGCAAGTACATGACAGCAAGCAGATTGCCCATCACCTCCCATCTAAAGTCTCTACCAATAGAAATGCCACACCGCTGTCATGGAAACACACAACCAACCCCACTGACACAAACCACATGAGTCCCCAAATGCAAACACAAACAACATCTGCATGCGGACGCACACATGCATCACCCTAGTGATGCAGGCCTCAAAACTTTGACATCTCATTGCATGGTGCTGACATATCCACCAATGAGTGCACACCTGAGCCCCAACCACACACCACATGGCACGCAGACATGCCTTCCACATGCAATCCACGACACACCTGTAGGCCATCCAACAGACAGCATGTCCAACTTGGCTGCAAACGAAGGATGCACAGACACTGCACCCCACCCCCAACTCCTGTAAGCAGCATGTCTGCCCCTCCAACATGCACACGGCAATGCAAAGGACCCAAAATGTACAGACATCAATTATGTAGGATGTACCTTCACCCATGATCCATGTCCTGCCTCTCCATCCCCCACAGGCACAGGATCAAACAGCGATGCATGGCCCACCACAAAAACCAAGGCAACACCTGCACACAGGAGCAGAGGGGATGACGACGGCACCAGGCCGTCCGCGTCAAGGGCTGGCCTGAGGTGAACCACCAACCCCAAGCCACAGCAGCCCAGCAGACAGGTCCCACAGGCTGGAGGACCCGAGGAGCAGCCAGTTCTGACACCTGGCAATGTGGCCCAGACAGGGAAAATTGTGCCATCATGGCACACATGCCAAAAGGCACACTGGCCCCTAAGGCCACAGGCAACACAACCCCTGCCCCACTGCAGCCACCTCATGTGGACAAGGAGGGTTCACCAGCAGGCAGTGATGCTGAGGGGCCGCAGTCAGCGGGCACAAGTGACCTAGGGGAAGCGGCACAATCCGCCCTAGATAGCGTAGAGGAAGATGGCCAACAGGACGAGGCTGACACAGCAGGCCAATGCATATCAGAGGACATTGAGCAAACACCATCCCTGCCGCCCACACCACAGCACTCCCTGGGACATGGGTCAGGTGGTCGGAGCTCTGGGGAGGAGATACCTGGAGACGTATTCAGCCCTCAAGGAGTCCCACTCCAAATCCTGTGCAACCACCAGCTGGTGTTAACATACAGGACCTAGAGGGCTGAATGACCCGCATGGAGGAGCAGCAGCAGGCCATGCAGGATATGGTGTGACAATACCTGGCAGAAGGGAAGGCCACACGCCAGGCCCACCGTGACAACAACCAGGCACTCACCCGTGCTTTGTAACGGGTGGCCAGGCAGGTGCGCGATGAAATGGAATCTGTGACACAGGCGCTCACACAGTTGGCAGCCACCATGGCCCAACGTCATGCTGCACTGGCCAAGCCACAACCCCCACCATCGGCGAGCAGACCCCTGGCAAGCTTGACTCAGATGAGCCCGGTGCGTAGGTTGCTACGCAGCATCCGCCGGCCAGAGGAGCAACAGCCTCCATCGAAAAAGGGGCCGTCAGTAGCCAGACATACATGCCGGAGGGAGTCTGGTTGGACTTGTATTGGGTGCAGGGACGTGGATGTGTGGGGGAGTTGAGGGATCAGGTGGTGGGTGGGGGGTGTGGGTGTGTGGGGGAGTTGAGGGGTGGAGGTTGGTGGGTGGGGGCATGGGTGTGTGGGGGGGTTGGGGGAATGGGTGGTGGGTGTGGGGCACTTTGTAGAACAACAAAGGGGTTTGCTGCACATTTATACATGTTTTATGTATATAGTTAACATTTCCTTAATACAACTGGTGTGCACATGAGGAACTCATGACTGGACATTGATCACTGAGTGTGTGTCAATTTATTTGTCAACAGTGCCCAGTGTCCATCAATTGAAGTGCCATGTGTTACCGAGTACATTAGTAATATTGTTGAATCAAACATTGCGTACAGCACGTCCTTCAGGCACATTATGCTGTGGCCGAAATGAAGTATCTTCCCATCTTCCCCATCATCATCCTCATCTTCTGGTGGATTTACGTACATGTCAGGAATCAGGGGTACATTGTGCTGGATGCACATGTTATGCAGCATGGCACATACCAATTCTGTTTTCCCCACCTTTTCAGGTCTGTATATCAGTGACCCACCAGACCTGCTGAGGCAGCAAAACTGTGCCTTCTACAGCCCAAATGGCTGCTCAATCATCACATGAGTGTGTGCATGCACACAATTGTAGTCCTCTACGTGCCTGGTGACTGGATGCCTGACCGAGTCGAGGAGCCATGGCTCCAGGGGATACCCAGCATCACCTGTATTGGAACAATTGATATTGTAATTGTGAGGGTTTTTGGCATTCCTTGTGTACACTGGATGTACATTGTTCGTGGTCAAATGCAAGGGATCTTCATTGCCAGCTATTGCCATTTCATTACAGCAACACTCAGGTCAGTGCACTCAATGTTGGCCCAGGTCCACGGTAGGGGAGCATGGGTAATGTACAGGTCATACGGATCTTGTCACCCAATACAGCACTCACACAGATGATGTCAGTAGGCCCATGATGTGCTCACATGTGAAGGCTGTGTTGTAGTGGTAAATCCAGTATGCATGTAGGGCACTGGATGATGGTTTACCATGATGTGGAACATGATACACGTTGTTTTGCCAATCATGCTTCCATATACATGATGACGACACGTACATGTCCATCACCGCCTTCACCCATGTGACCATGGCACAAGGAAATTGGTGGTATGGTCCGCCAGTGTAGGGAGACAGTTCTGTGATGGCGCTGGGGGTCAACTGACATGGTAGAAGTGAGGTGCTGTCTATTGGTCCAGCAGCAGTCTCACATGTGTCAGTGGGGTTCACCAGTTGCTGGAATCTATTCTGTACAACCATGTCCCATTGGATTTTTGGGTGTCCCTTCAGGTGCTGTGTACTTGTCGGGCAGGGGAAGGACTCCCTGAGAGGCAGTTGGATTAGGCTCAGTCATGTCTGCATGACCTGTGCTGTATTCTGCTGTCCTCATGTGAATAATGCATTGTGAGTGTAGGTTGGTGAATTGTGATACC
Source organism: Ambystoma mexicanum (assembly GCF_040938575.1). Lineage (NCBI taxonomy): Eukaryota > Metazoa > Chordata > Amphibia > Caudata > Ambystomatidae > Ambystoma > Ambystoma mexicanum. Next base: position 626,848,401 of record NC_090930.1, read on the forward strand.
TGTGGTTGAGGTCTGATGATGTACCTTGTGCATGTGCAGGGGTGGGTGCTGTGTACGTAGCTAGCATTTACACATGGCTGTGCCGTCATGGCACATCTGCATCCTTTGTCTGTCTCACACATCCCATCATATTTATTGGGGTCACAGTGGTTGGCACCCAGGACGGTGTCCCCCAAACAAACGACTCCCAAGGCCCAGCCAGCAGACAGGTCACATATGCTTGTGTTTCCCCCCAACCACAACCCCTATGGCTCTTTGGTTGGACTTACCCAGAAGCCAGGCACCTCATGCAGCGTGACGTTTCATGTAGCAGGGAAGCATGGAGTTGTGCAGCACCATTGCAAGGAAGTGGAGCACAGACACTACCTTCAGCAGAGGGGGGATGGCGGCATGGATGTTATTCAGGCTAACCAGGTCATCGTGAACGAGACCCACAATTGAGCGTATTATGTCCCTGTCAAGGCGGTTCAGGGTGTGGATCTGTGCAGGGGTTAAGTCAAATGGACTGACCCTTATGCGAGGGATTGGTGGCTGCCTGCGGAGTACCACTGCCTGCACTGGTGGTATGTGCTGGCCCAGTCTCTCCGTCATTCTCCCCCTGCGACTCCCCTGCATCCCCTGGTTTAGTGCCTGCTGGAATAGTGGCAGTATAGGCATGTCCTCCAGCCCCTGTATGGCAACTGCTAGTGGTATCATTTTGGACTTGGAAGGGGTGTGGTGTGTGGGTGTGCTCCATTTGTGCTGTGCCTGACTCCATTGCCTCCACCTGCGCTGATGGTGTGCGCCGGTGGCAGCTGGGAACATAGCAGTTTGCTATTAACGGATGATCCGCGATGCCGGTGTTGCTGGGATCATGATGGCCATTCTTACCAGCTCCTGGATGCCTGTATGTGCATGTCAGTCCAACTCGTAATGTCCCCTTCCTTGCAGCATGCCGGTGTTACTGGCACGGCACACGCACGCATGCTCGCCGGTATGGTGGTCCCTGTCGATGCCGGTAGCAGTGGCATCTATGGTCGTAATAAACCAGCCTGGTAATGGATGCCGGTATTGCCTTACCGGTATCATTATTACCGGAGCGCAAACCTTGTAATGAGGCCCATTAATTAATATTATTTTTGATACGTTTAAAAATATCAACCTTTCAATTTTAATACATACAAAAAGAGAACATTTTTTTTATTATAAAAGATCAAATAAGTTTAAAAGCATATTGATCAAGATGTTTGAAATAGTAGGTTCTAGAAAGGCTCAGCATCACAAGATATAAAAATGTCATTACAACAGGATGTTCATACTTTCAATAAACTGTTAAAATTGATCATCAGTTGTGTAATTATTTAAATTACAAATTGAAATGATTTAAACATAACACTCAATTACAGGCAGGTTCCGATGGAAAATATGATGATATTACATAACTGCAATCACAACTTGTATCAGGTTAGTAAGCCATCACAGGTTACATTCTTAATATAAATTCTTTACATAAATAGACCAGATGTTAATAGTTCTCAAATCGAAGTTGCTAACACCCAACATCTCCAAATGTTCTCTTTAGCCTACTTAACGTGTTAATCAAGAGTGAAGTGGTGCTTTCCAATTTATTTTAAGCAGTGATATTAGGATTGATTGTTTTCAAGGTTCTGGGCCTCGAAAAAGCTGACTAAGGCTATTCTAACAGTTATGCGTTGACTGGCAAAGATAAGTTGCCAGAGCATGTTTGAATCTAGAACTATAAAATCATCAAAGCAGCATTTACATAAAGGTTATGCATCACACTAAGCATAGAGCATTCAGTTAGTAGATGTTGCAGACTCTCTGGATTTTTTTTTTAGTCTGCAAAATCTACATTTGTTTTGACTCTAGTCAATAAGGCTACATCTGTCCAGTATATCTTTGGACGGTTGTAAATTATATCTAAACCTTAAATAGGCATTCCTAAATTTTACAAACAGACTTCTGACAATATAGTTAGCAACTGCTTCTATGTCATCTGTCCAGTATATCTTTGGACGGCTGTGAATTATATCTAAACCTTAAATAGACATTCCTAAATTTTACAAACAGACTTCTGACAATATAGTTAGCAACTGCTTGTTGTTTTTTGGTGATAAAAGGATTAGATCTAAAATCAACATTTGAAGCACACTTCTGTTGTGAACTGCTCCATTCATAATGATAAAGTTTCAGTTTGGCTCGAGAACCATTATTCATTAAAAGATTCAATGAACTGTCAGCCGCAGATAAAACATTGTGTGCCACAGAGCGCCAAGTAGCTACGAAATCTTGGATAGTGGTCCGTACATGGGACGCCAATAGTTCAAGTAGTGTGTGATTTTTCGGAGCCCTAACACATTTTCTAAAGAGACTGCACAGTTTCTACGACTAGCTAGTGTTCAGGGAAATAAGGCCTCATTCGAATCGAACCATTGCCACTGGTATGCAATCTGGAAGTCCTAGAACTTGTCGCCAAGAAAAAAAGACCTTCCAGTTTGTCCCAGAACATTTTCTGAAGTATCTTTTTGGACTCGGAATAACATTGGGACAACCTTCTGATTGTGATAAGTGAGCACAGGAAGGCAGGAACATGTACCATATTTAGTTAATATGAATTTTGCTTGCAACATAGCTGTAGTTAATTTTAGATTAATGTCAGCAAGGTATCCATCATCATTAGGTCGCTCATTTATATTAATGCCAAGATAAACATATTGATGCACCATCTGTAATTGTTCAGCATGTAAAGGCCAAGTCAAAATTTTGGTCACAGATTGTGGTTTCACACAGTGCATAACTTTAGTTTTAGACAGATTGTTTTGCAACTGGTTTTCCTGAGCTTTGGTGCCCATCTCGTTAAGTCATCTTTGGAGAACTTTAGGAGTTCTAGACGGCAGGATGAGGTCAACCATGCAACCGGTTGGGCTCCTAATTTAGGAGCGTCTGTAATTACATCGGTAAATGTATCTTTAATATCTAGAATAAATAAATTAAAAAGCGCTGAGGCCAAAAGCCAACCTTGCTTGATGCTCTGAAGGTAGGAATGTGGGTAGAGAGAAGGCCATCAAGCATAAGACTAACTTGTATGGATGTAGATGAATGCAGCACGTATATTAAATGTATAATGCTTGGCGGACATTGAGCCTGGATCAACTTGTTCAGAAGTATTTAGTTATAGGTTGTCTTGCATTGCCTCCCTGTACCATCCCTGGCCAATATCTGTAATAACTACTTTTCAACTTGCTCCTTCCCACCACCCCTCAAGAACTCCCTTGTGCATCTTCTACTTAAAACTTCCTCTGCCGACCCCTCTTGCCCTGCTAAGTACCACCCTATCTCCACTACACCCTTCCTGGGCAAACTCCTGGAGAAGTGGCCATCTCCCAACTGATCCCACCTGATCCAACACACTGAATCGGTTGGTTGTCTCCACAACCACCAGTTTGGATTCAGATCGGCCAGAGGCACGGAAACTGCTCTATTGAACACCCGTGAAGTCTTACTCTCAAATCTTGATTCCAACTCTCCTTCCGTTCTTATCCTTCAGGATCTTTCCTCTGCCTTCGACATGGTCGACATGGACAATCATGCCACCCTGACTAATCACCTCTGTGATACCCTTGGCATCGCAGGCCTTGTGCTGGACTGGTTGATCTTTTCTTTCCCCTAACACTCAATCCACCTGTGATGACCCTCCAGGCTCTATCCTCTCACTTTGGCTTTTCAACATCTACCTTTCCCCTTTGGCCCACCTGAACTCCTCCTTCTCTTCTGTGCAGTGTTATGCAGTCAACATGCAGCTCGCCTTCACGCCTCCTTCTACTGCCTCCTCTTTCTACTCTCTCATCCCTGACTGCCTGACTGATATTCAGTTGTGGTGTGCTTCCAATGATCTCTGCCTTAATGGCAGTAAGACTGAGATCCTTCTCATCGGGACCGCAGCCCCTACCTTCCATCCCACCCTCTGGCCACCCTCTATGGGTCCCCTCCCCACATCCTCTTGTGAGGCAAAAATCCTTGTTGTCATCTTTGAGTCCTCTATCTCCTTCTTGCTTCACATCATGGACCTTGCCACGAAGGCCCACTATCAGATGCACCTCCTCAAAGGCATTGTCCCTTTCCTCACCTTCCCCCAGAAACTCAAGGTCTCCAGAGCTCTGGTCCTGTCTAGGCTTGAGTACTGCAACAGCCTCTTCCTCAGTCTTCCTTTACCCTTCCTTACCCCCTTCAACATATCCAGAACAGGACTGCGAGACTTATCATTGACATGATACAATTCCCTCTGCATCATCCACAAGGCATTCTGGGGCCTGTGAAACTGCTACATCCAACTCTCTCTCATTAAATACCTCCCTGATAGAGCCCTTCACTCTGCTTGCTCCAACTCTCTGCAGATCAAATGTTTCTCTAAGCAGAGAGTGGGGAGTTACATCGCTCTCCTCCGCATGAGACACCCTCTGGAACAGTCCAACTGCCACTCTCAGGTTTGAACCAGATCTCCATAAGTTCTGGAACCTCCTCAAGCCCCTTCTTTTCTCCTCTTCCTTCAATCCCCTGCTAACTCCTGTCTCTGCCGCAGTGACTGGCTGGTGCGTTCCCTCTGAGTTCTAAAGGGCTCAAGTTCTCCCTCCCTACTCCACCCCCTTCCTCGCACTTAGCATGTGGACCCACACTACCCCAATCCCTGGCACTTGCCTTTCTGGCCTACCCTTAGCACTTGTATCTGCTTCTCTTTATCCTGCTTTTCCCTTCCCACCCTAACACTTCACTTCTTTCACAGACTGGCACTCCCCCCTCTCAATTGTACTTCTCATTCTGCAATTGCACGATCTGAATGTCACAAGGCCTAGTAGGACCAGTATTGTATCATTCTCTCCTGTCCCCCACCGCTTTTTTGTCTTGAAACACCATGTGTTGTATAGGCGCCTTACAGGTATCCAATAAATAAATAAAATTAAAATGTTCTTGGCAGTTTCTACATTTAGAAACAATTTTAAAATACCACTTTGTAAGACAAAAATGTATAATAAGTTTTATCAACCAGACTGGCAAAGAAACCAAACATCTCTTGGGGAACATTCAATTTCATGAACTCAATATTTTAGTTTGTTTTTCAATCCAAATGATGTCATCATCTGTTCATACAATTCTAAATTTTGCCAAACAGAATATGTAGCATTTTTATGATAAGTTGATCATTAAGGATTTTATCACCTTAATCGTTTGTTGGGATCTTTCCCAACATCTAATTGTGATTTTCTTTTTCTATGACTTTTCACTTGAGTACAATTACCCATGTGAGAGTCGGAGTCACCAGTTGAACCCTAACCAGTTTACATATTTATTAACCCTGTCGTAGTTAGTGTAGGAATGTTTCCCATGTGTACAGTACACGGGGTGCTCTATTTTCTCTTGTCTGTATGTTTTCTAATGGGTTGGATCACATTGTATTTATTCCTTGTGTTTATTAAGATCAGTGTCTCTCCATCTATCTATGGGTTCTGGGTTTTACTCATAGTCACTTGTGTAGAAATGGGGGTTTAGAATGCCCGTTCTGGGTTACAATTCTTGTTTCTCAACGTTATGCAGATTGACTAAATGGTCTCTCCATAGGGTCATATGTTGGAATTTGTATTATCCCAACTTATTTTGATGAATGTCTTCACACATTCTCTGTTAGGAGAACTCTAATTCCCTCTCCTGTCCACTCCATACATATTAAGGGGACATTCCCCTTCTCTCACCTGATGGTCTAGATATTCCTGTTTATGTGACATGGAACCCAGTTCTTCTTGCCACTATAAATGCACTTTGGAAGTGATAAGACTTCACTATGATCAGGTGTATCCACTATTATGTCGAAGGGCATTTCTGTGCAGTAGCAAGGTGTCTTAGGGATAGGATAAAGTCACCCCTTTTCAGTGAAATTCTCTTATTTCTGAACTTTAACTGCTGTCACAGATGGCTCATATAATACACCAACACATGGTCCAAGCGTTTTTATTTGTTTTCCAATAGGCTCTATAGCCATCCCTCTCTCTCTCATCTAATAAAGAATCTCTTCCCAAACCAGGTTAGTAGGTATCAAATATGGACCACTACTTTCTAAGGCATGGCTTCTGCTGGGGACGAAGACCTAAATGGTGTTTTTCTTTTCTATCTAATCTTTCTCAGGTATTTCCTTGACTGACCTTACTCTTTCCAGTGGTTAGTGATTTCATTGGGTATTGGGACGTGCTTCTAGACACTGTGCCCAACTTGATTTACTTTCATCACACCCTTGTCTTCCTTTCCCCTCACTATCTGATCTGATGTTCTTGTCTCCTTACTTTCCTGCTTCCAACACTTCCCACCTACTCCCTATGACCTTTTATTCTGCCCCTCCAATGTCACACTACTTCTGCAATTCACCTTATGTCTTCGGTTTTACTACTCCCTACTTTAGATTACTGCTCCCTCTTACACACTACTACCCCCTTCTACTCTACTACTTCCTCCTCCATGCTATTACTCCCTCCTCCACAGGTGACATTGCTTCCAACACCTGACCCATTTCAGTGGTTTAGTTGCATTAAATTGGCATCTTAACATCAATTCAACTAACATTTTCACTGACCTTCACAAGTTGTGATGCTCTGAACGTATTCACCTTAACTGTCTCTTAATTGAAGTTTTTTTATTGAACTTCAAATGTTGTTTGATGCGAGATCTCCTATCACCTGCAATTGTGTCGTTTATCTTCTCCTAATAACATGGCTGGTTTCAAATCTTTGGTTATCAATAGCTTTCTACATCTAAGCAACATGGGCTGTATTAAGTATTCTATCTTTATATTCTCCATAAGATAAGAATGGATCACTAATGGCGTACTGTGCCAATGGAAAGGAAGGTGAGGTAATGCAACAGATTACTATTTGGGTACTTGGATGAGAAAGAGGGATGTGGGGGTGATGCAGCATATTACTAATGTAGTACTGGGACAAACAAGAATGAGGTTGCTTAAAGGTAGGATTACCGGTGGGGAACTGGTACAATGAAAAGAAAGGTGAAGTATTGGGGGATTTCTTTAAAGAATATTGTGTTCAGCACTTGCTCCTTCCCACAGCAGAAGGTTTTGGAGTACCTTAAATGGTTCAAGGTTTGAAAAGTCTGGAGTTGAACAAGAAATTGCAAAATGTTAGCAGGATCGGATCGTAAGCTTAGGATAGACAAGTGGTAGCAGTGGAGAAGGGATGAAGTATGTGTTCAGAAACAGGTAGGTTTTCAGGCTTTTTCTGAAAGTGATGATGGAGAGTGTAGTGCAGATTTGAAGAGGTAGGATGTGCCATGCTCTGGGTGTCCAGTGGTTAAATGCTTGTTTGTGTGAACAGAGTGACATGTGTACAAAGTGTAGGTTGAACTTTTTGAGGATATGCCATTCGGCAAGGGAGAAAAGCCCTGGCTATTTTGATTTTTATTAATACATAAAGTGATGCAGATGATTTCTTCTCCCAAAGGCTCATCTACGAAACTGATCACCCTTTGTCGGCAAATCCATGACAAAAAAAGAGTGCACTTATGCCGTTCTGCAGCAGTAGCCTAATCGGCAGCCCCTGCTCAGCTTGTGGCTAAGAGCAAATCCAAGTTTCACAAGACGACCACTTGACTGCTGCAGTGACAGCAAAGACACTGGGGCACAGTGTCAGCATTTAAAATATGCACCTTATCAAGAATACCCCATGCCCATGGCAGGGTAATCTTTAAACGTAAGATATACTTGATTTTAGGCATAGCACGTTTTATGATCATGGCTGCCATATCCAAATTGATATCACACATGTATCTGTCCTCTGAGTGAGCTCTTCTGTGGAAGGGAATGTGTATTCAGCTTAGAAGGGCCAATACTGCCAACCAGGACAGAAATCCACGGGACCCAGCCTTTCTTTGATCCTTTTGTGAGTGCCAGTAACACCCTCCCCCAGAGACTGCCGCACAGCAGGCCATTGTCCTAGGCCAGGCATCAAAGTAGCACACCCATTCAGGAGTAATCTCATACCAGGGTGCTGCATGTCCAAATGCTTAGGAAGGAGGGGGGCAGGAGTAGTATATGCAGCAGTACTATGGTCACGGAAAAAGACTTCCACCATCTAATTTGTCACAGTCTCTCTTTCCTGTCACCTCCACTTCCTCTGGAGCAAAGCACGTTGGGTGTGACATCATCAGGGCAAAGTCCACTCAAGCCAAGAGCAGGGATTGTTCCACTAAAGGAGACTAACTCTCTACCAATTGCCTGTCGACCTGTGCTCTCACCTCTTCAGCAGATTGACTCAGTTCCTCAAGGATCCTCTAAGCTGCAAGGGTCATTCAGAATATTCTCATTGGACTTTTTTTGGGACAGTTGTACTGTCTAAAGTCTTCAGCCTAATGTGACAAAGGGGATGTCCAAGACAGAAGGAAGATCTATTGCCTTACCTCTCCCAGGGCACATCAGGAGAGAGCAGTTCTGTGGACTAGGACCAACCACTCTGCCATGTATCTCATAGGCTTGGAGAGCAGACCCTGAACTGAAGTATTATGTCCTCAAGGCCAGACCAGAATAAGTTCCCTGTTTTACCACACCAAACCGGTCTCTCCAGGTTCAATGCATGTTGAACAATAGGGAATGTGCTGATTCTGGTGTCTGCCGTAATCCAACCAATCAAACTATGGCTTGCATCGAAACCAGTTTGAGACTGCATTGTGTCCTAGAAAAGAACGTCACCTGCTAGGCCCGAAGCAATTGCTCAACACCGGACCCCAAACCAAATCACCAGGGAGTCACCTGCTTACTCTAACCAGGAGTTGTGACTATAACTTGACCCAGCTATCCTGTGAACTGCCAAGTCGTTCATTGCACATTGTCACACACCCATCACCACTTCCACGACCATCGCCCGCCAACTCAAACCAATGGTGCATCACTCAGCAACACCTCCCAGCGGCTGAATCCCGACTCAGCCTGACCAACTGCAAAACATTCCTGGCACTGCCCGAACCAGCATCTTTGAAGAACTGCTGTTCTACTTCACAGAACACCTGCATTCACCCATACTCGAATAACACTTGGTACAAGGGCCTCCTTAATCCTATGTGTCGTAATTGAACATGAGCAGCTTGCATCACTGTTCGACAATGGGTATGTTGCGTCAGCCCACCAACAACTGAATCCAGGTACTGTTAACACTGAACTGCCCCCACCGCCCACTTGGACCCTGAAGACTGGTTAGGTCACGATTGTCCCTGTTTTCAAAAAGATATCCTTTTTATGGTAGTACCTTACCTACCCATCCTGGGACAACGCTCAGAGTGCTACTTTCTCTAGTTTGTTGCATTTTCTCTTTTCTTTCCTTTGGGGGGGGGTTGATTTTTAATACTTATCGCTTTTCGTTCTATGAGGAGATGGTGATTGTTTATCAAAGTGCGTATATTTTCATTTGATTGGACATCCCTTTATTTTGGACTCTGATACTGTGTTGTTTGGGTCACTACTGGTTCACCTTCACACCCCTCTTGAGAGAATAGCCTTCCCTCGACCCATGTTGCCACAAACAGCAAAGGCAGTATAGCTCTTGATGGTTCCTGTTTTCCCTTTATGATTATGTTGTGTTTTGATGTGTAGAAATGTAAGGGTTCTTTTTTCCCTTACTCATCCATGTACTCCTGAGAGGCAGAATGCAATTTGTAGTAGGCTTGTCTGGCATCAATGTGGGTGATGGGTTTGAATTTGGCATGAAGGTAAGGCAAGGTTTTGTAGCGGAAGGCTTTGAAAATGATGACGATTTATTTGAAAGCAATTATGTGGGGTATGAGGAACAAGTGGAGCTAGGAGAGAGCAGGGTTGAAGTGCGAATGTTTCAGTAGGTTGAGGATGTGTCTGGCTGCTATGTGAAAGTGTGTTGTTGTGGAGTCCAATGTAGAGAACATTACTGTAGGCCAGCTTTCACAGAACCAGTGCTTGGACTGCATTGCAGAAGCATCAGGAGAAAGAATGTATTTGACATTTTGTAGGATATGTAGTTGTAAATTGCATGTTTTGGTGACAGTAGCTATTTGATGCCTGAAGAAAATATGGGGGTTGGTGGTTAATCAAAGCCACTTGACAGTTATGGAGAGTGAAATGTCTGTGTTGTCCGTGGTGAGTTATTGGATCTGGGGGTGAGGTTGGCTTTCTGCCTGTTGGGCAAATGTTGAGGTTTTCTGTTTTGGAAGTGTTGAGTTTGAGAAACTGGGTGGCCAGCATGTGGGGGATGGTGGAGGGACATCTTTTGAGGGTGTGGACCTGTGACAGGGATGGTATTTAGAAATATATGTGTGCATTGTCTGTATCTTAATAATGAATTGGGATGTTGTGTTTGCTAAGGATCTGTCCAAGGGATTCAGCATAAAGGTTGAAGGGGAGTGAAAACAGGCCGGAGTCTCACGGGTCTCCATACTTGACCGGGGTGACGTCTCATCCTTCAGAAGGCAAAGAGACAAAATGTGTCCTGTCAATGAGGAAGGAGGTTAACCAGTTGAGTAAAGTTCCAGAGAGTTTCATTCGGTGGGCTGGGAAATTAATAGAATGGTGTGGTTGATGGTGGTGATGGCTACAGAATTTTGGGGAGTACAGGTAGTAATGGAAGTGTTTAGGAGGTAGTTTGTGGTAGTTACAGTTGTCCAGTGATAAAGCGTTTCTGGTGAGGTATGGCAGGATAGTAATTGAGCGGTTGGTTTTTGGGAGTTTGAGATCATGGGGAGGTTTTTTTGAGGAGGGCTGAGATTTGTCCACTTTTGTGTGCAGATGGGTTAGGGCTATGTCAGAGACAGGAGTTGATGATGTTCAGCCAGTTTCGAGCGAGTGAGTGATATAAGTGGATACGGCTTGAGGTGGCTACCCTGAGAGTGATTAACATGTCTGTATTGATGGGTGGGAAGTTGTCCTGTGTTTGGGTGCCGGGCATAGGAGTGGTAGAGCAGAGGGGAGGGCTTGCTTTTGTGTATTTTGATGTTGAAGTAGTCCATGAGGGAGTTGCATATTGCAGTGAATGGCAGTTTGGAAGGTGTGGATATTGGTTTGGAGACGGACTCTACGACGTTGAATAGTTTATGTCTATGATTAGTGTAGGATTGGAGTTCTTGGGTGAAATAAATGGCTTTGGCATTGTCTATGTCTGTTTTGTATTTGTTGCAGCAGTGTTTGAGGGGTGTCCTGGTTGTGGGACAAAGGTTCCGTTGCCAGGCTCTTTCTAGACAGCTTGCTTCCTGTGTGATAGAGAGGATGGGAATGTTGAACCATGGATCTGGGTGGTTATTGTGTTTTTTGTGTGACTTGAGGGTAGCAATATTGTTGAGTGCTTGTGTGATAATGGTGCTGTAAATGCTGAGTCGAATGGAAGGATGTACATGTGAGTAGGAGGGGGGTTGTACAAGTGGTGCTAAGGCTATGGGCCTCATTACGAGATCTCAAGACCAGTAAAAATGCCATAAAGATTGCTGGTAATACCGGCACCAGGATTTTATATCAGACCGGGGAAAACAGAGTTTGCCAGTGGGGGCTCTGATCTACCGGCAGGCCCCTACTGGCAAAGAAATGCCAGAATCATTGGCACCAGTTTGGCTGGTGCTGATAATTTCGGCAATTCCATCCCATGGGATCCCTATGCCCCGGCTGTAGGAAACCTTTTAATGAATCAATTTGAAACTGAACATGCTCTGATGAATTCTTTATTCAGTGAGAACATTGTCAAGTGGTATTGTTATATTCACAATATTCTAATGATTTGATCAGGTACTGAAGAACATCTATCGAAATTAAAACATATCTCAACTCCTACACATCTGACATTTCCTTAACGTGTAATTACAGCAAGGAGGTGATTGATTTTTTTGAATATTAGCATAACTGTGAGTATAGAGGAACTTCTAAAAAAAACAAAGCGCAACGCGACTGAGGCTAATTCTGTGCTCATGCAACAAGCTGTCACTGAAGAAGCAGAATACACAATATTCTAAAAGGGAACTATGTACGGAGCATACTGCTCTGGGACAGAGTATTCCACCAGCTGCCTCATAGGCCATAAAAGAAGTTGTTGATCCATATCTTTCCAAAACAGCAGTACTCTGTACCTACTGCTAAACACAGCTCTGCAGGGGGGAGCAGTTTCAAAGTGTTTTCGAGGATGTGATAAAGGAGCATGAGAAACATTGCCACCTGCCTTAGATTTATGGCACACCCAACATCTTCCCCTGTGCACCAGCCCCTCCATATCTGTGGTTGGTGCCCATAATTACTTTAAGCTTACCCTTAATCACACCACACTTCAAACAAACAGCTTATCCCACTATATCCATGCTACCACACACATATATTCTGTAATATATATATTCTTTAAAACTATGTAAATGCCAAAAATCTGTAGGTAAATACAATAGGATTTTATTTATCCACTATGGATATTTTTCCCCAATCACCCAATTGTTATTTCATGTTAATACAACAATAGTGTACCACACACTAATGTTGTACAAAATAAAACACATACAATTTGCTATTTATGAAGGTTAAAGCATTACATCTATTTGTGCAATCATGTGCAATTAAAGGTTTTTAACTATTTTGTTTATCAAATTATACTGTTGTTTTCCCAAAAAAAGAACCAGCGATTTACAAAGAAACAACTGCAGATTCCAGAAGCGTTATACTCCATTGTACTATGATCATAAATGCCATTTACACTTCAATTATATAATTCCACCATATTACAAATACTACATACTCACCCTTTTTTATTACCTATAACTATTTTTTGCAAAAACACGCTTTCAAAAATAAAGTATCGCTCCTTGCACACATTTCCTAAATATACATACAGCGGTTGTGCCGTAGGGGCAAGCAAAATGTTTTCTCCATTATGTCTATTATGATTTTAAACTTTTTGGGACCCCATATAACTTTGACCCCACTAAATTTAACCTCACCAAACTTTGCAAAATCCTTCTGAGGTGGCCATATACTTTTTTTTGTAAGGATTCGCCACACAGAGCCAAAGTTCAAAGCCACTCACAAACTGCTCTTTCTATGAGTTGAGCAATTTACCCATAACTGCACGGATTATCTTGTCTAGAAAATTGGATGAACCTAGCAATAACTTTAAAAAAAAAACCTAAGTTAAATTAAAAATCATGTTATTAAAAATGATGATTATTACTATACTACTGGCACCTGTCCCCCGTGTCCCAAGCAATCACCCCAATCAAATTCACAAAATATAAAGGAAAGACGGTTTGGTGAAACGTCTCTTCCTCCCTCCCCCGATGATGACTTTCTGGAATTTCCAAAATCTCCCATCTATGTTTCCGTTTTCCGATACCCCATCCCTTTCATAAATAATGTTTTTATACTATAAATAGCTTGTACATTTTTCTGTGATAAATTCCTTATTTTTATAAACCCCAAAAAGCTCACCATAGACTGTCCAGGGTGTCGGTTTGCAAAAGGGAGTGTCCGCGGACATCGCGCTGTGTTCAGACATGTCTGGTCTGGCATGATGCACTCTTAATTAGTCCGCCGACAGCAACGCTGTTTGCGCACATCCATGCGCATGCACCCAGCGTCTCCAGCTCAATGGGGTCTGCCTACACCCGCCCCGGACGTCTCCGGATGTCATATCCTAGGATGCTGTCAGTCACTGCGGACAGTTTCAAATTGCATTTTACGCAAATCAAGGGTGTTTCAAGTTGAACATTTACCATTCCAGTTGATTCCAGTCCAACTTTCCAAGGCCTATTTTTGGCTGTGTAATTTGTGGACAGTCGCGCGGTCTGCATACGGTTCCTCTGAAGGGACCCACCCATTACTTTTAGTCATTCTCATTCTGTCAAACCAGGAGAGAGCACCTCAGAGCACCTGCTTCGTAAAACTTGCAATCTGCTGTAATGACATCAGTCATGGCCATCCCTCCTTCTCAGGGACCACCACCAGCACCTGGACAGGGGAACAGGCACAGTGATGGTGAAGAGGGTGATGAGGAACAGAACAGGAAGAGGAGGTAGAGGAAGTGCCTACCTCCAGTGCCCAGAGAAAATCATGGGTGTTGCATATTCTTACCACCATTGGGGGTGTGCCAAAAGCATGGACTGCCCAGGTGAAATGCACTGAGTGTGGGGCATACTCAGTCATGGGAAACCTGGGCAGTACTGTTTTGGGACCACCTCCATGTGCCACCACACTCGATTCAATCATCCGGGAGCTCGGAGAAAGGCTGTTCCTTTCTCAGGGAGAAGCAGATTAATATCCTCTACCCCATCTTCCTCAAACGATTCTGCCACCACACAGGGTACTCCACTGGGGCAGGGAATCCCGCTGGCTGTTTCGGAGGACATACAGGATGCTGTTGATCATTACCTTTCGAGGCTGGCAGTCTTCTGTTTGTACTATGACACACCACTCACAGGGGGCAGCAGTTTCAGTGTGCTTTCGAGGCTTTGGCCAAGGAGCATGAAAAACACTGCCCCCTACCTTAGATTTAAGGCATGACCAACATCTTCCCCTGTCCACCTGCCCATCCGTATCTGTGGTTGGTCCCCCTTCCTCCCTTCCCTCTCTTGCCTCCCCCACCTTACCTCCTCGCCTCTCCTACAAAAAAAGCAAAATCCCCCAAAAATGTAAAAAAAAGGTTCATTTAGGAGCCAGCTTTCACAGTTAAAAAATAGGAAAATAAAATCACAGGCCCTTTTGCAGAGTGCATAATCCACGGAGAGGACAATTCCAGAGATGGGTGGGGGACTTATATCAATTGTTTAAAAATGGTGCCTCTTAAAATAACCTTTAAAAAAAAAAAAAGTTTGGGTGTTTAATCTACTGAACTAACATATGTTCTACTAAACTTAATTATTTCACAAAAACTGCTTCTTATTTTTTTTTCTGCTGTTTTTCATTTTTATTTACTACAACTAATAACACATCCATCAAAAATACTGTAAAATTGTCCAAGATTTCTATTTCTACATTCCAAAACATCTGGATCTAACAAGACATAGTACAGGTATGTTTATATTTTTAAAGTATTTTGTTGTCAATACTTTTACAACCATTGATATACAGGGTTGCTGCCACTTACCCCGTAATAAGATTCTCAATAAGTAAATTCTCTTTTTTTAACCCCTCTATCAAATGCCATGTATTGCAGCATTCTGGAACTGGTCACATCAACTGAACTTACATGTCTGTCAACATATTAAACTTCCACACACCAAGTGCCACTTAAACATGTACTACAAATCTTTTACATCTACTTTTCCATGCATTCATTTTACTTCAACTAAATACTCCTAAAAATATTTTAAACACACAGCATTTTCAATTTTTCCTTCCAAATAAATGCCATACTTTGCAGCCGGCTCACTCATATGTGTATACTGCCAAAGTATCTACATACAACACGTCACCTTACATATAAAGTAGTATTCTTGCCCAACCATTACTGTAAGACACCAAGCACTGCTCCAACTACAATCTGCCACTGCATTGCCACTAGGCCACAGTTTCCCTTTCTTTAAAAATAGTACATCACAAACACAGCACTTATCCAACTAAGTATTATCCTATTTTTATCGTCACAAAGAAACAAATAAATATTCCATAAACACTACCCCCAATTGGACGACAATGATAAATACTGTACACACTTAAATTATATCATTCCACCATATTACAAATACTGTATGCTCCCCTACAGTACCTATAATTACTATACACATATTACTATGACGTGTCTGGCCAATAACCTACGGCCATGCCCCCAAGAATCAGCCCACTGACCACAACCACCACAATAGAATTAAACCATATAACAAGTACGTACAATACACAGTCCAATAAAATGTCTCACCCTGAACCTCGCCACTCTTGTGTATACATACTGAAAATCCCTTAGTGTCTTGTTTCTCAATAATTTAAAATATTTGACCCTAATTAATCAGCATATCTAATCCCTTAGTTTTGAATTTCCTGATCACTAAATACCTTTTTGTAGGTTAGTTTAGCCCCTTACCAAGTAGGGTACGCACCCTAACATATCTTCTCCACCTGGCACTCCTTGTATCCACCATCACGTTACACCCTGCCTTCCTCGTCTCAACCACCTCTTGCCTCTCAAGACCAACACTCCACCTGCAAGAATGTCTGACCTGTCCACACAAGTCCCGCATACCTGCCCCCCAACCTCGTCGCCCTCCCTTACCCTATAATAAACAATAGCCAATGAGAAACATGAGAAACTTGAGACATCCCATGAAGAAAATGCCACTGGGATCATCCCTCATTGACCTGCCTATATGAACTACCCACCTCGGTTTCAAGTTAGTCCATCCAATTCTTGATCAGGAGGCCCGGTAGAAGAACACGAAGAGTAGTCGCTGAGTTCTTCCTACCAATGTGTCCCTTTGTATTTTCAAAATAAACTACAAAGGAACCAATTAGTCAAAAGATGGATCTACTGCAGCAGCTGGAGATGGACACGGATGCCGTGGAGTGTAGAAAAGGCAGCCGGTTTCAGAACGCAGCAGTGGCTGTTGATGGACACAGACAGCGTGGACTGTAGAAAGTAAAGCCGTATATGAGAGGAGTTCAAGACACATAAGGTGAGAGAAAAATCAGGAAGCGACAAGAACGTTTGGAAGATGAACAAATAACAAGCATAGAATGACTTACCAATGGACAGGCACCGGGAAGGCAACACTGAGAGAACTCTGCAAACCCAACCTATTCCTAACTCACGACGAAACGAGGACACCTAGATGGAATTCAGCAGTCTCTAGTCCACAAACTACCCCGACGAAACGAGGACGCCTAACGACCTGAGCGCAAGGTGGCAGTCTCTAGTTTGCGTGCTATTCTCTTGGGTTATGCAGATTCACTCAGGTAAGGTGATGCTGTTCTTCCTTTTGATCCAGCGAGATGAAATGTCAATCAAGGGTGATTACAACTTTGTTGCAAGGCAGGTCAAACAGCATTCCGGGGTTCGGCAAGGTACGGACAGTAGACAGAACAGAACAGCAGGCAAGACAGGTCAAACAGCGTTCCAGGGTACGGCAACGTGCGTGCAGTAGACAAAACAGAACAGCAGGCAAGGCAGGCCAAATAGCGTTCCGGGGTTCAGCAACGTGCGGACAGTAGACAGAACAGAACAGCAGGCAAGACAGGTCAAACAGGGTTCCGGGTAGCAGTTCAGTAGTAGATAAACAGGAAAACAAGGCGGTCAAGAACACAGACTGCGGTCAAGTCCAGAAACATAAACAGGCACAGTCAAGAGGGAACAGGGCATAGGGACGAGAGCTTAGCTGTGATTCAAACAAAATCAGAAGCAACAAGTACGGCTACCCGGAAGCGTTATAACGGGTAGCCACAACCTCGTTTGGCACCTCCTCCTCACTACAGCGCAGTAGTTTCGCTTGTGGAGAGGACGCCATAGTCGCCATTGTAACGTGGCAGCACGCGTTTGGAAAAGGCATTTCGGCTTGTTAACAGAGGAACAGAGTTTCCTTGAAGTGCGCAACGCACGTTGTCAAACACTTAGAGCTGGATGTTTGGTAGTAATCCTGACACTCGGCTACAGTAGTAGTGAGATCACCTACAAGCAAAGCATCCGCCCAGCAACCACCCACCCAGCCATACCCCTAACCACTGAGTCAATGGACTCTCCCTTCTTTTTAGAAGGCTTCCCCAGTCTAAGGAATGTTCATCCTTCAGGAATCCTTTTCCTCAGCGTGGGACCATGCTGTAGATCCTTTTTCTTCACCGTGTTCATGGCATCAACTTGATTTCTTTTCCTCTGCTTGTCGACTCAAAATATGCTGTAAGACTGAAGTCACTGTCACTCCTGATGAAACCCTGAAGTCCTTGTTACCCACTTCAACGATCAAAGGGGAATACCCAGTGTTCTCTAATCCCCTTGGCCTTTAGCCATTGTGTGAGTGGGCAACAGTTTCTCATTCTGACTAACAATGAGGCCTGACAAATCCTGGTAAACCTTCAAAATATCCACCTTGTGCAGAATCTCCTTCAGTAGTTTGGCATTGGTCAACTCTTCTGACTTTTCCCTTAAATAAGGGAATCTTACAACGATCGATCTCATGCAACCACGTCCTGCTCTGCCCCGGTGCGCTCTATCAATCAAGACCACCTTTTCACCTTCTTCCATGAACAGGGCATTCACAATCTCCTGCATCTTCCTCTCTTTGTCCTTACGTGTCTCCCTAGGGGATTCCTTCAGCCATAGTATCCATAGGTTTTTCCTCCTTTCTTAATTTTTCCAGGTTGGCCACCTTCAGAAACACTTTCAGTGTATGGGGTTTTCAGGTCTAGTAATCTTGCATCATACCATATTTCCAGCATATTCCCTTGTAACTGGTTGTTTTCCAGACCCTCAAGCTTATTCTCTAAGATGTATTTCCTACTTCTCAAGTCATAAATAGACACCTGAATGTTTTCCCTTAAAGCCTTTATTTCCTGGACAATAACGGATGTGTCCTCCATGGTCGCGAGATGGCTGTGACCATTGTCACTCATGGCCGCTGAATTTAGGGTGCCTCCTACAGCCACCCTTTGAATAATTCCTCTCTATTGGTGTAGTGCCTGGATACTTCGCTGAGCCCGCATTGCTCCCATGGGCTCCAGGACTCTACAGAAAATCCTTCAATCATCACTTGCCGGTACCCTTGGACACTGAGTTGTCGCAGCTCTCCTCAAGGCCAGAATCAAACTATGGTGGGCCGGTTGCCCCCTGTCACGCCCCTCAGTTCCCACACTCAAAGTCCGAGCATGCCCCACCTCTGCGCACATTCTCCCCATCCACTCCTGCACGATCACATACCTCCTGGCAGAAAGTGAAGGTCCCCTCAGCTCGTTCACGGGAAAGCGTGTGCTCTCTAGCAGCCTGGACGCAGCAGGGCTGGCACTGTTCCCATGGCTTGCGCCTCTTCCTACACTGGCAACTACCTTGGCGTAGGACAACAAGCTTAGCGGGGCTTTGCGTTACCATGGATGCACGCATCATAGCCAGTCACGTGACATGGAAACAACGATCACGTGACACGGAGCAAGTTTAAAAGGACTGAACTTTTGTTGCACCGATCTTCACAGCTGTTCTTTCATGTTGTTTGGCGGCTGCAGATATACTCTGTTTCCTCGGATTTCACGAACCACGGATCACGCTTACCGGACTGCATCTTCTTTCTCCTTCTGGTTTTGGCGACGGCTTGATAAGATTGGACGCTCAAATTTGGATCAGTTTAACAGACTTCTTCTCCTGGATCCTGCTTTTTGGACACTACGTTTTGGTTACCTGGATTTTGGACTACACAGCACTCTTGCCCCAAACAGTGCTGCTTCACCTCAAGTCATCCTTCTGGGTATCCAGTGAATCGATAAAGGGCTGCTGCTACTGCTTCATCTTGCTGCCCCCTTTCACTGAGGGTACAGGGTTTGCATACCCATTCCATTGGTTTTCTTCAAGAATCCTCCTTTCGCTCGCCCTGGTAAGGTTCTTGCTTGTCAATACCTGTTTTAGACTGCTATCTAGTTCTTGCATCACTGTATGCTTTATGTAATTGCTTGTTTCCTTTGCAGTGGCTGTCTGGGATCTCCTGCATTCCTGTACCAAACTAACACCTTAGGCCTCAAAGACTGAACAGCGAGTCATTAATTATTCTCTGTTCTGTACTTGGGGATGGAGGTTTCTTTAATCCTCGTGACAATCAAGTCTTGACACCCCCGCTCCATTCTTCAAAGTCCCCATGAAAGTTATGCACTGTGGTCCTATTGTGCTCAGACAAACAGAGAGCCCTCCAATCAAGGCCAGGGTGCAACAATGGAGGATGGGCTGCTGCCACCATTCCACCCAGGCTTCCACGGGATAATGCCTTGCCTCCAAAGAATGTAACAGGCCAATCCCCAACAATTTGTCACTCCTCACCTTCACCATCTCAGTCGTCATCAGCCATCCGCCTCCCAGAACTGAAACCCACAGTTTAGCATGTGACGGTCTCCTCCTGGTGGTGTTTGCTCGTCTGGGACATGGCCAATGTCATTCACTTCCCGGCATCCTCTAGCAGGGTACCTGCTCTGACTTTCCACCGACCTTCTGTGGTCGACTCACCCCTATAACTCCATGGCTCTGCTGATGTGAGCCACCACCAGGACAGACACATCCTCCCATAGGGTGGCCTTTCAGGCAAGCTTTCACCAGACTATGGTTCCTCCTTTTCCATTAATACGTGTCCCAGCGTGGCTCACTGTGCCCTAGGTAGTCCAACTCCCATCCGGCCTCATTAATCATCCTCCGCTGCCTCTCGACAGCATAATCCACTGCAGGAGCCCCTCACTTCGCTCACCCACCACTAGACATCACAAAACGAGGGCTACTTCTGCTGCAATTCTCCAGACTTGGCTGGGCAAAAAATGAGCTTATGATAAGGAAGCCATCTTGGTCCGCACCCGTAGCAAAGGTAAAGTACTTCACAGTCATTGACTTGTAGAATGCCTTATTTTCTATTCCTTTGCACCCAGTTCCAAGATGCTTGTGCACGGTTACCTATTGCAGAGCCAGATTTGAGCACACTCAGTTGTCTCAAGGGCACTGCGAGTCACCTAGCGGTTTCCTTCTCTGGTTTTTATAATTTCTTGTATGGCATTCATGCAGTGGAAAGAGGCTTTGGGGAGGCGGGCCATATTGTTGTTCAGAGTGATACACTGACCACGATCAAGAGAATATGTTGATCATGACTGGCCCATCAACGTTGTCCTGTGGCTCTGGTGTCTCCTCTTCATGGCCATGGCCTCAATCATTAAAATCCAGAGCTACATTGCCCTCATCGAACATGGCCCCATTGCAGCTGATGGCAATTGTTTGTAACTTGCAACACATGGCCACAGTGAGGCAAACCTTCTCAGGCCAGTACAAATATGGAGCATCTGTCCAATACAGGCACTGAAACACCCACACAAATGGGTTTCATGTGCAAGTACAGGCGTAGGCAGCATTAAGCAGTGCTCAATGTTCACAGGAGTCCAAAGGGATGCCTTGGGAGCGTGTGGTATCCAGTGCCATGAGTTTGCCCTGAAGAATTGCATTTCTTATCTGTGCAAATTACCCTTAATATGCCCTATGGAAATGTGTGTGAGACAGGCTTTTCTGTGTCAAGGTGCATTTGGCCATGCTCAGCAGCTGTGGAAGGAGAGCAGGTGAGACTCATGTCTATGTGTGTGGTAGGTCGGTAGAAACTTTATTCAGAAAATATCCATTAAACTAAAACATATACAGCACTCATAATCTTAAACTTTAGAAACATAAGTAATCAACATCCATATAAAACACACCAGAATGCTCCAGATCATACTAAATGCTGCTCTTACATTGTCTTCCTATATGACGTAATATTATTTTGAATAAAATGAGGCCTAAGCCATCTGCTTCTAAAATCTGCAAAAAGTGTACAGAATAATTATCCTCTTTGCCCGCACTGCAGGTACACAGTTTTTCAAAACCCAACCAACTCATTCGGGCCTTTCGGAGGAGCACATTTAATCTAATCTTCAGAGCTGTTTTTCTGCACTTTGGGGACGTGATTATTAAGTTTGGTTTAGCATTAATTATCCATTAACCCTCACACGCTTTACCGTACAGCTCTAATGGCTGTATTTTTCTAATGCTAGACAGAATTCTACCCTGTTCCACTTCTACAGCTATTTCTTTTAAGAAGGGCTTTCCATCAGGTGAATCCCACTTGAATACCAGCAAAACCTTTGCTGTATGGGCGAAGACACCATCTCCATGATGGCATTGCCTATATATCTGTTTATGGAGATATCTAACTGAATCTTCAAAAATAATTCAATAAACGTTCTTTATGCTTGGGAGGTCAAGCTAATAACACCTGTATTGAGGCTCAGAGCATCGCCAGGGGTGCTAGGCTATAACCCTACCACTTTTCCAGAGAATGTGTTCTGCAATACCTCGAAAGCTATGCAGGGGGAAAAGCCACAGTGCTCAGATCCATAAAAGACTGACATCTGGGTTTTCACTTCCAACACTAGCAGGCATTTGTCTAATATTTTCTCCCCATATCGATGATGAAAGCAAAGTAGCCACTTGTAGCTTAGTGTAGCATAGGTGACAACCTTTTTTTTTAATGTGTACACCCCAAGCAGCATTAGTTACAAACTCCAACACTAAACATCAATAAGCACTAACAGTCTCTATCTTCATTATTGATAAACCAACCACACTATGGCCCTCCCTTTCCAATGATCATAATCGTTGTTTATGTCAGATTTAATTTCAATCCATGATCATTAAAATATAAATGTGCATAGAGTAGACTGGTTTGTAGACTACCAGGAGAGAGATCTAGTAAAACTGCTTCATCGGCATAGAACAGAGAGCTGAATGTAATCACATTCAATAAAGGTGGGATGAACAGGCCAAAGAGATATTTGGGTTGATATCTGACAGAAACAAAATAAAGACTAATAGTGCAATTGGACAGCCTTGTTTGACCTGGCACCCCTATTTGTCAGAAAATCCTTTGAATAATCATCTGTCTTGTGGACAGCAGCTGAAGCATCCTCATGGAGCAATTTCAATTAACTGAAGGAGGCCTTGAGGTACACTGATGGGGGTCGAGCTTCTGCCATAACAAGTCTAATTGATTAAATCGAAAGCATTATACAGGTCTAGAAAGGCAGCATGTACCCAACCACTTCTCAGTTTGGTATATTTTTCTGTAATAGTATTCAGTTTCAAAAAAAGTGGACCATGATAGAAA
The DNA here is from genome assembly GCF_040938575.1 of Ambystoma mexicanum. Lineage (NCBI taxonomy): Eukaryota > Metazoa > Chordata > Amphibia > Caudata > Ambystomatidae > Ambystoma > Ambystoma mexicanum. The sequence continues at coordinate 626,871,222 of NC_090930.1, forward strand.
AGCCATTCCTCAAACCAGCCTGACTATCTAACAGAACGTTATTTTCCAAAGCCCATTCTTCCAGCCCAGCAAAAAAAGACAACTTGTGAAAATCTTGCTCGAGATATTAGGAGGGAAATCGGGCAATAACAATTATGGTCAGCTATCAATGCTGTTTTAAAGAGGTGGACCACTGAACTTCTCTTCATAGATATTGACCTGGTTTTGGCCTGGCCTATTACCTACCAGTCCCTAAACCATGTAAAAATCTCATGTTTTAAGCCATCAGGGCCAGCTTCCTTTCCTTTTTTAATTTCATTTAGGCGGATAGCTATTCCTTCTTGTAAAGTAAATGATTTGTTTGGAGGGGATTAGGACCACACATTACATAAAACCCTATGAAACTGCACTATCCACAATGGAAGGTGGGTAGCCCCATATCACTCTCCTCATTCTTCCCATAGCCTTTTGAGACCAGTTTCCAAAATACTTTAGGGTCGTTTTCCCAAACTGATGTGTACAGCACCTCCCATTTGGCTCTATAAATTGATGTTTCTATAATGTAAACATTTTCCCATATGCTTGCTTCTTAGCATATGTTTGCCCTGTGGTCAGAACCCCCACCTTTATTTCCATAGTCAGGAACCATTTGAGAAACCTGCTTTCTGCATCAAACTAGGGGGAATCCTTTAAACTGATGGCTTTTTCTTCGGCTGGTAAATGGGATTGCATACTACTTTACTATTGCTGAGAAGGTGCTAAATAAATAAAACCACCTCTCGAGGAACCTAGCTACTGCAAAGAGCATCCCATAAATGCAGGACATCCGCATCACTATGTATACTTGTCACCTTATATTTGTCTGCCTTCTGCATCTGAAAATTGCACCAAATCACTCTTTTTTGTTGTGTGGGCTCATAATGGTGCTCCATCATCCATATAAACGCCAAGGGATTGTAATCACTCTTAAGGCGCTGCACAATCATAAAATCCCCAACTTTATGGAAGGAGAAGCAGTCGATAAGCAATAATCGGTAACCTATTTCCTGGCCCCTAGTTTATAAGTTAGTTTAGATGCAAAGTCCTCCTTACATAACTCATTTAATTCCACAAGGAAATGGCTGCACATAAAGTTATCTATGATATGGGTTTACCCCAAAATACTGAGTAAGAAGAAATAGGCTGAATGCACATTTAGTGTGCATTGGGCCTGGTAGAAAAGACTGAAGCTCATCATACCAAACAAGGGGATCAGGGGTTGTGAGGATATCCCCTGCTACTCTAGTATTGGTATTATGGGCTGCAGGAGTTGCAGGGTTGTCCCCCACATACATTAAATGCCTAGCAGGAGACAAACAACAAAAATCCCAAAAGCTTGAATTACAAAATACGAACAAGTTGAACTGGGGACTATTAGCCTTTAAGATGAGTAGCAATACCTTGGAGATGGATCGGGATGCAGATTTTAATCAAACATCAATAATTCAGACGACACAAAAAGCTTGGCAAAGGTTTGTCTGTTTTAATGTAAGTAAAACAGGGAGTACAACGAACATCAGCAATCGCTCGATACTCAACTCTCAATCATTTCATTAAAAAGTTTGGTTCTTAAATCCTAAATTAGTCACAGCTGACGTGTTGACCTGCGTCATTATCAATGTCATCCTACGTGGCAAACATCTAAAACCTATCTGTACGCAGGATTGGCTCTAAGTGAACAACTAAGTATAGGAATAATATCTGTGTAGAGTAAAAGAGAGAAATAATTGGATAGTTAACAAGAGGTGGGGCAACTAAGCCCTCCCTTCAAAATGGCCACTATGAGTGTCACTAAATGTACGACGTCCCATTGGCTACATAACTATAGGACCCCCAACTACGTGGTCCTCTACAATTGGTTGGCTACTTATCCCTGTCAATCACTTTCTAGCTATGTGAGCAGCATGTAGACTGAACAACCAGGTGCAGATGAGCTTGTCTCGATACCAGCCTCCCATGAATTAAAAGGAAACGCCATCATCACCTCAATGGTTCAGTGTCAATTAGTGTCTGAAGTTGGCCTGCAGTTTGTACTGTTCTCTGGGATTTTTTAAGGAGTATGAGTACTGTCTGGCTTCTGTGGGTAGGTGTGATCTCCTCATGCGTCCAACTTTCTTCCATCACGTGACTGGACACCATGATTTGAGCCTTTACTTGTATGTGATTTTATTCTCCATTAGTCCTCTGATGTCTTTGTTTTCATTAGACCTTCTTGAACAGGAGTTTCTGTTCTTTCACATTATTATATCCAATGTCAGCCAATTCTCGTTCTGATAAGACCTTGTCTCTCTTGACTCATCCAACTCCTTTGCTGAAACATATTCTGTTTAATTCAGTTGCTTTTGTAACTGCAACACTGAATTGAGACCTTCCTAGTTGTTCAAGACTGCTCTATTTGTAGTGGAACAGTCATTCTTTAAATCCATATGTATCTATGAGGTATATATGTACATGTTGGCACTTGCTACAATCTACTTTACTAAAAGCATTTGGCTAGCTTGACGATTGCTTTTCTGCTTGCGTTTCAGTGCATCTGTACATGTTTAAACTAACTAAGTATCTTCATTTTGCTTACGGCATATGTCTCTTTATCTTGATCCCAAGATGTCACTTATCCTTAGTACTTCTTTGTTCTTCATGAATCATATTCCTCTTTTGTCTGGTTATTTTCTATATGGATTTGATTCAGTTTCGTATGAGGTCAACATTAATCCTGGTCATTCACTTTCTTTGGTTCATCTGGAATCACATTCAAATGGCCATCATATTGTCTTGGATGTAGGTATGGTTTCCTCAATGGGTACCTCACTTCCCATATTCTCTTAGGTCTAGGTATTCTTATGGGTACTGTATAGAGTCGTTGTTCTTCTTCCTGCTTTCTGATTGGTGAAGTATGCATCACATTCTTTGGTTCATACTTCTCAGGTAATGTAGGCAGGGCAGGTGGAGTGGGGGTACTTGGCTCCTCCTCTACACTCCCCCCTCTGGGCGATTTATCAACCACTCTCACATCGTTTTTTATTCCTAGACATCCAAGTCTGAAGAAGTGCCTCTTAGGGACCCTTATCTTTATGACTCCCTTCAGGCATACTGCGGATTTCACATTCTCATCCTTGTTCCATGTCATGAGCGTGCACTGTCCACTTGGACTGCAATAGATCCATCTTCCCACATATTTTCTGTGTTTTTTTGGATACAGAAACTTCAATTCCTCAGGTGCATGGATGATAGACTTCACAAAGTCTCTGATTTCTTCATCAGTCAAGTCTTTAAGCTTCCATCCTGGTTCAACATCAATCATGCACTGTGAGATTATTATCTTGATCACACAAAATCCAAGCATCACCAATAATAGCAAGGCTCCAGGAAATGTATCTGCCATCCGTTGTGGAACCCATGAGAAGAGATTTCCAAACCAGTTCTCATTAGCAGTATCTTCTACTTCTTCTATCATCTGGCCATGGCGGTTCGTCAGCATGTTTATGGCTTGCAACAAAGTTCCATTCTCGTCATCGTGAGAAGGTATAAATGTGCAGCATGATTCTCCAATTTTGGCAAAAATATCTCCATCCATGGCTGTAATCATATCCAGGACATGTATGTTCTGGAGAGCCATCAGTTTTACAGCTCGTAGTTCTTCTATGATTGCATTAAAAACTTCTATAGTTGTGTTAATTGTCTGCAGAAATTCCCATCTGGTAATTTGTAACCACTTGGTATTTGCTCCAGCCTGTATTCTTGGCATAAAGATCATCGTGAACACTGATGAGGTCTGGCTGAACAGCCTGTGTTCATACGGGATGGCATCAAAGGCTTCTGTTGATTTAGCAGAGAAGTAGTTATCTCTCTTTGTTGGACTAATCAGTTTCACAAATCTCTTCTTTCTTAGATGTGCATCTGCTTTTGGAAAAATGTCAATGTTCAGGGCACCTTTTGGAATCAGCAATGCAGGAACATGGACATTCATCAATGTGCACATTCCTCCCCAGTCTTTAGGCAGTCTGATGTATGCTTTTGATCCACACGCCCAATAGTGATCCATGATTACGGCTGTTCCATGCACCATTCCTGGCGCATCGAATATTCATCTAGAGTTCCCCCATTTTTCTTGTACCATTGTTCCTGAAGCAAAACTTACAACTTTCTAATAGTACTATCTGCAATGGTCCTCCCCTGTGTTCGACCCATGTCAACAGTTTAACAATTTTTGGCCATTGGCTTGCATAACATTTGTGAATTTCAATTGTTTCTTTGTGATATCCAATGATCATCTATGCTCTGCAGATCACCACTCCTTTTTCCCATCCATCTGATGATAGGACTGTTCCCCAAATTTGCATGTGGCCTTTGTCCTTCCATATGCAACCTTCTTCTGCAGATTTTCCTTTGACATCAAGTTTTTTATTCACTTCCCATATAATGCCAGCTCCTTTCACTCCTGGCTTCTCATATCTGATCACATGATTTCTCGTATGGGCTCTGTTTCTTGTCTTTATATGTTGTATGCAGTCATCTTTATCTGGATCTGTCTTTTCAGTTGCCCATTTAGGAGAAGCATCACTTCCCATAAATTGACCTCTTGTTTTGCAAAGTGCTATGTGCTAAAGGCAATGAGCTGTCTGGCTTCAATTTCAATTGCTATGAAGATTTTTGACTTCCCCATGCTGTATGGAAAGAGTGCACATACGAAGAAGTCTTCATCTGATTACCTTCTTCCAACTTCTTTCATGTGTTGGTACCATATGTTGTTTCCCAAGTGTGCTGTGCTGTCTACATAATCCTTCAGCTCATAATTATCTTCTTGGGTGCTTCTTTTAACTCTCATAGGGCCTAATTACGCATTTGGTGGTAGCCGTGCCTGTTTCACAAACTCAGTTGGCCCATTAAAGGTTGAAAGGGATGGTAATTGCCCATTCGTGGGTGGCAGGATTGCTGGGCTCCCGATCCCCATTCTGACCCATAGGGCAGAATGGGGGTGGGGAGCATGGTTGCACCGGCACCGTTGATAATGATGCCGGTGCAATTACTAGTTATGCTCGCGGGTGCTGCACAGCCCGCCAAGTCAGAACTGGTGGGCTGTCAGGCACCCGCGAGCAGAACTCCTAATTCGGAGGGACGGTATGAACGGTGCCCATGCCTTACCGACACTCTTCATACCGTGTCCGCCAACATCATTATCAGGCCCACTGTCTTTATGTAGTTTTCTATAACCACATCTCTGAATACATCGGTATAACTTCTTCTGGTTGGTTCATTTGCAGGAACATCCATCCAGGCTATCTGCGTAGAAGAAAGTTCAGCAAGTCTTAATTTATCCCTCTGTCTTTTTCTTGCAATGGCTATAAATGGCCATATCGATTCTGCTATCATCTCTGCACGTGATTGTCTTGTGGGACTTGTGCTTGGGCTTCTTGTACTGGATCAGATGTGTATGCATGTATTACCCTTGTGTGCCCAACCTTTGGCAATCCCTTATTTTACTTGTTTCGCCGACCCTGTCTCCAGCATTCAAAAGTAGTGTTTGGAACAAGTGCTATTTGTGATGTATTAGTAATAATATCCATTTCAATCTCAGATATCTGTCAATTTTTTCTAGGGACGGGAATGACTATGAATCGCCTGGGTTGTCTTGTAGTTGCCATGTTTACCTTTTCTTTCTGCTCAGACACATATATAGGAAGCTTTGCATCATGTGCTCCTATATAAAAAGCATTTCTTCCTGTCAGTGAAAGCATTATTAGTATGAATACAATACATGTGTATGTTATCTTGCAGAGTCTGCTTCTGGTGCAATTCGAGCATCTGTCCTCTTGGGGCAGTACAAAATTACTGTTCTGACTGCCTATCTCGATCATTTGATGATGAGGAAGGAACAATATTTATTTAATGACACTGCATTTTAAGATTGCTTCTGGAAACTTGTTGACTTCTGCAGCTTTCGTCCATGATCAACAAGCTGCTTTCTGGAACCAATTTCTCTTCCAGTCGGATTACAAATGTTCCTTTATCATGAAAAAAGATGATTCCTGCGGGCGTCTGTACATTCTGCTTCATTAACCAGTTCCCAAACGATGCCTCGAATATGCTTCAGGCCAGATGACATTGTAGCTTCACTGTCAGCATGAACAACATTTTAGGTCTTAATCACTTCCTCAATCTGTCCCCTAGAGGAAGTTTTCTAAACAGCTCTGTGATTTCTTTCAGAATAGATTGCTACCTGGATTATGATACCTTCCAGGATCACATTCAAATTAGTAGTATTTCTTGGGTCTCGAAGAAATGTCACCCCATCCATGTGTCTTCCAACGAGATGCGGGTAGTCTTCAATTAAATGAAAAAACACCACACTGACCAGGTTATTTGCTGCTACGGGTGATAGGGGAATTTGTGTTTTCTTCACTGAATTTCGAAAACTCTTCAGTGATAATTGTGAGCAGTCTTCTAACAATTTTTTTGTTGTCAGTATTACAAAGGAAATCCGGAATGCGACAAGTTCTCCCATCCAGTGGTGGATAAGTATGTAATACCAACTCAAAATATGTAAGTAAGTGCCTAGAAAGATCATCACTGGGTAATACCATGAGTAACTCCAAACAAGAACTCTGTGTGGAAAGAATCAGGATATTGTATCCTTTTCCAATAGCTGTGTCCACGATAAAAATTTGGCATATCGTTATTCTTATTAATTTTTTTGTTGGGATATTTGTTGGTACAACCTCTTCTGTTGACGACCTTGTATTTAAATATTAAGGCTTTTCAGCCGTGTCGCATCTGTGTGGCACTTGTTGGAGGAACCAATCCCCTACCACCTTGATTAGACAAAAATCAAAAAATGGTCTGCCGCTCAAAGATTGCGCCACACATACGTTTTTTCAAAAAACACAAAAAGCCCTTTATTCCTTGTTTACACATGTTTTGGCTGCTCCAGAGCCTTTCTTAAAACAAATAGGGCATTAACAAAAGACCAATTATATTCTGTGTACAATATTGTTTGAGCATATTCATATGTTAAACCCCAAAGAAGAACAAAAAGAACGGAGGGTTTGGAATTTCGAAAAATATTTCACATAATTTGAAGAATATACATTAAAATCACAAGAATTACACCCAATAAAAACAATGGTATTTGTCAATCATTACGAACAAACATGAGACAAAACAGGAGAAAATAAAATAAAAATAAAAATAAAAAAACAGAAATAAAGAAAGAATATTTTAGCATGATTATTTTTAATTTGTTTGTTTTTACATTATTTGTTCCTAGTTCAAAAACCTCTTTTTTACTTTCTAGTCCTCCTTAATCCTATGTTATGTCTTTGTATTATATTATGTAATACATTATTAGGTGTAGGTTATAAAGCATCTTCCATTTGACACTCACCGTTTATGCAATAATAAAAATAAACGAAAAACTCTCTTACCCGTCTCTTTGCTTATTAGTCCCAGGTAAATCCCTATAGTCAAGATAATGTAAAATAGATTTGCAATCCAATTGCATATTCCTCATAGAACCATTTACACATATTTGTTTTAAAATCTTTGATCATGCGCTGTTAATACGCCCCTCCTTTAGATGTTTTCCAGCATAATGTGAAAAATAATAAACGGTCCTGTTTTGTATTTGAACATGCACAATTCTAAATGAGATAAGTACCGTAACTGCGCCTCACTTTTATGCAGTTTCTTAGTCATCGAGATACCTTATCCACATTATGTGCTCCTCGTTATTAAAACTAACCATAAATGTTTTGTGCATCCCTCTGTGTTAATTTTAGGCATTCCCACGTTATGTGCTCCACATTATTTATGACTAGCAGAGATAGTGCTCCACATTATTTATGACTAGCCGATATAGTCCGTGTGTCCCCTTGCGTATACTTTGAAGCCTGAATGCGGGCATAGAAAAATGTCTCCTTTCCCCCATCCAGAAACACACAGAGTCTCCTTACCTCGAGCACTTTCAGTCCAGTCTCCTCGTGTCGGCCTCGCACAGTAATGGGCCGTCGCGCGGATCTTCCATGTAATCTATAGTGTCACCATAGTTACAGCGTCCATCCTTTCTCAGTTTCTACTTTGAATTTCATGGCGGCCATATTGAAATGGTTTAGAACTCAGGACCATGCATTACAATCCCGTTATTATTCCCTATTCATGGCATTGTGTACACATTGTATACCCCATATGTATCAATACAATGCAATTAAATGTTTTCAATACCTTCTTTCAATTTGAAAAACATTTTAAATTCTTGCCATTTAACCATTTCTGCATTCTGTAGCGGTCACATGATCCTGTGCTTTTCTAATCCCTCGTAGACACTCATTTTATGCAATGTTACCATATTAGAAAGGTATGCATTTCGAGATCACACAATACACTCACATTGGTGAATCCTAGAACAAGCATTGTCTCCTGTTATGTCAGAAGTATTCAGAGATCCCCTTCATGGATAATGTATAAATATGCATTGGTGCCAAATGTATCCTACTAAAACCCACATCAAATTTATACTTTAAACCAGTTCATGTGTAGGTTCCCCCCCACCCAAGAGCATATATATACAGGCCGATTCATGGAATAATTAGCACGGCGCAAGAGGCCAAAAACGTGCGATTCGCAGTGGAATAGCGAAAATCGCAGTGCAAGTGCGAAAATCGCACGAAAAGCAGCGCACATCGATTCATGGAAGGCTGTGCGTGAGAAAACCATCGGATGTGCGCTAAAAAAGTGCGCGGTGCACGTTGGCGCACAGGCCAACTAACGGCTTGCGCCAGGTCACAGCGAAAATCGCACAGGCCACAGCGAAAATCGCACATAGCGCGGCGCACACAACAAAAGTAAGCGGAACACGGGGCGTAACACTCGGAATGGGGAACAACTTGCCAAAATGTGGGCGTCACGGGGGAAGTACAGGGCGCAAGTGCGCGGAACGCCCACACACTCGCCTACAACACGTATTCATGGAATCGAATAGGGCAAAAAAGCGCACGGTCAAACCAGCGCACAGGCACAAACACGACCGCCACAAGAAAGCAGGCGTCTCTGCGCCTGTAATAAATGTGCGCCAAAAGGTGCGCCAACAAATAGCACCTATATACAGCTATGATGAATGTCTATACTGTGGCCCTCCAGGACAAATGACGTGCAAAAGGGTACCCACAAACACGGACAACCGCTGACTGAAAAATAACGTGTGCGTGTATTCCGGGGTGCGCGGGAACTTTCACATGCGATTTGGCAGGGTACGTGGATTTCAGGGGTGCGCAGGAAGTTCCACACGCGATTTGACCGGGTACGTGTGCGGGAATTTCCACACGCGATTTGGCTGGGTACGTGGATCTCAGGGGTGCGCGGGAAGTCTCACAAGCTATTTGGCAGGGTACGTGGATTTCAGGGGTGCGCGGGAAGTTCCACACGCGATTTTGCCGGGTACGTGCGCGAGAATTTCCACACGCGACTTGGCTGGGTATGTGGATCTCAGGGGTGCGCGGGAAGTCTCACACGCGATTTGGCAGGGTACGTGTATTTCAGGGGTGCGCGGGAAGTTCCACACGCGATTTGGCCAGGTACGTGGGCGGGAATTTCCACACGCGACGTGGCTGGGTACGTGGATCTCAGGGGTGCGCGGGAAGTTTCACACACGATTTGGCAGGGTACGTGGATTTCAGGGGTGCGCAGGAAGTTCCACACGCGATTTGACCGGGTAAGTGCGTGGGAATTTCCACACGCGATTTGGCTGGGTACGTGTATTTCAGGGGTACGCGTGAAATTATACACGCGATTTGGCTGTGTGCTCCCAGGTATTCCCTGTACACCCTCCACGGCCCCTGCAGGCAGCCGACACCACAGGGGACTACCCTGCACACCTGCTCATGTCACCCAGCACCCCCACTCCCCAGCAGTGTGGGGCCCCCTCCACCAGGCCCCCACTCATGTCCCCTATCACCCCCACCCCCCAGCATCCAGGGGCACCCTCCATCAGGCCCCCACACATGGCCCCCTGGACCCCCACCCCCAGCAGTGCAGGGCTCCCTCCACCAGGCCCCCACACATGTCCCCCTGCACCCCCACCCCCCAGCATCCAGGGCCCCCTCCACCAGGCCCCCACTCATGTCCCCTATCACCCCCACCCCCCAGCATCCAGGGGCACCCTCCACCAGGCCCCCACTCATGTCCCCCTGCACCCCCACCCCCCAGCATCCAGGGGCACCCTCCACCAGGCCCCCACTCATGTCTCCCTGCACCCCCACCCCCCAGCAGTGCAGGGCACCCTCCACCAGGCCCCCACTCATGTCCAACTCATGTCTCCCACCACCCCCACCCCCCAGCAGTGCAGGGGCACCCTCCACCAGGCCCCCACTCATGTCCCCCTGCACCCCCAACCCCCAGCATCCAGGGGCACCCTCCACCAGGCCCCCACTCATGTCTCCCATCACCCCCACCCCCCAGCAGTGCAGGTCACCCTCCACCAGGCCCCCACTCATGTCCAACTCATGTCCCCCTGCACCCCCACCCCCATCATCCAGGGGCACCCTCCACCAGGCCCCCACTCATGGCCCCTATCACCCCCACCCCCCAGCAGTGCAGGGGCAGCACCACCAGGCCCCCACTCATGTCCCCCTGCACCCCCGCACCCCAGCATCCAGGGGCACCCTCCACCAGGCCCCCACTCATGTCCCCCTGCACCCCCACCCCCCAGCAGTGCAGGGCACCCTCCATCAGGCCCCCACTCATGTTCAACTCATGTCTCCCACCACCCCCAGCCCCCAGCAGTGCAGGGGCACCCTCCACCAGGCCCCGACTCATGTCCCCCTGCACCCCCACCCCCCCAGCATCCAGGGGCACCCTCCACCAGGCCCCCACTCATGGCCCCTATTGCCCCCACCCCCCAGCAGTGCAGCGGCACCCTCCACCAGGCCCCCACTCATGTCCCCTGCACCCCCATCCCCCAGCATCCAGGGGCACCCTCCACCAGGCCCCCACTCATGTCTCCCACCACCCCCACCCGCCAGCAGTGCAGGGGCACCCTCCATCAGGCCCCCACTCATGTCCAACTCATGTCTCCCACCCCCCCCCGCCCCCCAGCAGTGCAGGGGCACCCTCCACCAGGCCCCCACTCATGTCCCCCTGAACCCCCACCCCCCAGCATCCAGGGGCACCCTCCACCAGGCCCCCACTCATGGCCCCTATCACCCCCACCCCCCAGCAGTGCAGGGGCAGCACCACCAGGCCCCCACTCATGGCCCCTATCACCCCCACCCCCCAGCATCCAGGGGCACCCTCCACCAGGCCCCCACTCATGGCCCCTATCACCCCCACCTCCCAGCAGTGCAGGGGCAGCACCACCAGGCCCCCACTCATGTCTCCCACCACCCCCACCGCCCAGCAGTGCATGGGGCACCCTCCACCAAGCCCCCACTCATGTCCCCCTGCACCCCCACCCCCCAGCATTGCAGGGCACCCTCCATCAGGCCCCCACTCATGTCCAACTCATGACCCCCTGCACCCCCACCCCCCAGCATACAGGGGCACCCTCCACCAGGCCCCCACTCATGGCCCCTATCACCCCCACCCCCCAGCAGTGCAAGGGCAGCACCACCAGGCCCCCACTCATGTCCAACTCATGTCTCCCACCACCCGCACCCCCCAGCAGTGCAGGGGCACCCCCCACCAGGCCCCCACTCATGTCCCCCTGCACCCCCACCCCCCAGCATCCAGGGGCACCCTCCACGAGGCCCCCACTCATGTCTCCCACCACCCCCACCCCCCAGCCATGCAGGGCACCCTCCACCAGGCCCCCACTCATGTCCAACTCATGTCCCCCTGCACCCCCACCCCCCAGCATCCAGGGCACCCTCCACCAGGCCCCCACTCATGTCCAACTCATGTCCCCCTGCACCCCCACCCCCCAGCATCCAGGGGCACCCTCCACCAGGCCCCCACTCATGTCCCCTATCACCCCCACCCCCCAGCATCCAGGGGCACCCTCCACCAGGCCTCCACTTATGTCCCCCTGCACCCCCACCCCTCAGCAGTGCAGGGTCACCCTCCACCAGGCCCGCACTCATGTCCCCCTGCACCCCCACCCACCAGCATCCAGGGGCACCCTCCACCAGGCCCCCACTCATGTCCCCCTGCACCCAGGTTCTCAAAATCCCCAATCATGTGCGTTATGGTCAGCCTCCACAGCCAAAAGGCCCTGCCAAGTAACCCATTCACCCACATGGAAATGGAAATTACATGTTACACCCCCAATGTTCATAAAGCAAATTAACCCATGTCCGTCACACACAATGGTTGCAATTGAATGGGAAAATACCCAACATGACATGCATGAAACCAATGAGATGATACCACACAGTGAAGTATGAAAACAAAATTGTATTAAAAAAAATTGAATGCAAATGAAATGAAACAAACTACAATGGCAATGAAAAAAAGATAAGCTGCATGTCCGTCCAAAAAAATCAAAACTACAAATCCAAATCCAAAAAAATGTTGTCCAAAGTCACATTAAAAATAAAATCAATCCGAGAGAGAAAAATAAATGCAAAGACCATTGCTCCATGGTGAATAAATAAAAAAATAAAAAAATAAAACAATCCAATGAAGAACTATGTACAAAACATCCAAGAGTCCATGAGCCCAACTGAACAAAGGAAACCTACAAAAAACCCTAACTAAAATGCAACTATATACAAAAAGTGGAGCAGTGTCCGTCGACTCCAAATCATAAGAAGAAACAAGGGGAACCTAAAACTAAAGAACTATATACAAAGGCGGCGGGCAAGTCCAACGGCTCACTCCATGGTGTTGCGGCCAGGGCATCATCAAACTCCTCGTCTATGTCCCGGAGGCGGTCCTGTTCCATGGCCCCGAGGGTCCGCAGGGACGACGCCATCTGCTCCTCCAACCCCCTGCGGATTGCCTCGAGGCACTCGGCCCGCCTCAGGGCCCTCCGCATGGAGTTCTCCGCCTTGACCATCGTGAGCCGCGCCTCTTCCGCCCGCCGCCGCTCCGCACCTATCTGCTGGCCCAACCGCAGCCACACGGAAGACACTTCCTGTCCTGGGTCCCCCAGCCCTCCGGCCGATGCCTGCCCCTCCGATGTTGATGGCCCCGAGCCATGATGCCTCCCACGTTGACTCTGCTGCTGCCTCCGATGCAACTGCCTCTGCCAGCACGACGGCATCCAGGCTGATGGAATCCACTGACGCCGTCGTGCACGTGCCCTGCCTGATGATGCCGGCACATCCTCCATCTGCTGGGGTACAGTTGCTGTGGTGTCCACCCCTGCTGGACCTCTGACTCCCGACTGTGGCAGGGATGGGATCCCCACCGAGCTGGCTGCATTGGTCAGGGCCGGTCCACAGGGGGCCCTGGTGGCATCTGGGCCGGAAGACGGCAAGGAGAACGACTGGCGTATAGCCTCCACAGAGGAGGAGAGGGCCACCAGATTGGCCGACACATGCAGGAAACACCCGAACATGGAAGATCCCAATTGGGCCACGTTGGCACGGTGCTCTTGGTGATGACGTGCGTGCTCCTCCCGGGAAGCACGCACGTCATCACGAATTGCACCCGCGCGCATCGCAAACCCAATCAGGACCTTCTCCATACGGCCACGGGTCCCCTCGTCCACAGGTGGAGGGGAGTCAGGTGACATGGACATCCCCTCTACCTGCGGACGGGCCTGGGACGGGGCATCCCTGCTGGTGCATGGTGGTGCACTCACAGGGTCAGGGACAGCGACATGCACAGGCCCCTCCACGGTGACCTGTGCTGCCTCCTGCCCCTGCCCCTGGACTGCACCACTTGCACCAGCAGGGATGCCCCCACCAGGCCCCATGTGTGCCTCAGTGGCGCCACTCATGTCCCCCTGCACCCCCACCCCCCAGCATTGCAGGGCACCCTCCACCAGGCCCCCACTCATGGCCCCTATCACCCCCACCCCCCAGCAGTGCAAGGGCAGCACCACCAGGCCCCCACTCATGTCCAACTCATGTCTCCCACCACCCCCACCCCCCAGCAGTGCAGGGGCACCCCCCACCAGGCCCCCACTCATGTCCCCCTGCACCCCCACCCCCCAGCATCCAGGGGCACCCTCCACGAGGCCCCCACTCATGTCTCCCACCACCGCCACCCCCCAGCCGTGCAGGGCACCCTCCACCAGGCCCCCACTCATGTCCAACTCATGTCCCCCTGCACCCCCACCCCCCAGCATCCAGGGCACCCTCCACCAGGCCCCCACTCATGTCCAACTCATGTCCCCCTGCACCCCCACCCCCCAGCATCCAGGGGCACCCTCCACCAGGCCCCCACTCATGTCCCCTATCACCCCCACCCCCCAGCATCCAGGGGCACCCTCCACCAGGCCTCCACTTATGTCCCCCTGCACCCCCACCCCTCAGCAGTGCAGGGTCACCCTCCACCAGGCCCGCACTCATGTCCCTCTGCACCCCCACCCACCAGCATCCAGGGGCACCCTCCACCAGGCCCCCACTCATGTCCCCCTGCACCCAGGTTCTCACAATCCCCAATCATGTGCGTTATGGTCAGCCTCTACAGCCAAAAGGCCCTGCCAAGTAACCCATTCACCCACATGGAAATGGAAATTACATGTTACACCCCCAATGTTCATAAAGCAAATTAACCCATGTCCGTCACACACAATGGTTGCAATTGAATGGGAAAATACCCAACATGACATGCATGAAACCAATGAGATGATACCACACAGTGAAGTATGAAAACAAAATTGTATTAAAAAAAATTGAATGCAAATGAAATGAAACAAACTACAATGGCAATGAAAAAAGATAAGCTGCATGTCCGTCCAAAAAAATCAAAACTACAAATCCAAATCCAAAAAAATGTTGTCCAAAGTCACATTAAAAATAAAATCAATCCGAGAGAGAAAAATAAATGCAAAGACCATTGCTCCATGGTGAATAAATAAAAAAATAAAACAATCCAATGAAGAACTATGTACAAAACATCCAAGAGTCCATGAGCCCAACTGAACAAAGGAAACCTACAAAAAACCCTAACTAAAATGCAACTATATACAAAAAGTGGAGCAGTGTCCGTCGACTCCAAATCATAAGAAGAAACAAGGGGAACCTAAAACTAAAGAACTATATACAAAGGCGGCGGGCAAGTCCAGCGGCTCACTCCATGGTGTTCCGGGCCAGGGCATCATCAAACTCCTCGTCTATGTCCCAGAGGCGGTCCTGTTCCATGGCCCCGAGGGTCCGCAGGGATGACGCCATCTGCTCCTCCAACCCCCTGCGGATTGCCTCGAGGCACTCGGCCCACCTCAGGGCCCTCCGCATGGAGTTCTCCGCCTTGACCATCGTGAGCCGCGCCTCTTCCGCCCGCCGCCGCTCCGCACCTATCTGCTGGCCCAACCGCAGCCACACGGAAGACACTTCCTGTCCTGGGTCCCCCAGCCCTCCGGCCGATGCCTGCCCCTCCGATGTTGATGGCCCCGAGCCATGATGCCTCCCACGTTGACTCTGCTGCTGCCTCCGATGCAACTGCCTCTGCCAGCACGACGGCATCCAGGCTGATGGAATCCACCGACGCCGTCGTGCACGTGCCCTGCCTGATGATGCCGGCACATCCTCCATCTGCTGGGGTACAGTTGCTGTGGTGTCCACCCCTGCTGGACCTCCGACTCCCGACTGTGGCAGGGATGGGATCCCCACCGAGCTGGCTGCATTGGTCAGGGCAGGTCCACAGGGGGCCCTGGTGGCATCTGGGCCGGAAGACGGCAAGGAGAACGACTGGCGTATAGCCTCCACAGAGGAGGAGAGGGCCGCCAGATTGGCCGACACATGCAGGAAACACCCGAACATGGAAGATCCCAATTGGGCCACGGTGGCACGGTGCTCTTGGTGATGACGTGCGTGCTCCTCCCGGGAAGCACGCACGTCATCACGAATTGCACCCGCGCGCATCGCAAACCCAATCAGGACCTTCTCCATACGGCCACGGGTCCCCTCGTCCACAGGTGGAGGGGAGTCAGGTGACATGGACATCCCCTCTACCTGCGGACAGGCCTGGGACGGGGCATCCCTGCTGGTGCATGGTGGTGCACTCACAGGGTCAGGGACAGCAACATGCACAGGCCCCTCCACGGTGACCTGTGCTGCCTCCTGCCCCTGCCCCTGGACTGCACCACTTGCACCAGCAGGGATGCCCCCACCAGGCCCCATGTGTGCCTCAGTGGCGGCCTCCTCCTCCTCTGTGGAAACCACCAACCTGGATGGCTCCTCACCGTCTTCCGCCGTAGCAGGCCCCTGTGGGGGCTCACCCACCCCTTCCGCTGCAGCCGTGGGGGCATCCCCGCTGCCTTGCTCCACAGCGCCGTCTCCGCCCTCTTCTTCACTAGCTGCTGCGTAGAGGGAGACATAGAACACAAGCATCAGGGTACTGTACAATGGTCCCCTAGAAAGGAAGCAATAGCAGATGAGTACCACTGTCAAAGTACACTTCCATCATGTCCCTCCAGAACACATGGGTCAGTCCAGGCAAAACACACACAGTAACAGGCATGGTGCATGCCATGGACATTTCCATACATGTCCAATGGACTCTTGAAACATACAATGATATGGAACTCACATGCATCATGGGTCATGCCTATCACATGCACACACTTCACCTCAGTCACATCCATCTGGCCTCATACACCCCAAACACAGAGGATACAAGGATAACTAGGCTGCATCAGTGAATCTGTGCATCGTCACACACATGTGTCATGCATCCATGGCATTCACAAGTCACAGACACGCAGGTCAGGCACACAGACATGGCTACCATATATCTACCTGGCATCAGCACCCATCCCTCACCCCCACCCATGTCCAGGAACAGAGACTGGCATGCTCTCATGTGTAAAATCTGCATGGGGCTCCCCATGTCGCATTTAAACACATGCAACAACCATGTGGTTCACACATCACTGGTCGCACATGCATTACCATGATGTCCCTGCACACATACATGCATACATGGCCTATGTCACACATACAGGCAAGTATCAGACAAACAGCACACCGCAACATGCCCTGTCTCACACAGCAATGCTTGGCCACTTACCGCTCAACTCCAGACGGGTCTCCCTCTCAAGGATCTGGGCGTGGAGCGCTGGGCGTACGCATTCCAGGACCCTCATCTGGATGGAACTCATGCGGCCCCGGCCCCCCTCCACGAGGCGCCGGGCCTTCACGAGGGTCCTGGACCTCAAGTCCTCCCAGGGCTTCTTGATCTTCTGGACGTCATGGGTTGCCACCCCCTCCGCGTTGATGGCAACCACACAGTTGGCCCAGATCCTCTCCCGTCCTTCCTTGCTGGCGCGGGACGATCCAAAGAGGGCATTATACTGCCCCAGGACATGCTCCAGCAGGACACCAACTTCGGTGGCAGTGAAGCTGGTGCCCCTCTGCCCCTCTGGCCTGGGGTTGCCACTGGTGCCAGATGTCGAAGTGCCCGACATGGCAACCCCAGAGGCAGGAGTGGGTGGGCAACTGGGTCCTGGGGCTGGGCTGTGGAGCGATGTTATCCCAGTTGGGAGTCTTCTGTTCCAGCAGGGGTGGAAACAGCAATTGGACCCCTGCAGATGGCTGATGTGCAGGCACCAAATGGCAGGGCATGGTGGCAGCAGGCAGGCAGGCAGGCAGCAGCAGATGGCACGTGGGAGGCTGCTCGGGGCACTGGGGGGCAGTAATTCAGCCTTCTGGGCAGGAGCGTGGTCTTCCGTGTGTTTTCGCGTGGCCAGCTTGATACGGAGTGATTTGGCACATGAAAATACTGCACGTCAGCGTGAAATTCGAGGAAAGGCCCTTAGCGCGTAAGCGCGTCAGCATGCAAACGCGATTCTATTGGACCAAAGGCCCTCAGCGCGTAAGCGCGTCTGTGACGTGACCCGCACGGGTGTTTCCCTCATAGCACGTGATGACGGGGCACACGTGGAAAGACTGCACGTCAGAGTGTCATCGCGTGTAATTGGACTAAAGTGCGCGTACACGCGATTGGCCTATGTACGTGTATTTCAGGGGTGCGCGGGCACTTACACACGCGAGTACATCAGCGCACATGTATTCCGGGGTGCGCGGAAATTTCCACACGCTATTGGCCTGGGTACAGGATTTCAGGGGTGCGCGGGAAGTTTCACACGCTCGCCTACAACACACGCAAAGAAACACGTACGCCAGTAGGAAGCAGGCATAAGTCGACCCGCGACGCATACATTTGCGCGCAAAAAACTAACAAGCTCAGACGCCAGGATGAATATACCGTTCCTAGCAGTAGTGGCCGTGGGCTACCAAAGGAGGAGGAGGAGGATAGTCAGGGCCAGAATTTTCACACCCAGAACCAGCCTTTTCGGGATGCCTGATGACCAGGTGTATGGGAGGTACAGGTTTCCACCACACATAATACTGGACCTGGTGAGTGAGTGGGAGGATGACCTCACATCACCCACCCTGTGCTCCCAAGCACTCAGCCCCCTGGAGAAGGTCCTCAATGTACTGCACTTCTTAACCACTGGATCATTTCAGCGGACAAGTGCCATAGTGGGTGGGGTGTCACAGGCCACGCAGTCACGCTGCCTACACCAGGTCTTGAACATCATCACTGCACGTCCATCAGTCCGCAGGCACATATACCTGCCCAGAAAACCTGCAGAAAGGCATGCTGCCGCCCTGGATTTTTACGGTGTGGCATGATTCCCCAAAGTGCTAGGTGCCATCGACTGCACCCATGTGGCTCTACGTCCCCCCAGGGCATCTGAGCACATCTATAGGAACCGCTAGAACTGGCATTCCATCAACGTGCAGGTAGTATGTAATGCCAAGGGAATCATCTCTCAGTATATGCCAACTATCCAGGGTCCACCCACGACAGCTTCATTTACCGAATGTCCACCCTATGCCGGGACCTAGAAGCTGGGCGGCATGGCAATACATGGCTGCTTGGTGAGTATGAATGCCACTGCACATGCATGCATGTCAGATACTGAGCAAGGTCACAACCCCACCAATGATACCCATCACCACCTCCACAGGGGACAGTGCCTACCCTCTCAGCCCCCACATGATAACGCCAATTCGGAACCCCACCATGCCACCCGAGGTAAGATATAACACAGCCCACATTGCAACCCGGGGCGTAGTGGAGCGCACATTCGGAGTGCTTAAGTCACGCTTTCGCTCCCTTGACAGTTCTGGCGGCCAGCTGCTATACGCTCCCCCAGTAGTGTGCAGGATCATAGTGGCAGCATGTGTCCTGCACAACGTTGCAGCACGCCGGGGCCTGGCCGTGGACATGGTGGTGCCCCCACATCCCCAACCACATGCACGCCCGCTGCGCATGGGAGGGGAAAGGGCACGGGGGAGGCAGCCCGTACACAGCTAGTGGCTAATTACTTCACATAGAAATCACACCCCTGTGGAGTGCACACTGCCCTGGCACATACCATCTGACAATCAATGATGACTCAACCTGAACTGATCCTGAATGTCTGGAGAATCAACCGTCAAAACCATATCAGCCTGAGATTGTTCACCTGGAAGTGTTACAATGTGTGCATCCCTACCTACACAGACACCACCAATGCAGTTTCGTGAAAAAAACACATTCATGCAGCTAAAATGAATACCCACTTGCAAAATGTAGCATGAGGACAGAGCCATGTCACCCAACCCATCCCCAGCACCGCCACACGACACACTGTGCCATGTCATGCTATGTGCAGGTAAACAAAGTAATCCCCACAACATGACACAAGTGTCACAAAGTACAGTGTCCCTAATTGAAACTCGCGACACCTGAAATGCTCACAGTAATGCAGGACCAACAACACACTTGAGCAGGTATTTAGCAATAACACTTATCAGCTACTGACCCTCAAAACTATCATTAACATGACATTACGAATGTAAGGAATCAGTAGTCTCACCACCTGGAGATGCCTCCACTCCCACCACTTCCAACTGTACAGTGTTGCCGCCATGTAGAGTTGTAGGTGCACTGCTGCCAACATGGACCCCATCTCCAAAGTAGAGGGCCTTGTGTAGACATGAGGAAAGGACCTGCAAATTAGGAGGTAGACATGGATGATGAGTTACACATCAATGCAACATGCAGTGTACAACACAACAGCAATATGCACTAGGAATGTATACACAGTATTGACTAGACTACCCACACATGTAGTGGGAGTCCAATGTCACCATGTACGTCAATGTCACTTGGGCATACCCTTTGCAAGCCCATGGAAACGGGAAGCAGGAGGGGTGTGTGTGTGACAAAAACCCAAGCATCTGAACCAAATACATGGGGGGGGTTGGGGAGGCCACCCAGGAGGTCCGAGGACAGGGTGCACACCAAAACCCACCTGTGTGGATCTTGCGAAAAAAAAACATCTCCATGGGCTCATGGCCCAAATGGCTACCCTATTGTGGGAGTATCACTGCTGTCGCTATTATCACCCTGTGCAGCTGCATCCGGAGGTGGTGGCACTATGGGAGGCAGCCCACGCAAGGCCCTAGTCTGTTCCTCCATGGCTGCAAGCATGCGGGTGTGGTAGGTCTCGTTCTGGAGGATGAGTGTGCGGAGGTCCCCATGCAACAACTCACGGGATGCCCGGACCTCCGCCCTAGTTGCCTGCATCTCAGCTGAGAGCGTACGGGTGAGACGCTCCAGCTGCTGTTCTGTCCTTCGGTTTGTTGAAGCCTCAAGCTCAACAAGAGTCATCTTGAGGTGAAGGAGTTCCAGCCTCAGGGCTTCCCTGTGGCCCTGGGACTCTATGGAGATGGCTTCCTGCAGAGTCGCCAGTGCCGCCCGCCTGTCCCTGTTGGACGCCAACATGTCCTCCCTGTGTGACTGGCAGATGGAGTCGGTTGCCTGCTGTAGTCGCTCCACCAGCCTTTCGGGGGGACAATGGAAGTGGCCACCCTATCCATGGCCTGAGCCATCATCTCTGATGATGCTGCCTGTTGGGTTGCCATACCGTAAATGGATTGCTCCCATGCGGTATTGCCAGGTGGCGTACGGCCACCATGTCGGCGGGCACCACGCCTGTCTGGGGCATGGCGAACTGCGCCTTGCTGTGCCGGCACTGCCTGAGGCTGCAGGACTGCATTCCCCCTCTGATCTGCTGGCCCAGGAACAGGATCAGATGTCGCGGAAAGTGACCCTGCATCCGTAACCACCAAAGGCGTAGCTGCAACACTGACATCCCCATTGAGGGTTCTGACCCTGGTGCAGGTGGGTGGGACAGAACAGAATCCCTCCCAGGAACACTCACCTGCGACAGCACGTAGGTCTCATCATCCAAATCAACACCTGAGCACAGCTCGGGGGAGGTGCAGCTAGAGACACCCCTTGAGAGCACGACCTGCAGCAGTTGTGGGTTCTCACCCACCACCACACCACGTCCCTCACTGGTGGTCGGTCGGCCCTCAGATCCCTCCTGGGTCTGCACCATCTCCACAACCCCAGCAGTATCAGGTGCGTCTTCCCCTGCAAAGACATAAAAGCAAACAAATGGAAACAGGCATTAGCACCATGGCACATAATGAGGGCTGAGAAGCAACAGAACCAGTACTTGATTGACACATGTCCCACATGACTAAAACCCTCCCATGCATGCACCCTCACTGCGTATGAAGGGTAGGCAAATGGCACACACTGATGACACCAAGATGGAAGATGAACACATTTTCTGCATGCTGCCTGGCAGTGGCATCACACATTGGCCTGTGATTGCCAGGTGAAATACACATGCCATCAAACAGATGGCATGTACCATTGCTATTGAGTGAAGATGGAGAGGAGGGCAGCACTTATTCATTCAGTCCAGTTCCCTTATGTAATAGCTTTTCAAATTCAAACAGGTCTGATTTTTCACATGGAGCTGCCAGTCCAAAATGGTCCGATTGCACAGGGACATGTCTAAACAAATGATATCCAGGTAACAAAGTCACTCCACTTTACCATAGCCATGTCAGACATGTGACTAGAGGACTGAGAAATGCCTAGTAAAAGTGGTGGAATGCAAACAATCTGCCTGAATGAACAGAGAAAAATAAGCAACAATGTTGTGGCAAGGTGACACTTCAAGGGCAACTGGTGTGCTGTTGGGCTAGATGTCTACTGTTGGCAGAAGGGATACTGCTATGGCCAAATGCTGCTGCGCAGAATGTATTGCATGAAACACATGGGTGACCCAAACAACTCAGGCGCACACACCCTCACCTGGCACACAAACAGAAGCCCTCACACACACACCATGCACATGGATGACACACACATGCATGTGCACTCACCGGACAATGCCTCATAATCAGGCAGATCTCCCACGCCTTGGATCTGTTCCTTCGTGACGTAGGTCCCAGCGACTGACTCATGTGGAGTGAGTTCCATGTCTTCTACTGGAGACCCACCTCCAGTCACTAGAGTTGCGGCATGACTTGAGGCCAGCTTATTCTTTGCCCTGCGCTTTAGGTCATTCCAGCGCTTATAGCAATCATTGGCTGTGCGCCTCGCGATTCCAAGGGCACTTACAATGTCCGCAACAGTCTGCCAGTGTGCTTGGCGTTGTGCAGGTGTGGTCTTGGATCCTGCAACAATGACCATTTCGTTATCATGTGCGGCACATACTCTACAAGTGCATTCAGTTCGGCATCCGTGAAGCTGGGCTTCCTCGACGGGCCGGACTGTGTAGCCGTGTCTGGGGCATCAGCCTGTGCCGGACGAGCACTCTTCCTCTTCCGCTTGGAAGGTGGTGGTGATCCTGAGTTTCCTACGCCGCTCTGGACACTAGGGGCAGGAGCCCTGGTGGACTCTGTATCAGGAGTGTGGGATTGCACACTCAGCATGGGAGTTGGTGCAGGCATTGGCTCAAGTGTAATGGTGTCAGGGGGAATGTCAGCAGGATGGACTAGGACCGACACTGTCCTGGCTGGGTGTGTGAGAGATGGGGTGGATGGAGCCGCAGCTGCCCCTGCAGCCTCTCCACCCTGCCTACTTGGGGCAGCAGATGACCTTGCTGCCCCTGATCCACGTGGCCTGATGACCTCAACGTGCACCAGCGCACCTGTCATAGGCCTGCTGACCTGGAAGTCAGCCATGGAGTCAGCCAGGTCTGGTGCCACAATGGGCTGGTCCAACAAGGGCTGAGCATGGATGGTGTCAGCCACATCAGCCTCAACCAGGGGGGGTGGAGGGGGGGGGGATTATGGGTGCCCTTGACTGGTCCTCCACACATGGGGGGACAGGGTCACCCTGCAAGTAATGACCACGTCCCCTACCGGATCCACCACGGCCACCAATTATGGCTCGTCCACCTTTGCCACCCTTACGGATTCCTCGCCTCCCAACCATGGCACTGATGTTAATGTGCGTATGGGAGTGGCTGTAAACTATTGTCCTGGGCAATTGGGGGTCAAAGGGGTTGGGTACCAGATGGTAATTGTACCCTAGTGCTCTAGCAAGGCTGAATGTGACCCCTGGGGAAAGATGACGGGTCACGCAACGCACAGGAAGCCCAAAAAAGGGAGATGACGTGCAAGAAACCCCTCCTAGAGCACGTGTGCGCAAAAAAAAACCTGCACTACGCTGTGGCACCCAGTAACACAAGAATTAACGTATGCGTGTCACACGCAGCCTAGAATGACCTCTGAAGGGGTAGGCTACACACGGGGCAAGCACAGATGTTAGATACGTGCGTGACTCACCGTCTGCCAGGAAAAAGAGCGTGAAAAAGAAGCGCGTGTGCGCTTTGGCAACACCTCCGCCAAAAGAAGAATTGTACGCTGTCTGAGGAGACAGGACAACAGTAGAAGGGAACGCTGTTTGAGGGAACAGGCCCAGGAAAACCAGAAAAAGAGAAAAAAGAGAAACAGCTGTCAGAGGTAACAGGGAGTACGAACTTGAAACTCCGTGAAGTAAATCGCGTGTGAAACGACAAGAAGTACAGATTTCACCCACTCGCTCACCACGAAAAGCACGTACAAGGAAATGGTGTTCTACACGTACCTTTTATGCAGGCCCACACGTCCAGCGTCACTTCCGCGTGTACGCGCTAGGGCCATTTCCACCAATTACACGCTTTGTCACTTCCGCGTGTAGGGCCATTTCCACCAATTACACGCTTTGACACTCGGACGTGTCTTTCATTTTTTTAACACGCAACATTTCAAACGTGTGCCATATTCAACGTGCACGTGACTTCATAGACGCGCATACGCTGGTGGCCTTTGGGCCAATGAATGTACAGACGTGTGCTGACGTGCTTACGCGCTAAGGGCCTTTCCTCAAATTACACGCAGACGTGCTGGATTTTCACATGCAAAATCACTCCGTATCAAGCTGGCCACGCGTTCACACACGGAAGAGCATGCTCCTGCCCAGAAGGCCGAATTACTGCCCCCAGAGCCCTGAGCACGCTCCCACCTGCCACCTGCTGCTGCCTGACTGCCTGCTGCCCACGTGCCCTGCCATTTGCTGCCTGCACATCAGCCAGGGGTGCTGTTGCTGTGACCACCCCTGCTGGAACCGAAGACTCCCGACTGCTTTTCCATCGCCCCACAGCCCAGCCCCAGGACCCAGTTGCCCACCCACTCCTGCCTCTAGGGTTGCCATGTCGGGCACTGCAACATCTGGCACCAGTGGCAACCCCCAGCCAAGGAGGCAGAAGGGCACCAGCTTCACGGCCACCGAAGTTGGTGTCCTGGTGGAGCATGTCCTGGGGCAGTATGATGCCCTCTTCGGAAGGTTGTGCGCCGACAAGGAAGGACGGACTCTGATCTGGATGGACATCGTGACTGCCATCAACGCGGAGGAGGTGGCAGTCCGCGACTACGAACGTGTCAGGAAGCGCTGGGAGGACTTCAGGTCCAGGACCCTCAACAAGGCCCGGCGCCTCCTGAAGGCAGCGGATGCTAAGGGGCGCCGGGGCCACTTGTCGGAAGATCAGATGAGGGTCCTGGAACGCATATCCCCAGTGCTCCACGTCCAGGTCCTTGAGAGGCAGACCCGTCTGGAGTCGAGCGGTAAGTGTACATGCATACTGATTGTACAGTAGTTGGTTTGTGCCTACACTCCTTTGCGCCACATTCTTATGACAGTCAAATAAATTTCCAGAGCCAAAATTTCTTTATACAAATAACTCTTGATTTATTTGTTTTCTTATTCGCCCTTTAATGGATGACACGTGTTTCGGCTCATGCGCCTTTTTCAAATCCAGGCTGGTTATATACACAAAGAAATGAAATAAGAATCAAACAAAACAGAATTAAAAGATCACTTAGATTTACATTCTAACATAGTTTTAAACACATTTGAACCCTAGAACTAAGTTGAATTAATCCGATCGCACATCTATTTCCCGGGAAAGGGAGATTTCGACTTAAGTATATAAGGGTAAGACACCAACCGTGATGTACTTTTACTATCAAATAAATCATATTTTTCTCCATCCTGCCCTCACCAATACGTCTCCACAACGTTCATAATTATATTAACCATTCAAAGCACTTTTCATGTATGTTGATGGACCTATCTATTATTTCACGAGGTGTTGGAAGAATACAACATTTTGGTGGTAATGTTTAACTAAGGATGATATTAGGTACAAGCACTTACTTAAATTTACCATAGTATATCTTCCATAGTCAAATCGGTTTTAATACGTTCTTCCTCTGTTCGTACAAAACCACTCTTTTGAGCTGTTGCGAAAAATGTCTTTAACCTGAGTGTATGCACAAATTTAAACAGATCTATCTGTGTATTAATAAGATCCAGCTTGCTTGTTGGGGCAAATGATAATCCCTTGTTAAGTACAGATATCTCATCTTTAGTTAGGGTACGGTTTGATAAATTCATTACCAAATCCGTTACTGCTTCTTCCTGGCTGCCTCCCAGGCGGCCGCCCCGCGTTAGGCGTTGAAAATCCTCCAGCGCGTCTGGGTTGCCTGTGTCTACAACCCCCCCTTCCTCTCCTCCTTGGGTAGGAGTATTCTTGGTTTGTGCATTTGGTAGTTGAAAACAGACTTGTTTCTAGTTTCCCAATCTCGTTCCTTTCTTGTACCTCCTTATTTGATTTAAGAAGCCAGCACTTTTTTGGTTGTCTTTAGATTTGTCATTTTGTAGTTCCTCTCCTTCTACTCCTTCTTTCTCTGATTCCGAGTCAACCTCTGAGCTGCCAGAGGATGTATTTGGTGTGCTAGCCTTTGATAATGGTTTTGTAAGTTTGTCAAATTTCTCCTGGAACGAATAAACACGGTCTTCTTGATAGTCCCTTTCATCCCTAAAGAATTTGCGTAGTTTTATCATTTTTATATCATCCTGGTAAATCTTTAGTATTTCATACATTTTTTGTAGTTTTTTTTCCTTCGTTGATTCTAGAGCTGGAGTTTCTGCAATCTCCTTGGTAATTATTTCAATCTGTTCCATTGCACGTTTGTATTCCCTATCAGCATGTTGAATTAAGAATCTTATCATATTGTCTGAACTGGCAATTAGGTTTTGCTCCCAATGATCTGCCAAATATTGATCTTCATCCTTTGAAAAGTCATGAAATATGAGTATTCTTAGACCTCTCTGTATTTGTTTCTTGCTCATATAGTTCTTCAATGATATCAGTTCCCAATACTTATCAATTTGCTTTCTGAATACCCGTTCAAGTTTTAGAAATGTATATCTTAGATCTTCTGTTCTTTTAGTGCCAGGGTTTGAAAATCTGTGTTCCATACTACCTTTTGGAGTAAATAATTTACTGGCGTCCTCCTCACGATTTTGCATATATTCTGCCATCTTCCCTTTTCCCTTTTTCTGGGTCAGCAAACTGTTGTACCTGTATGAAAGTACAGATTTTTTTGTTGGGATCTGTGTTGGTACAACCTCTTCTGTTGGCGACCTTATATTTAAATATTAAGGCTTTTCAGCCGTGTCGCATCTTTATGGCACTTGTTGGAGGAACCAATCCCCTACCTCCTTGGTTATACAAAAATCAAAAAATAGTCTGCCACTCAAAGAGTGCACCACACATAAGTTTTTTCAAAAAACACAAAAAACCCTTTATTCCTTGTTTACACGTGTTTCGGCTTCTCAAGAGCCTTTCTGAAAAACAAATACGGCATTAACAAAAGACCAATCATATTCTGTGTGAAATTAGAGAGAATATTAATTTTCGCTCGAAATATACTGTATATGCGATAATATGTCCCTGCAAAAATATTTATATTGGAAGCACGATTAGGGAAACAAGGATTCGCATACGGGAACATTTTTCAACAATTGGAAGTCAGGATGCATCACTACCACTGGCCCAGCAATGGCAGTTTACACATCAGATGGATGATAAAAAGACTCTGAAGTTTATTGAACTACAGAAGGTAAAACTAGAAAGAAGAGGAGGAAACCTGGAAGAAAAGCTTAGGCAGATGGAAGCAAGATTGATATGTAAATTCAGGACAATAGAATTTGGTTTGAATCATGATAATGAAATGGGAAACTTTCTATGAACCTAATGGACAAACAACTAAAATGTATATGCTCTTATCATGACTATATTGTGTGAAAAATTAATAAGGCTATACCACGTACTGATGAAGGAGAAGCACACATATATATTACTGTACTCTTATTACCCTAGTGGAAAGTGCGAAGGGCAAACTGTATATGGATTTTTTCCTACCAAATAATGACCTCGTACCTATTTCCAATAAGTATATAATAATGTATGATGGGTAATCTGAAAGCCGAGTCTCTTAACTTAAGTATGTATAGCTATATGTAATATATATATGCTCTTGGGGGGGAAACCTACACATGAACTGGTTTAAAGTATAAACTTGATGTGGGTTTTAGTAGGATACATTTGGCACCAATGCATATTTATACATTATCCGTGAAGGGGATCTCTGAATACTTCTGACATAACAGGAGACAATGCTTGTTCTAGGATTCACCAATGCGATTGTATTGTGTGATCTTGAAATGTATACCTTTCTAATGTGGTAACATTGCATAAAATGGGTGTCTACGAGGGATTAGAAAATCACAGGGTCATGTGACCGCTACAGAATGCAGAAATGGTTAAATGGCAAGAATTTAAAATGTTTTTCAAATTGAAAAAAGGTATTCAAAACATGTAATTGCATTTTATTGATACATATGTGGTATACAATGTGTACACAATTCCATGAATAGGGAATAATAACGGGATTGTAGTGAATGGTCCTGAGTTCTAAACCATTTCAATATGGCCACCATGAAATTTAAAGTAGAAACTGAGAAAGGATGGCCGCTGTAACTATGGTGACACTATACATTACATTGAAGATCTGCGCGACGGCCCATTACTGTGCGAGGCCGACGCAAGGAGACTGGACTGAAGGCGCTCGAGGTAAGGAAGCTCTGTGTGTTTCTGGACAGGGGAAAAGAGACGTTTTTCTATGCCCGCATTCAGGCTTCAAAGTATACGCAAGGGACACACGGACTATCTCGGCTAGTCATAAATAATGTGGACCACTATCTCTGCTAGTCATAAATAATGTGGAGCACATAACGCGGGAATGCCTAAAATTAACGCAGAGGGATGCACAAAACATTTATGGTTAGTTTTAATAACGAGGAGCACATAATGTGGATAAGGTATCTCAATGACTAATGAACTGCATAAAAGTGAGGCGCAGTTACGGTATTTATCTCATTTAGAATTGTGCATGTTCAAATACAAAACATGACCATTTATTATTTTTCACATTATGCTGATAAAAATCTAAAGGAGGGGCGTATTAACAGCGCATGATCAAGATTTTAAAACAAATATGTGTAAATGGTTTCTTTATTTTTATTTTCTTATCTCCTATTTTGTCTCATGTTTGTTCATAATGATTGACAAATGCCATCGTTTATATGTTTTTTGGGTGTAATTCTTATGATTTTAATGTTTACTCTTCAAATTATGTGAAATATTTTTCGAAATTCCAAACCCTCCGTTCTTTTTGTTCTTCTGTGGGGTTTACCATATGAATATGCTCAAACAATATTGTACACAGAATATGATTGGTCTTTTGTTAATGCCCTATTTGTTTTGAGAAAGGCTCTTGAGCAGCCAAAACACGTGTAAACAAGGAATAAAGGGCTTTTTGTGTTTTTTGAAAAAACGTATGTGTGGTGCAATCTTTGAGTGGCAGACCATTTTTTGATTCTTATTCTTATCAAGGCTTAAGTGTGCCTCAGTCCAAATTCAATAAAGCTTTTTCACTTTTCCTGTTATCAAGGCTTTAAGCATGCCTCATTCCAAATTCAATAACCTACTGTGGCTTTCACAAATGCAGATCTTCTTTTACTCCACAACTAGGAAGCACAGAGTGTTTGAATGTGTCCTTTTACCCTTTTATTTATAGTCGAAAAAGGTAGTGATCAATTCAAGCCACAGTCCAACTAAAAAGTTCTTCAAGCTCTCCACTTGTCGGGTTATGCGTCCTTCTTCCTCCTCATGGATCTCGTCTGCATGTGCTGTGGTTCTTCCCCGATGTTTGTAGCTTCTTCGTGGTGGGGTGTAAGCAGAGGCATCTTTCCAGTGTAGATTCTGGTGTCGCCCAGAAAGATCCAAGCTCGCCTACCCTGCACTTTGACAGCAGATGGAATGACGTCCTCAACAATGAAAGGACCGTGAATCGGGGCTCGTTCTACGTTTTCCTTATCTGATTACGAATCAGGATCTTGCCTGCTGGGTAGATTCTTTGATGTAGTAATTCGGGAGTTTGGATTGTTGAAGCATCTTCTTCTGTTTTCTGTGCTGGTTTACACCCTTGTCTCTGCAACTATCCTGAAATCACAGAAAAACGAGATATTAAACAATTCAAGTAGTTTTGTAATTGAAGTCTTAACACTTCTAACGTTGGCTGAGCATCACTTCTAACTCGGGATAGAGGCATTAAAGGCATTCTCATTCTCCTGCCAGTCAAAATCTCGTGCGGTGTAAAATGGTGGTCAGAACTTGGTTGGTTCCTCAATGCAGACAATGCCAGTGGTAGGCAGTGCAACCACCCTTTTTTAAAAGTAAGCTTCAGCTTAGCTATTCTTTCCTTTAACAGGCCATTGAGCTTTTCACAGATACCATTCACTTGCGGATGATAAGCCCAAGACAACTTGTGCTTTATACCAAGCAACAAAGTGATGTGCTCGAAAACGGTATTAACTAAGTGAGGTCCATTATCCGATCTCATTACTTAACACACCCCCCATCTGGGAAAGTCTTCCCGCACCAAGAACTTGGCTGCATAGGTAGAGTCTCGGTGCGTACATGGACCTGCCTCTATCCATCTGGAGAAAGGACATACTATCCATTACAAACGTGCATCATGTAGACATAGTCGATATGCAAGTGCTGAAAAGGGCCATTGGGTTTTGGGATCAACCCCCTCACTTGAAACACTTGTGTATAGGCGCGTTACAAATACCATATCATATCATATCATATATCACTATGCATAGTATATGCCCAGCCGTGAATTGCTGGCAAATAATACAAATTACCACAAAAAATCCAACATGTTCCATTAGGCTTGGTACGAACCAATCCTCACCAATGGTTACAGAAATATTCTCCCCAGTTGTATGTGCTGGAAAGTGTAACTGTTCTAGCGCTATCCTCAATAAGGCTATAGGCATTACTGGTTTACCAGTGCTGTCTTGACGCCACAATGCATCAGAGGGGTTTAAAGAACATCCTCTTTGCTTCCATAAGTTATTTTCTTCTTGCAGTGCCTCCCCTTCAAGCTCTGCTATCTTTGTTTTAGGCATATGATTGTATCCCTCATCCACATTTGTTATTGCAGTCATTTCTTTATTTACATCAATGGTTTCATCATTCCTATGTCTGTATTTGCTATGCACTTAGCTTCATGTCAGCTGCTTTATTTCTGCGCAAGATAAAATCTGACCCTTTCGTGTAAGCAGCGCATTTAATGACTGCTATGCCCACTGGGAGTTGTAGTGCCTTAATGAGCCTGTCCGATAAGGCTGCATGCTGCATTGGCGTGCCGTCCGCTTAGAGGTAGCCCCTCCTTTTCCAGCGCACTTATCCTGCGTGTACCATTGACGTCACATAGGTGGAGTCCCTGTACACTCTCACTTCCTGGTCTGTGTGATTCTCGACTGCGAGTATCAATGGCAATAATTCTGCAGCTTGCGCTGAATAATGCGATGGCAATCGAGTACTTACAAGCACTCGAAATTCCCCATTTGTCAAGTTTCACTACTGCAGCGCCTGTATATCTTTGCCCGTCATTTTGATTGATTCTTGCAGAATCGTCAATAAAGACAATCGCTCCCCCTGCGAGTGCATTCTCTTTTATTCTAGGGAGCACATCACAGAACTCTTCATAGTTTGCACAATCGTGTATGGGTTCTCCTTCAGTAATAGGTTCAGCTATGAACATAGCTGGATTCACTGTTTTACATCAGTCTATTTTAATCGCTGGAGTAGATGTGATTACCTCATAGGCAGAAGCCCTTTGAATAGTCAATGGGCCTCATTACGACCCTGGCGGAAATCGAAAAACGATGGCGGAAATGCAATACCGCCATCGAATAGCGCTCGGTGCGACTATGACCCGTCACCGCAAAGTACGAAGCCATTAGCGACACCGTAGTGAACGCCAACGCTAACTGCACCAAGTACGCGCGCGCGCCATGCCAAACCGTAAATACCACCATGGCGCAAGGGTACACGAATTCCGACCCTAGCGGACATGTACCTAACGCCATCAAGCACGGCGGAAAGTACCATTCCGCCATGGTGAGAAGTACGGCATCGCGAATCAACCGTAAACGGCCCCACTGAGTGCCTGTACACCGCTCCCTGCCCACAAAGTACAACTCCCCGTAGGTGCAATGAAGTCACAATGCAACCAGTGAAATGTACAAGTCACCCATGCATGCCAACGAACAAAAGAATCACAAGAGGGGCCAATGGGAGCTGCAGGGCACAGATGGCACGAATACAGAAGCCATTCCAATGGACATGACCACAGTCCCCAACCAAGAAACGCACGCAAACACAGGCACCTGTGACCAGCAATATTCCGAAAATCACATCATTCCACCAGTCCACCTGGCTGACCGGCATCTGTTACACAAAACCCAATCCCCCGCCCCTGAGCATGACAACATTCAAACAGTCATATTGGCAGCCCCCATCCCTGACCTCACTGGGCTTCGTAGGCAAACGCGCCCAGCACAGTACCATGCAACTAAACTCCGAAGCTGGAACCCAATGCAGATCTCCTCACAATACATCGCTCCCCAAATAGGAATATGCCACATCACTCGCAAAGAAGAACGCTACACGGCCCATATCAGAATAGAAATTTAATGCACAACAAAATCACCAAGCCCATACAGCCATTAGGCCATGAACTCCAAAACACATTTCACCATTGTGTGCTGCATCCGCAAGAAATGACCAGCTACTACTTGTGTGACGCCCTGTTCCACCATGGTACACAGAGCCACATTCACGTACGAAAAGGCAACATGGAAGCGCACAGAACCGCAGGGCCGTCCCAATGGGGAGGCACTAGTCCAGCTGAAAGGCCGAAATGTTGCTCCGAGCCACTAGTACTGCGTAAGGGCAAGTGGCCCATTGGCGATCGTCCCATAAGATCGTAATGCTGCTCCACTGATTAACACGAAGCAGCAGGTGTCGGGAGTAAAAGCCATCTGCAGGAGTGGCATACAGATGGCAGTGGCAAAAGGGGAGGAGATACCTGTCAACCAAAAGAAAAGAAAAAGAACAGAATGGCCATCAGAACTACATTCGAACAACTCACTTCAATGATCACACTAAATCCACAGCCATATGCATGCTAGCCCACTCCAAAGGATCATCACCACCCCAAAACCACTTGCGACTCATAACCATCTATATCGAGGTGTAAACACCATCACAAACGAGTGTACCTGTGCATGCGTCTGTGAAAACAGAATCCATCAGATGGGAATGTTAACGTGCATGGACACAAGTGTCTGAAGGCGCGTCGAGACAGGGAGGGCTCAACAAGGCCAGATAGACGATGGTCCCACTATGGCAGCCCTGCATCACATAGCGCAGGGGAGGCGGACAGATTCCAAGAAGCCCTGTACATGGCAAACTCTGTATCAAATCATCTGCCCATGCATCCATTCATCATTCCCTCATCCCGGTATAAAAACGCCTGAATATTTACTCACATAACATTAGAAATATCCATTGAGTCTGTGCGTTATGCAGCCTGCAAAATCCACAGTGCCCCAGCCCGTAATTCCAGTGTTGTGAAGTAACATGTATTTGGGAACGCCCTCATCGCCCACGTCGCTATTGCGCATCCCAAACTATTCATATCAATCATTGCATCCTCGCCATGGCCCCTGTCTCAAGGACATTGAACAATAGAACGTTATATTTGCAGTCAGACCTGTGGGCATCTCCTCGCCGCTAGCTGATAACCGAAAGCGCCGCCCTTCGAATTCCTCATTTGCAACATCACGTCGAAAAGGCATCTGTGGCCGTTTGAAATCACAAATTAATCCATCTAGTGCGGCTGTGTGTGAAAATGGCAACTGCCTTCACCCACAAATGGGACGCCCCGCCCGTCGGTGCAACTCGGTACAGTGATGCATGAGGGCCCACCGTTACTCGAGTACTACGTTCCACTGACCCTTCACAAGTCTGTTCGCGACTGCAAAGATTGCATGTGAAACAATGGGACCATAGCCGAATGTACATATCAACAAATGTTACACGGCCATCGGGTACAAATACATGATTGCAATAGCAAGATGCCATTACTCGAATTGCAGCGTTGTGTGCGGGACGTGCTCGGCCAAAGGGGAGAGCAGCTTGCACAGGTGGAATGAATCACCACAGGTGGAGGCCATACAGCCTGAAAACACATAAATTGCACACCCAGTCTCCTCCCACAACCACACCCACTCCGAAATGCTACCGGCAGGACTCGCGATGTTGGCCCTGGGGGACCTGATAGCACTGCAAGTACTCCAACTCCAGGAAGAAGACGAACACCAACTACAACCGGCCGCACGGAGGAGACGCAGGAGGAGGAGGAGGCCAAGGCAGGGCCAGCAAGGGCCGCCAGCACAGCCACTACCACCACACAGGCAGCCCGCAATCCCACGCCTCCGAGCACATCCGTTCAACCTCACTGATGAGCAGATCCACACCCTCTACCGTTTGGACCGGGACACCATAGCCGCCATTGTGGACATGACACAGGCTGACCTTGTCAGCATGATAGATAGCCCAACCGCCATCCCACCCCTACTGAAGGTGGTGTCTGTACTACACTTCCTGGCCACAGGCACCTACCAGCACACAGTCGGACAGTTGCATGGCATTTCTCAGCCACTGTTCTCACGGACACTATTGCAAGTGCTCGATGCCCTCCTGCAGCACGCAGACGACTACATCTCCCTACCACGCTCGGAGCAGGAAATTACCAACACAAAAGTGGGATTCCATGCACTTGCCGGCATACCGGGTTGCATTGGTGCCATCGACTGCACCCATGTGGAATTGGTCGTACCACATGCCATGGAGGCCCAGTACCGCAACCGAAAACAATTTCATTCCCTGAATGTACAAATGGTGTGTGACTCCAACAGGATCATTACACATTGTTGTGCCCGATTCCCTGGATCAACCCATGATTCTATGGTCTTGAGGAACTCTACAATACCACGCTACATGGAGCGACACGCAGGGAACAGATCCTGGCTACTCGGTGAGTCTCATTTCATGCATGATAATGTGGGGTATGTGATTCGGCAATGACCTGGCAGGAAGGGGGGGGGGTGTGCGTACGTAGCAATGGCATTCCACATCATACGTTTATCGTCCACATACAGGTGATGCTGGATATCCACTGAAGAGATGGCTCCTCACACCAGTCCGGAACCCACGGGACCAGCATGAGGAGGACTACAACCATGCCCACTCACGTACCAGTGTAGTCATTGAACAGGCATTCGGCCTACTGAAGACTCGTTTCCGCTGCCTCAGCAGGTCTGGCGGGGCACTCCTGTACCGCCATGAGAAGGTTGCAAAGATGGTCATGGCATGTGTCATGCTCCACAACATGTGCGTACGTAGAAATGTGCCCATGCCCCCTGACGCAGAACTGCAAGCACCAGAAGATGGTCATGATGAGGGTGGGGATGTGGCAGCACCTCAAGGAGTCTGCGAGGCACCGGAGGGCCGTGACATTCGTCAGCATCTCATTGATGCATGCATCTAGCACTCACGCCTGGTGGCTGATACATGGACACGGTACTCGTGGCACTGTGTGTGTCTGGTACATGCACAATATGGACTGTACGCCTATGATGGCCTAGTACACAAAGATCATTGTCCACACATCTCATTGGTTGATCGTGCACTGTTTATGGCATATGTGATATCATGTTGAACACCCTATCGACCCGCCACCCAAGTGAGCCCAAAACACCCCCTCCACCCTCCTACCTCCCCCCCGAACACCAGTGTCCAAAGATGCTCATTGTCAGTGGGCAGTCGCTATTGCAAGCCCCCTCTGCGGGTATCAGGGGCACCCCTGCCTGTGGAGCGCAGGTTCCTCCCAGATCTACGTTGGGGGCTGCCCTGGACGGAACTTGCAACGGATGATGTCTCTGCCTGCTCACGTCCATGCATGTCCCTAAGGGTTTGTGAGAGCTCAGTGAGCACACGGCGCACTGCGGCAAGTTCGGCACATACGTCTTTGGACGTCGCATGCAGTTCCCCCCTCAGGCTCTCGGTGCTTCTCTCCATTTGGACTCTCAGGCTCTCGGTGCTACTCTCCATTTGGACTCTCAGGCTCTCGGTGCTACTCTCCATTTGGACTCTCAGGCTCTCGGTGCTACTCTCCATTTGTGCCCTTAGTGTCTCTGTACTTCTCTCCATTTCTGCCCTAAGTGTCTCAGTTGATGTTTCTATGTCTGCCTTAGTGCCCCCACATTCATCGGCATGGTCCTTGAGGAGCGTGGCCAGTTGCTGCTGTTGCACGATTAACTGGTCGAGGGACTGTTGCCTCTGCTGGGCCATGGCCATTTGCGGTGGTGTCACAGAGGGGCTGGTGACCTCATGTTGCCTTGCCACAGGGCTTGTGGGGGATGGCCAGTCGTCGTCTTGTGGGTGCCCCTGCGTGGTATCCTCATGTTGTACGGGATGGGACGGACAGGGGGATTGGGACAGGTCATGGATGGATCTGACTTCGACATCCCCGTCTTCTGTGTCGGAGCATGCTGCCATCAATGGGGTGTCACCTATGGTGCTGCTGCCACCAGAGGCAGTGCCTTCTGTGGCATCCATTGGGGGGACCTGTGGTGGTGGTGTTGTGGGCATGCTGGCTGCTGGGGTGCCTGTTGATGTTCCCTCCTCTGTGCTGCCACCTGATTTGTGCTGCTGCCGTGTCTTGATGCGTGCAGCTGAGGTGGAGGGTCTTTGGCCGTTGGTCTTGGCCCTCTTTGCAGGTGTGCTGGTAGGGGTGTCCTGATGCTCGTCGTTTGGATCGGACCCTGTGGTGGAGTAAAGGAGGGCGAGGGTTATTAATGGGTCTGTGGGAATTGGAATGGCAATGTATCACATGCATTGGGGTGGTACCTGAGGGTGATTTGGGTCGGGGCCTTGGAGGTGCTTTCATTTGTGTGTGGAGTGAGGGTGCAGTTGTTTGGCAGCCTGCAGTTAGGGTGTGCCTGCTGCACGTGTAGTGGGTGTTTTAGGGGTTTTTAATTATTTATGTATTTATTGTGAGTTTTAAAGTGCGCTATCAGGCCAATGTGTGTGGACGTTCTCCTGGACATGTGTTTCTGTTGCACTATGTGGACACATGGTACTTCACATGATTGGACATTGTGGATGTAGCTTTGTTTCATTTGGGCCACCTACCAGATTCTTCGGATGTCTGCACTCCTTTCTCCATCCCTCCGACTCCCTCTATGCTCTCCATTCCAATGGTGGAGGCACAGATTTCTTCCCAGGGGGTCAACTTGATGGGTGATTCCGATCCTCCCCCGGTGGCTGTGGCAATGTTGCGGTTGGCAGAAAGTATGCTACGGACGCGTATCCGCAGGTCGTCCCATCGCTTTCTGCATTGCTGGCGGTTGCGGGGTGCGGTCCCCACCGCACTTACCCGCTGTGCCACCAGAGCCCATATGGCCTTCTTGTTCGCAAGTGCCGTCCTGGTCATTTGCGTGGAGAAGACGACGGCAGCATTCTCCTGGAGGGTCTCTGTTAGCACGGTGAGTTCCTCATGGGAGAAGTGGACCTGCCGCTTGCGGTCGCACGCTTTCTTCGCTACTTTTCCCATTTTTCTTGGTTTCGCTAGGGTGGATGACGGGTTGGGGTGTGTTTCAGGGTAGTGTTTTTAGTGGTTGTGTGGATTTTGTGGTTTTATAGGTGTACGGCGGGATGTTTCCCGTTCCGGGCCCATGTTTTTACTTCCGTTTCCGTATATTTACGGTCACCGTACTTTCCGGTTGGCGCTCACTGCGGTGTCCGCTGTGATGGGTGGCGGTATTGCACCTAGGGCGCCGTACGGCGGCGGTGTGGGCCGTTTTGGGGTCATTTGCGCCATCGCGGACTTTGCACTTCCGCCATGCCGTGGTGCTCGTGCCCGATGGGTCGGAATGGGCCGCACTTTGCTCCATCGTGCAATGGCGGAAACGCTATTTACGCTGTGGCGGTCCGGTCAGTCACTTTCCGCCAGGGTCGTAATGAGGGCCAATGTGTCTTTTGGTTTTCTAAAATTGCAAATAATGCATGTTCAACAAATAACATCATAGAACATCCCATCACTATGTTTGCAGCCTTCTCTATGGCAAATGCGGCAGCTGCTAAACTTTGTTTGGACGGAAAGTGACCTCTCATTACTAGGACCAAAATTCCACTGCAATATGCAAGGGGTTTGTACCCCAATGTAGTCCTCTGTGTGAGTACTGCCATCATAAAAGTACCATATGTGTGCGAGAATACAACAAATTCCTCTGCATAATTGCGAATCCCTAAAACTAGAGATGTGCAAATAGTTCTTTTCAATTCGTCAAACCCTCCTTCCATTGCTTCAGTCCACATGATTTTCTCTTGCATTGGCTGTGCTTTCTTTAAGGCCTGTGAGAGCGGCCTAGTATACTAGCTGTAGTCAAAGACCCAGGCTCTGACATAATTACATAGTCCTATAAAACTCTGCATCTGTTTTATCGTGTGCGGCATAGCTATTTTTAGAATGGCCTCAGCTCTTTCAGGAGTAACTTGCTTTCCTTCATGTGAAATCAATTGGCCTATGTACAACACTTTTTGTTGACAATATTGCAACTTTTACTTGTCAACCTTATATCCTTTGTCAGCAAGTATAATCATTAGCTGAACAGAATCACATTTGCATTCTTCCTCTGGGCAGAGTAAAATGTTGTCTACGTATTATAGCACCATGCTTTCTAAAGCAATATTGCTCAAGTCCATCTGGAGGACTCTGTTAAAAATCGATGGGGACTCACAGTACCCCTGGGCCAGCCTTGTGCTTTTTAATCACACTTGCCTAAAAGTGAATAATGTCAAATCGTGTGAGACTTTATTCAATGGGATTGATAAAAACACATTTTTCAAGTCAATTACCATGAAATATCATGCATCAACAGGTATATTTCATAGAATCGTGCGCGGGTTAGGGACTAGAGGGAACTTGGCTTCTACAATCTTGTTTATTGGGCGTACATCTTGGATTAGTCTCCAAGACCCCCCTTTTGATTTTTTAATAGGGTACACGGACGTATTACATGGTGACTCTGATGTCACTAAGATTCCTTGGTCCATCATGGGGGAAATACTCTTGAAAATTCCTTCATCTGCCTCTCGAGACATGGGATATTGCTGTGCTTGCGGCAAAATTGCTCCTGGTTTCAATTTAATCTTCACTTCCCCAACTCCGTTCATTAAGCCTACGTCATAGGGGCCAGTGGTCCATAATGAAATTGGC
Organism: Ambystoma mexicanum; assembly: GCF_040938575.1. Classification (NCBI taxonomy): domain Eukaryota; kingdom Metazoa; phylum Chordata; class Amphibia; order Caudata; family Ambystomatidae; genus Ambystoma; species Ambystoma mexicanum. The sequence continues at coordinate 626,910,296 of NC_090930.1, forward strand.
ACTTTCGCCATATCTTCATCAAAATATTCAGGACGCTTCTTTGCTAGCATCATTCTCTGTGAAACCTTTCTCTTAATTACTTTGACCCAATAAGTAATGCACATTTCAAATATCACAAAATGGTCAGATTTGTCATCTCCAAAAGAATCTTCATCAGTGACGTCAGTCACTCTGTAGCCTTCCTCAATGGCAATTACTTTGCCCCATCATCTACCCTTATCATCAGTTGCATCAAGCAAAGCCATATTTCCTCGAACTATAGCTGCGTCTAGAGCTAAGGGGAACATTTGCCCCTCTTCTTCATCCATAGGTATCTGTGGTCTAAATAGAAACTCATCTGGTATTCTCATGGTTCTGCATACTTGAACTGTCAGCCATGTTAACAGAATGCATATCCCATAATCGAACACTTCAGGTTCCAACGGTATTGCTCTAGGCACTATTTGTCCTGCGTATGCCCTGATAATTTCGCACACATTTAAATAATACATTCCCGGTGTTGAGCATACTATGCCATTGGCTGTAAACAAACTAGTCATATTCATTTTTGTCATTAAATCTCGTCCTAATATGTTGACAGGTGTTTGCCTTGAATAAATCAGTGGCACCTTCATATCACACTCTCCTATAGAGACTGGTAATTCTTCTGTAAAAGGAACATGACTCGTTGCTCCTGTAAAGCCCTAAGTACTCATCGCATCACCAGCCATTATAAATTTGCCCTCACGTATACACAAGCGTGTTGCACCCGTGTCCTGTAAGAAGGAGTAAGCTTTGCCACCTTTAATTATGTCTATCCTTCGCTCCTCATGTGGATTTGGTGTAATAGATAGGACTGAACACATCAGGTCTCTCAGTGAGCTGTCCTATTGCGGGTACAGCCTCACTCCATCACTTGTGAATGGATTTCCTCCATCAACAGTGACACCTCCTATTCTACACGTCATAGGTTGTTCTGTGTTTGTGTTCTGCTGAAGTTGCATTGGAGATTGCTGCGATTGTCCTTACTGTTGATTACCTGTCACTTGCTGTGTTTGCAAGCCCAGCTGCACTCTCGGCACTTGCTGCTGCACTGTTTGATCTTGTGCAACTCCATTTTCGCTCTGCTGTGAATATTCAGGTGGATTTGGCATTCCCTGTCTTGAAAATTTCGCATTCTGAACCATCTCTTGGCTTGTACACTTACGAGCTATGTGCCCTGTCATTCCACACATCCAACATACAAGCGGTTGTCTTCCTATCTGCCCATTTTGCATGTGTTGATTACAATTTTGCATATTCTGACACCTTTGTTGGTTATTCTGTAAACCTCCCTGATTATTGTGCCAATACCCTTGATTACCTTGCCAACCTCTCCCTATCCCCTTCCTCTTGAAGCATATCCATTATTTGTCTGATCAAACTGTCTTTGTTGTTTACTTGTGGCATAGGAACTGCCTGCTGCAAGTTCGGTCCACCCACATTAGTTAACATTGCCCCTTCAATGGCATACTTGGATAACTTTTTTCTGCACTAACTTTGCTTCTTCACTTTTTCTTACATCATCTTTTTTGTGATTCTTATCCTGCACTAGTCTGCAATAATGTGCGATGGTCAACTGAATTTCTGACCATGGTTTTGCTTCTATCACCACTAATTTCTGAGCTGTTTCTGCACCTGCTCTGGCATCCATTGCACAATATATGATAAAATACAGGTATAGACTTCCCACAAGCCTATCGTGCTTCAAGCGCCCATGCGTCTTGAAACCTTTGAATATAAAGCAACAGATCTTCTCCTTCTTTCACTCAAAGTGCTTTCCAAATCGCTGTTCTACAGTTATTAAACGGTGCTCCATCATGCTCAGTGTTGACTGTAGTCACACCAGGGCAACCTGCCCGTGTCCATACGTCATCAGCTCTTTCACCAAGTATGGCGATTAGAAGCCCTTTAATATCCCCTATAGCTAATGTATTCCCTCCCATCATTTCTTTGAACTCATTTATCCATTTTCTAGCGTTGGAAGTTAAATTTGGGAGTTTACATTTTAAGTTTTCCCTGTCCATTTGGGGCCATGGTATATACTGTGGCCTGGCTCCTCCTTTTACCAACAAGGGGAACTGTGATGCTCCAAACTCATTCTCATGTCTCATCATGTGTCTATCTACTGCTGGAGCAATATTCCCACATTGCCACCTACCTGGCCATGACGTTAGCCTGCTTACATAGGGCAGGGATTCGCCCCTCTGACCATGAGGTTGCCCCTTATGTCGTTCTGACTGTGTCAGTGGCTCTGATGCCTTAGGCATAGATCATTTTAAATCCAACCATCATATTTCTTTTCCAAAGGTGGATGTTCTCCTATCCCACACATATCACTCCTACCCTCCCTCGAGTAGGTTTCCTTTTCTTCGTCTGATACTTCTTGTGCCCAACTCGTGCAACTCCTCTCCTCATCATCTCTATGTAATGTTAACCTGTCTAACGACAGTTCCTTCTTTCTCGCACTACAGGAGTCTTCCTCCGTGTCATACACCTGAGTACTCTCAAGACAATAATTTGTTCCCTTCCTTTGTGTTTATTTCTGGGCTTGCATTTCGTGCTATACTTTATCGATCATTTCCCCAATGCTTTGCAAGTCAAAGTAATCTTCTAGATTTACTCTAGATGTGTCTGGAAATGGCTCGGACTCGGGAAAGAATTCCTCTATGTCTTCCCAGTCTACCCGTGGATTGGGATCTGTTACTTCCCTTTCCAAATACTCAAGATCTCGTTCTCTCTGTCTCCTTTTGCGTTCCATATCCTCATCGACTTCTCTGCACATTCTCACCTCTTCTCTTATTCTATCTTCCTCTTTCCTTTTCATATCACTTCGTTCATTTTCCCTCCGTATCTCTTTATCTCTTCATCTATGTATGCGTTTCTCTCTTATCCTTTCCTGCTCATAGGGTTCTATTCTTTTCTCCTTTAACCTCTCCTTTTCATCATCTGACCTTCTTTTATTATCACGCTTCCTTTGCTCTTCTGCTCTCTCTTGTTTTTTAGTTTGCCCGTCTTGATATAACTGCTCTTGTCTTTGCCTATCTTTTCTTTTCGCTCTTTTGTCTTTCAGTTGTTCCTCCCTTTCTTTGTATTTTCTATCTTGTTCGTCTGGGTCTCCTCTTTGTCTTACATCTTCGATGCCCTTACCATTGAGTTTAAGTAAAATCTGACCTCCCAACCACTCCTTCTGTGCGAGTGCTATCTCATCAGTTGTATCCTTATCTCCCGTCCAGTTCTTTGTTTCTCTCCTTATGTCTAGAGATGTTCTTATCTAGACCAGTCAATGATTGAGGACTGAGGAAACATGCCATGCTTCATGGGAACAGCACAATTTTCATCATGCCTTGAAAAAAAATCCTTGTTAATCAACTCAAAACAAAGCATCTTGCAAATGACAAGTTTTAAAACTTGAATCTAAAAATAATTCTACTCATTTAGGGCTAGCGCACCTTACAATTCATTAAACAAATCCTAATGCACAGGCTTAAAAAGCTGACGTGCACATTACTTACAGAATTGTGGTGAACAATGTACAAGATATGACATTTACCCCCAGAGTTTATGAGAGCATCTTCACAAGGGTATGCTTGTAAGAGTTTGTATTGTAGTGTGTGCGCCCGTTGAAAGTGCATATCAGATTTTGGATTCGCCAATCTTCTAATGGATCATAAGAAGGAGGCACCTTATGGGTTCCGGGGTCTTCAGTCCTAAGTTCTGGACTCTCAGTTATTGCCAAATTTGGTGATTACTGGAGGGGTTTGGTTATAATTATAATAATTATATTGTTCTTTTATATTGAGCTTAATACTGGGGACCAGGTTCTAAGCGTGAGCCCAGGATTCAAACCTGTTCTTCCAAGACAAACATAATGTCCCTGAGCTATCCTCCAGGATATGTTATGTGTGTGAGTTATGTAAGACACAGACATGTGTGGGGCAAAGACATTTGGTTAGAGGTGGAGTTTGAGAACCCCCTATTCAACAATAAAAACACATGTCTCCAGGCTGTTCAATGACATTCAAGAATTGGCAGAGGAATCATCTCTTGCATTGCATTGTGTGACTTGTACTTCTGTCTTTCGTAACCTGTGAGAGGTGGTAAAACTCACAAGTGCCCAATTTTAAATATGCAAATTTCATGCAGGGGACAGACAATATTAGCAGTTAGGAAGTGAGATAATGAAATGCAAAACCTGGCAAGCTCTGTGGGCCTCATTTTAAACTAGACACAATGGGGTGTGGAGGGAAAAAAGCAAGGTGTATAGCCTTTATGCCTCTGTTTCCTATGTCACCAAATTAAAAAATATCCCTGCAGTATGCCAACAGAGGTACATGGTTTTCATGTATTGTACATACATGCCATATTTGCCACAAGAGAGTGGTGACATCACCTGTCCTAGGCACTTGCAAAAAAGTATTGTAAGAAATCCAGGGTGAAGACGGCTTTGTCCCTGTTTGCTCCTTGCTGGGTCACAGCCCTCCACATCCGCCCATGTCCTCCTCCAAGGTGATTATCAGCCCACTCCTTTAATGTGAATTTCAATACTATATACCTTTGCTGTATCACATTGACCTGTGCACATAACACCCTAGTTCGAAACATGTGCTGTTTTCCTTCTTGGGCTGGCCTGGGAGCCTTGACGTCCATGTATCATGTTCATGCCACTCAATTAGCATTCACTCTGTCCTTGCTTATCGTGTATTAACTCTATGTGGCTTCCTAACGGCCCACCACAATGCTTTGTGATGTTCTCCATTGAATGTTTTTTTAGCCCTCCTCCTATGATTTGCCTTCACTGTACTCACTCTTTATGCAGTTGCTCCAAAAGACTCTCTTTACACATCTCTTCAAATAGTAACTCTACCCATTACCCCACCACAATATTGGCTTTTGTCCAAGCTATTATCTGTACTCATGTGGTGCACATCTTGCCTCCTTGGTCTGTCTAGATCCATGTGATCCCTCCAACAGCCATGGTCGACACTGGGGTGTGAACCTACTGTTGTCCTTACTATCGTTACAGGCTTGCATATATTCTCATAGGCCTACCCTCACTTCACCCACTTTCTGGGTGTTGTGATCATGTTTATTTGGGGCTCAGCAAAGACCATTTCACTTTGCCCTTCTCACTGCTACTGTCACACGTTCTCCCTTTGGATGCATGTACCCTTAATCTCCACAAATCTCCCTCACCCTCCTCATGAAATGTATTGTTCCTGTAATCCCCTTCACTGATGGTGACAAATCCCTAACTCCAGTTCCAAGGAAGACACAATGGCCCCTGGTGATTAACTGTGGAGACTGCATGTCTGACAGTGAAATCAGGGAAGGTTGTAAAAGTTCTGTTTTTTTTATTTATATTGATTAATTCATTTAGGAAGTGGGCAGCTCTGTGGTTGAAGGAACCAGAGCCCAGGGCTCCCCACTCGAGGAAAAGAGCATGATACTCTGAGAGGCCCATTAGAAAATGTTGGCTGTTACCTGTATCTCGGTGCTTGATCCGAGCTTGCATGAGCGAGAGGATGAACTTGGCACCAGGCCCCTGCTATGGAGAGGGGTAAAAGAGGGGTTAAAGAAGATGCCAGGGTGAGCTGCAACAGAGGGCCATGGCTCAGGGGGGTCATCCTGAGAATGGAGGTGAGGTTGTGGGATTCATTGCCGCATGAGATAAGAGACAGGCTTGGGAGTATCCCAAGTAGTGTAGAGAGAGAGGGTTGCCTGCTGTTCGTGAAGGGGGAAAGGGTCCCAGAGACGCATTGGCCTGTCGATGGGCCAAATTAGAGGCACTACCTGACCAAAGCTGCAAAGATACAACCAATTTTAGGAGAGCAAACAAGGGATATAAACTGCAGATTTGCTCACAGAGGGATGGTGTGACCACCAGGAAAGAAGGCCCAGCTCTGAGGGCTGCACCTTTGATAATGTTGTGCACAGATGTAGAGAGAGACACGATTAACAGAGTTCATGTGAGGATGATCCACAGGAGAGAGAACTGCACATGAGAGGGGCCTCATCATCTGGTTGGAGGTGAGTGATATTTACTCATCAACATGGATTTTTCAAAACAAAGGAGTGGCTCTGAAAGGTCACTGATAGAATGATGAGCCTATTTATAAGTCAACAAGGTTAAGCAACTTTGTATAATAGCTTTGTTTGGGCTCTGAGTCTGCAGAGAGTCATCAGGGACAATAGGCTAGATGTCTCCTCAGCAGTGTAAGGAGACTGAAATCTGGGGAGAAAGGTACCAGTCCCCTGGCCACCGAAGAAGGGTGGGATAAAGACCAAGACCAAGCTGATGGCCGAAGATTATCACAGGGTCAATTAATGCAAAAATAGCCCTTCCGAAAAACAGGAGTTTGACAAGAAATAGAATGTGGGGGGGCAATGTCCACCATAGCAATGCCACCAAAACTAGTTACCAAGGAGGATATTCAAAGACACAGAGCTAAAACGAAGGCCCTTAGGAATGATATTCAAACCTCTATAGCTGACCTGCGGAGCCTAGAGGAAACTGTAGAAGGCACATTGGAAGAACTTGAGAACAATCAGGTTAACACAGATTTTTTGGAGAGAATGCGCGGCTAACTGAACTTGAATCCAAGGAAGAAGTCCTTCTAAAATTTGACTACATGGAAAATCGCGAGCATATAAATAACATAAGGATCCTTGGGGTAAAGGAGCAGGATTGGGAATCTGAGCCGTTTCGTTAGGAGAAGAGGGGCCACTGCCGCCGCCTAGAGGGCTGTGCCAGCGCAAGAAAGGGACTGTCGGCAGTAAATATAGGAAACTGTGCACTCGATCCTCAGCAAAAAAGTATTGATGAGAGACACATATGGAAGAAAGACTTCATTTTCCGGAGGTTTTTTTGTTTGCATGTCACCAGGTGGCATCGAACTGACTAAAGCAGTGGGGGAGTAGGTTTATTTTTCTCAGGTGGCCCTCAGTTTGAAAGAGGGCATCTAAAGGGGTACATTGACATTTGGGGATCACATTTTGTTGTTATCAGTTGGTGGGATTAAGGGGGATTTACAGGGAGTAATGTGTGGTCAAAGCGTGCAATATTGGATGGGGATGTTAAGAAATGGTTCCCGGTGGATTGTAGACCTCAGGAAGTTATTAGCAATAGTCAATGTCCTGAAATAATGGTCAGGAACAGGGAGGCCTCTGAGGGAGACCAACTATTTGTTGACACTTTGAATGTTAAGGGGTTGAATTCCCCCCCAAAGAGGTCCCTGGTTTTGTGAGAGTTTCAACAAGCAGAATTCAAAGAGATGTTTATACAGAAAACGTTGCTAAAGGAAGGAGAAGAGCACCCTTTAAGGGAAGCCGGGTTGGGGGATGTTCATTGTGCATCAAGTGAAGTGAAGAAGGGTGGGGTTGGTATTCTCTTCCACAAGCTAGTTTGGTTAACACAGATCAAAGTGTCCAAATTGTTAGAAGGGCTTCTCCTAGTGGTGCAAGGAATTTTGAGTAGGATACATATGGTGTTCACCTCTCTCTATAGCAGCAATGAAAGGCAGCATGTGCTTAGTGCGCAGGCACGTGAAAAACTAACGATGGTAGGAGGAGAGATTACCATATTAGGGCGAGATTTGAATGCGTGTGCAGATGAAGCAGTAGACAGAGGCTTGCAGCATGTTATGAATGCCTCAAACATTACAGGACATTGAAAGGGCTGCATTAACATACAGAGCAAAATGGGCTAGTTGATGGCTGGAAGCATATGCAACCACAGAAAAGAGGATACACATTTTATTAAGTGCTTCTGGATAGATTAGTTGTAGATAAATATGGGACACTAGATTAGAATAGACAGTGGGATAAGGCCCATTGAGCTACTTAGGGGAATATGTGACTTGGAAGAGAGTATGCACAATGGAAGGTGTTACAGGGAGGAGCATGCACTCACACTATGTCAAACATGTAGGGAACTATAAGTCATAGGGATGGGGTATATGGTTAGGAAATTGTGCTTTTTAAATTAGAAATGCTATGAAAAAGATGATAAAGTGGATGCTCTGGTAGCAGCCCGATTGGAAAGATGGATGGAAAGGATCTGCGATGCAGGAGGATAGGTTTGTGCATCAAAACAGAAATTGCTGCATGCTTTGCTAGATTTTATGAGACTCTATATACAGGCAAAGGGGGAGACAGAGATGAGGAGATGTACTGATACCTACAAAATATTGAGGTAAAGGAACTTTCAATAGATGAGACAAGTTGCCTGACTGCTCTGTTTACAGTAGAAGAGGTGCAGACTGCAATCAATAAATTACCAAAGGAGAAGTCACCCCGGGAAGATGGTTATACCATTTTGTTTTATAAACAGTATGATGGGGCACTGCTTCCACAACTCACCAAGCTCATTAATAATATACTGGAGACGGGAAACACACCTGCCTCTTGTAGCAGAGCATTAATATCAGTGATATTAAAAGAAGGAAGGGACCGAGAGCAGTGTCAGTCATACCACCCAATTTCATTGATAAATGTGCATGAAAAAATGTATATAAGAAGTTTGACATCCCGGATAGAGGGGCTGATGCCCCATTTAATACACTCAGACCCAGTAGGTTTTATAAAAGGGCGGCAGGGAGCTGACATGCTGAGAAAAACACTGAACCTCATGTAGCTGGCCTGGGGAATTGGGAGCGAACTGATATTGCTTGCCCTAGATGCTGTAAAATCATTTGACAGCGTGGAATGGGGCTTTTTATTTGCTGTTCTCTGGAAAATTCTCATTGGGGAAAGCATTATGAGAGTTGGAAAATGGAAAGAGAGTTCTCCAAGCTTCTGTCTCGCTTTGTATGCGCTGTTTTGATTTGAGGGTAGTTGAAGTGCTTATTAAATTGATTTGGCAAATCTGAGCGAAAGGACATTTTGCACTTGCAACTAAGCATGTGGCGTTTGAAGCTATAAACATGGGTGGTAAGTAAAGTAGTTAGGGTTGCAACATTTCATGAGGCATTGTTAGCTTGAGGTGTAAAATGGGGGCATACAGCAAACCATAATCAAAAGGCAGTAAAATTACCTTGTGATAATGCTTCTATTGTGAGGCGTTAGAGATTTAGTGGCACATTGTGTATCATGAGAAGTGCAAAACCAAGATGTAAAAGGTTTACGCTTTGGCTTTCTCCATTGGTGTTATGCCTTGTCAGGATTTAACATTAGCCAGTGGACCTCATTGTAAAAGGGGTGGTGATTTAAATTGTGGGATGTATTGACCCACTTTTGCAATGCTATGCTGCATCACTCTGTTATGATGGTGCCAGAAACAGCAAAATGGCCGCAAAACCCTTGTGCGTGCCAAAACCCCTCACAATCGTGCTTTTCCATGCACAAAAAGATGGCTGCCCAATCTGCCACGCATGTTGTCGGTGGTGGAACAGAGCTCTCACTACTGAAATGTGTCACTGGGCTCCACAACAATTGAAAGTGGAGTGCAGAAGGAAAAAGCAGTGCTTTGCTAAATGAAACTCCAAGATTGCTTTAAATCACTTTTTCTTTGCTGCTGAAACTTCAGAATGCCGGTACAAAACACCTTCAAATATTCAAAATTCTCTCTGGGTGCTACAATTCACTTAGTTTAAGATATCATTGTGAACTTAACAGGTTCTGAAAAGTTGAAAGCATGAAGACATTTTCAGAGCAAAAGTGGCCTGTCTGTGGATCTGTCAAAAATCTCTGTGCAGCAGAGGGCTGCTGTGATGACAGCTGTCAGGGGCCTACCTGATTAAACTTTAACATGTATAAACTGAAAGTCAAATGTTTGCAATCTAAGAGGCCTGTTACTGATAGGAACCCATATTGTAATTGTTTGATCCCATGGTTTAAAATCTTGAATGAGAATTCTAGCTGTATTTGATATAACAAGTTTGTTTTATTGTAAGGAAAAGGCCACAGAATTTAACAATTAATTTAAACCTGGCTGGAGCTGCAGAACCTGAATAGCAGGTTTCTCACAGAAGGAAGGTCTCCCCCCCAAGCAGGAAATCACGCAGAGGCATTAATTACCGGGTAGGAACGAACCTGGTCTACAGAGGCAAAAGGAACAATGAAAAACTGCAGAGCAGGACATTCAAAGTGTGAATACAGTCGTAAATGTCCTCTGCAAGGAACAAACTTGGGGGATGGCTCCTGGGCTTCCAGGGAGAGACCAAGGGGTGGAGCCAAACAACCATTTGTTGCTTAACAAGGACAAATAACACATTTTAAAAAGACTGATAACTTTCTATTTAAAATTGTGAAAAGTATACAAATAACAGGGTGTTAATGTAATTTCTGGCTGCACGGTTGAAGAGGCCCCAGAACTAAACTATGGGACAGGTTCTGGAAAGCAATGGCAAGAAATGTGATTTTACGCAAAATGTACTTCCGCTAGAATTGTGAAACTTTATACACTTATTCCCATGTTAAAAATGCACACTTGTAAACATGTGCTTAAAAATTGGACATTGTGTTCATAATGAAAAGGGTACAATTCTGTGAAAAGAGGAGACAAGATCCCACAGCTACGGGGTTTTGAGGAATAGCTGCTAGGTAAAATATGTGATCTGTATATGTGATTTCATTTTTATAGAGGTTGCACATGTGGAAATATGTATTTTGCCAAAAGTAGATTTTGTGTTCCAGGGGGTAGGGGTGGATTCTCAGCCTCATCAAATCACACCATAAAGATGACACTCTGTTTCTCTCCTCCTATAAAGCAGGGAGTAGACTTTGACCCAATCACCTTTCAAAGGGGCAAGCTTAGGCTAGACCAGCTCACACACCCCCTTCATGATGTCATTTCATAAGCATAAATAGAGACAGCTCACCAAACATAAGGACAGACAGATTCACTCACTATCCTGATGCTGGCAGAGCACCCTGCTGCTGAACTCTACATCTTCCTTGTTCCAGACTCCAGAAACTTAACAAAGAAAAGAAGGGCCTATTGCATAGCTGAACCATTCTCAGGTAGGCCTCAAATTTAATAACAGAACCCCACAAGCCTAAGGGGAAGCAACATAATACAGCCGGGCTGTGCTGTTACTGCTTGCCTGCTGAAAATAAATATCCTCAGAACCAAGAAGGGCAGATCCAATCCAGTCTTGTGCCGTGCTGTGACCAGAGCGCCTTGCTGACCCTGTCCAGTCCTGTACCATGCTGTGACCAGAACGCCTTGTAGATCTATCCAGTATGATGTGCCCAGCCATCTTTCCTAAACCAGATCCAATTCCCTGACCAGAACTGACAGTTCCATTTAAAAACCTATCCAGTGAGTATAACTAGGAAGAATTGTGTCACTAGCATATGTACTTTCCATAGTCTTATCCCTATCGTAGACCCATCCTATCTTGTATTCAGAACCTGCATTGTTAGGAGTATCTGTGCATTTTCTGAACCCTCTCTCCAAACCATTGATCTTTCCTCCAGAACTAGTACTGTTAAAACTGTCTTTGCGCTGATCCTTTTCTCTTCTGAATAAGGCGAGTTTCCTCAGCAGGCAGTCACTCTGATCAAGTGACTGTGTTCCTGTGTGGTATTCATTTTGTTCATAGTCATCCTCTATTGTAAGAAACCCATTTGTCATTTTTAAAGCACTCCTGTTTTCCATTATTGTGAAAAAACGACCTTCACTAAAACATCTGTATCGCCCTCAGTTTTTGTGATAGAAACAAAATGTCAACTTCTGCCTGTAGCTTAACATCCACAGCTTTCCAGTGCACCACATTTAAAATCAATGTGATTCTCCCGTTATCACAAATGTCGCACAGTGAAATGTTAGCTGCAAATTTCTTTTTGGGAAGTTTTTACACGCGTAAAACAGCTTTTAATTGCTTCTAACTTGAATTTTAAGATTTCAAATGTTTTCTTGGGATTAAATCATTGCTTGTGTTTGTGTACAACTATCCAACGTGGCTCCCATAAGAATTTATAACAATTTCAAACATTTTTACCATATTTGGTGTTTTTGCCCAGTCCATCCTAAAGATAACTTTAAAAGCCATTCTGACAGCTTGACAGTCAATTCTGTTTTCTCTTGTGTTTGAAAGGGGAAAAGTGGGATTGATATTCTGTTTGAATTCTGCCATTCCTGAATACCTGCCCTCTCCTCCTATCTCTTTACATTGCCTATTAGGGGTTGAGGGGTGCGCAGGGGTAACCTCTAACCACAGTGTTATCTGATCTGAATCCACACAAAAGTATTTCTGTGCTGAATTGTTTTGCTCACTACTTACTCCTTGTGTATTAAAGAGACTATTCAGTGTTACCTCACCCCTTTGGTGATTGTTGTGTACCTCTTAAGACATATCATATTGTGATTACATTTTAAATACATAAATTAATATTTACCTTTGCACACCAGCCTGATTCCTGGTTCAGTGTGACCGGGGGTTGGGGGGTGGTTCCAGGAGAAGGGCGTGATATGTGTGGTATATTGTTCAGAATAAAGAACTTTTAGACAAAAATAAATAAGGATTTCAGTTGTGCACTACATGCTAGGCGTTGACTTGGGTGTGTGCTAGATTGAAATCACTTACAGCTTGGGGGCTAGTCGTGAGATCCTGAATTAGACATACCACTTGTGACAGTCTAACACAGTGGTGTACATACATCTTGTTGGGCTACAATACTGTGCTACACTCTAAAAACACCCTTCAATAGGAATACTCAGAGGAGTTGGGCCTGTTTTGCACAGGTAAAGTAACCCCGAGATAAGTTAGAAGGAAATTAATATTTACGGACTGGCGACCCTAGTGGAAATCAATATTGCAAGGGAACACCTATTGCACAAATTGTTTGTTAGGGATGAATGGGTAGAGCAGGATGAGAAAGTCTGGCTGCAGGAAATCAAACAACAGGTCACTGCCACAGAATTAGATATATGACAGGACCAGGGTCCATTACATGAGGCACTTAGTGAATTGTATATGGCCCCAAAAGTAAAAGAAGAGCAATGTAAAATTGCCAAAATAGTGGCTTACCTGTACCTCCACATTGGAGTAATACAGGAAAAATATGCGAAAGCCTAGATCTGGCAAAGAGGCAAGTACAATCCCTAGAGAAAACCCAAACAGATCTGGACTCTGCTGAGCAAAGGCTACAAAAGAGCCAAAAATCAGAGAAAGAAATCTTACAGTACCTGACAAAATTAAAGGAAGATCTGGATCTCCTGCAGCAAGAGAAGGAAGAGCAAGATACCAAATTACTGACACTGCAAAAAGAGTGTCAAGAAAGGTTGGATTCTCTACAACAGAGCCAACAAAAGCTGGAACAGCATTTACATTTACATCTGCTGGGCAGATGGTTGCCCTAGAAAATCAGATTGATGAACTAAAGGAGTAAAATAATACATTAATAGTGAAAGATCTCCACACTCAAACAGATTTTGATGAGGAGCGCCAGAAATTATATGCCATTAGGAAACAAAGGGACAACCTGGCTGAGCAGAGGGGAACTCTATGTCAAGAGAGGGACACTTAAAAAACCATTTACAAAAGCCATTTAAAAAACCAAGCTAGAAGAAAATCACCTGGCCCTTCAGGGACTGGGTGAACTCAAAAGAGACAATGGAAAGCTATTAGAGCATACCAGGAGGGTGGAAGATGCTCTGGCAAAGAATAATAAGGCCAGTAAGGTCCAAACTCAGGAGGTGAGTCTCCTGCAGCAGAAATTGGCCCAATACTCCCAATGCAGGCAGGAAGCACAGAGAGACAATGAGGCTCTTTCTGAAAAACATGTAAGGCTCCATAGCCAGAAAGCCATTCAGGAACAACTCATAGAGACCAGTAAGGCCTTAATAGAAGAACAAATGGTCACATTCTTGCATGATATCAGGGAGCAGGGGATAAAAGAGATGAGGTAAAGTGGGAGAGGGAAACCCCTGAGCATAACCTCAGGAACCCTGGCATCAGTGATCTTAATCCCTTCCATTCATGGACTCTGCCACCCCTATGTCCACTGGCTCATATGAACCAAGGCCCACAGGAATGGTAGACTTCAACACAATGGGAAATATGGGGCTAATAGATCAGCGCCTCCCAGAAATGGATGGGCGGGCATCTATGTACAGGTTCACAAGTGCTAGGGCCATCTACTCTGATCAGGGAGACTCCAGTGAGGGGAGAATCAGAGAACTGGATCCTCATAAATATCATATACCAAGAGATCAGGCAGTAAAATTTGTTGGGAATTCCATGAGACTAGGCCCACTAAAAGCATAATAAAAACCTCTTCCCAACTATGACAGTGAGGGGGGTACTCAACCAATCCTGGGAGTAAGGAAGAGTCAGAAGACTCTTCTGAGCACCACAGATCCCAAGAGGCTAGGCCCCCACATTCTGTCAGCCATTCCCAAGCTCGCAGAATCGAGAAGAGTCTAGAAGATCAGACAGCTACCTCTGCTAGTAGTGCCTCTGAGTCAGATGATGAGTGGACCAGGGTGACCAGAACTAAAAAGGCTAACAAAGTCAAGAGAGCTTTACTCAAGGATCCCCTAAAACAAATAAAAGCTATTAGGAGCGTCATCACGCCCTACCACAAAAATGCCAAATATTCGGTTTGTGAGCCCCTTGAATTGTTTGAGCAGATGATGGAGGCTTTCCACCTGAAGGACAGCCAAAGCTGTATTCAGTATGTAAAGTTGACATTTTCGCCTGAGTACTCCAGCTTCTTTGTGGGGCTGGAGTTCAGAACCATTCCAGATGGTCCACCTATAGGGAGTCCACCCTGAAACATTTTTCTATTCATAGAAATCCTCAAGAGGCCCGCAAGGCAGCCTACAACCTACAATGTGGGGAAGACCAGGCCCCACAAGAATGTGTCCAGGAATTGAAACACGCCTTTGCACAGACCACTAGAAGGGTGCACACTGACAGTAAGGAATTTGTGAACACCTTCTTTCATGCTCTCCCTAAACACATTATGACCCAGCTAGTGAGGGACTTTCATGAGAAAAGATCACTAGACTGGGTCATTGAACAAGCAATGCGCATCTATGAAGTGCAGAAGTTACCAGAAAGTAAAAATATTAGCAAAAGCCCCAAACCAACCAACACCCCTGCTGCTGCTAAGATGGCGGTTGTGAAGGTTGCCCTGATTTTAGATCTGGAGATGGGGGGCCTAAAAACCTTCCCGCACAGAATCTGACCAACCCCAGACCCAGAAGGCCCTCGGGCCAATACCAAACCGGGAGTCAGGGAGGTAACCCCACGAATGGGACCCCTAACTCCCCTGGCTACATCAGCCCACACTACAAGGGCAACAGACCAATCCTGGGCTATGTGTGGACTCCCCCAGTCCAAGGAGGGGATCCAACCAGATAGCTGGAAACCCAGGAAACTTCCCTCCTCACTTTCCCCAGGAGGGCAGTAATCCCACAAATGCCAGACCAAATTTCTTTCCCGGTACCCACCAAACCTCAACCCCTAAAATAACCCTTCTTTCTTTCCCCACTTTCCTGAGCCCAGACAGCCCAATACGGGAGAGGGGAGGCCAAGGGTTGAGGGGTACCCAAACTATCTTAACCAGGGGTATTATGAGAGAAGGGATAGATACCCTTCCCGGGATTAACCCAGCGTAGCCCAGAGGACCCCGTACCAGCCAGAACGGGTGTCCCAACTGGAGTGCCAGGTCCAGAACATGGCACAGGATCTGGGTTGCATGCTGAGGGCTCAACAGAACCCTCAGATGAGCATGGCACCCAGAACTTCGCAAATCCAGGGTCTGGTGCTCCAGAACAATGACGGGGGAAGAACACCGAGAACCCACCGGTTCCCAGGGAGGAGGCACAAGGGGAAGGGGGTTGTAAAGCCTTAGAGGAAGATTCCTTCCCCACTTGTGTAAAGCCTCTGGAAACCCCGGAACCAGAACCAAAATCTCCTGCCCCCGAAAGTCTGCAACCCAAGGAACAGAGGGTGGGTAGGAGAAATAAAGAGCCTGAAAAGGCCCATTTTGTGGAGGATGTGAAAATCTTACAGTTTGAAGGAGAGAGGTCCTCAGAGGATTCTGGGAAAAGGATCTTCTCCTTTAGGGATGGGGAACACCTCCCAAAGAAAAATGGGTCCCAAAGGATCCCAAACCAGACTGGGTAGATGTGGGGACTGAGTTAAAACCACCCATCATCAAACCCCAGAATGACCAGCACGAAAATCCCCTTGTTCAAACCCATTCTGGTGACTGCCTCCAAAAAGGGGTGGGACAGCGCAGAATCAGAACCAGGGGAGCCCTAAACATCCCCCATATCTAGCTGTCACCTTTTTCTTACAGGTTCCCAAGATCCCAAACAGAATCCTGCCCAAATCACCTCTCTGTCAGTATCCAAAGCAAAGAAATGAACCCACCAATTGGCCAAAAATGTGCATTATCTTTGCCCTCTTGAGGAAAAAGAGGGAAGATGTTATGCCCCACTCCAAATACAGGGTCAATGTACAATTTTGGCACTGGTGGACACTGGATACCGAGCCACCCTTCTGTCAAAAAGGGCCTTTGATCAGCTGAATTCGGGAAGGGGGGAGAAATACCAAATCCCTCTCACCCCTCTTCCTGTACAACTTCAGAACTTCGATGAGAAGGAAATTCTTTTCGAGGGGACTGCGGATTTAGATATTAAAATTGGGCTACACAAGGTGAAGCACCCAGTCATAGTTGTGACTCCAGAGGGGACACCATGTTTACTAGGGAATGGCATCATGCATAGATTGTCTCCCCTCATAGATTGTATAAACAAGGTCCTCTGGACCCAGACTAACCGACCAATAAAACTGAAACAGAGTGTCAACCATGTCAGTTTAAATGGCACATGCCACATGTTGAACAAAAACCTGACCACATTGAATTTCATTTGCAGAAAAATCAAATACCGGATGTGACAGTAATTGCAGTAGGACAACAAACTGGTGATGGGGAGTCCTCTCTATTTCTGAAAATCAACCTTCCTTCCAGTCTAAGGTGGCATTCCACACTGGAAGGAAACACTCTGAAATTCTATACAAATTCAAAATCAGCAAATCCCATTCCTATAGTCCAAAAAGTTGAGAAATCAGCTCAAGGCTTGGCTGGTATTCAGAAAACTGGAGAGCAGTTATCCATCTCTGTTCAGTTAAATGAGGGGAAGGACTCTATTCTTGCACGAGTATGTGTGAACAACGGTAAGATCTTCATCAGTGAGGCCATGTTCCGCAAACTCCCAAAAGATCCAGCCATTCCCACATTTAAACTGTTAGACAAATGGGAAATGGACCTGGAAACACCCAATTCCAAACATCTCCTGCCTAGCAGGTTTTTTGCTCAAAATTTCCATAGGCAACAAGAGCATAGTCCATAATTGTTGGATCGTGCCAGATGTCCCTGTTGCATTTTGTTTAGGCAGTGACATTCTCAATCGTGTTGCCATTAGTTTGGACCTAATAAACTTCAAAGCCTGGTCCCAATTAGCGGGTAATCCCATGGACTTTGATGATCCAGAGAAAGCATTTCGGTCAGCTCAACTGCTGCCATATGCAGTTAAAATTCAGATTGGAGAGGAAGTCACCATCCAGAATCGACCTGACAATTCTCACTGGAAGTAAAAATTAAAAGAGGACAGAAACTGAAAAATCCTGCCGCCTATGTCCATCTCAATGCTCATTTCCAACTGCAAGGGTTGGGGGTAAACCGCACACCACTAGTCAACATAGAACACAACACCATTCCAATAGAGGTGGATAACAGCGACTGAAAGAGTATTACTCTGGCCGCAGGCACCATTATTGGAATGGTGGTTGATGACTGACATTTTTCCATAGATTTAGGTAACAAACTGTTAGGACCAATCCCCAAGGACTGTGTTGACAGTGATAGCGATGATGACACAACCCCAGACAGGATCTTCACCCGGCAGAGGGGGGGAATTTCCTGGTGTACTCTTCCTGTCCTTATGGTAAGGAAGATGTGACCTGTGACTTCAGGAGGGATGAGGTGATTTTTCAAGTCCACAAGGACTGCCTTCCCCACCTGAAGCCATTTATCCAAATCAGCACTTTGACCAGGGACTTCTCCACCCAGCTGGAGGAGGCCACTGAGATAGCCAAACCAGAAGTCTTTCCAGGCTTCAGGCAGACGGTTGAAGAGAGATTCTGGAGCAAAAGCAAAAATGTAAACAGGTTTTCATAGATTTTCAAAATCTCTTTGCAGTGGACTCATATGACTGTGGTCGCACCGACATCCACACAACAACAATTCCCACGGACCCTGGCATGACTCCAGTGTTTGTGAAGCAATATTGATTGCCTCTTGCATCAATGGAGTCCCTTACTAAAATAATTAAGAACCTTGAGTCCCGTGGGATAATTGAGGGATGCCGGAGCAAAACTCTCTTTCCAAAAGGCACAGTGGTGCAGAACCCATGTCAATTTCTTGGGGCATGAGATAACTCCTGAGGGTCTCTGTCCCCAGGAAAAGGAAGTAGAAGCCCTCCAGAAAATGAAAAACCCCACCACTCTGTGGGAACTAAGGAGCCTCCTTGGACTAACTAATTACAACAGAAAGTTCATTGAGGATTACACAGAGATCACAAGACCCCTGATCCATCTTTTGAAGGGGGGGTCAAGTGGGAGTGGGGTCCAGAACAAGCCGAGGCAGTAAGACAACTCAATAGAAGCCTCTCACAAGTGCCTTGCCTAGCTTACCCTGTCAAAAACAAGGAGTTCTTCTTGGAGACAGGGTTCTCAAATACATGCTTGACTGCAGTATTGTTTTAAAAGCGTGACAAGGTCAATAAAGTAATCTCCTATGCGAGTAAGATTTTATCCTCGGTGGAGAAAAAAATTAAACGATTGTGAGAAGGCACTCCTGGCAACGGTGTTGGCATTGAAGAATTACCGGCCATTTATCCAGGGGGAACACATCATGTTAAATGTTAAATGGTAAATGTTAAAGGTATTTGTACTGCGCACCGTCACCAACGGAATTGGTCCCCAGGCGCTCAGGCAGATCTGTAAATGATAAAGGTGGGATGGGTTAGTAGGTTGAAGAAGGGAGTAGGATAGTGAGAGGAGTGGTGTGCTGTTGGCAGCTTCAACTCAGTATACACTGGGTGCTGAGCTTTGGTGCGGGTATCGGATCGGAGTCAGTCCGCGTGTGCTGTTGTTCCGGCTTATGTGTTGTTGCAGTGTTGTGAAGTGCATGCGGCTTGTTGTGCGAGAGATGGTTGTGTGAGTTTTTTTGTGAGATAGTTATGCAGAGTTTGAGCTTACATAGGTTAGTGGGTTACCTGACCTTTACCAATGCTAGCACTCGTAGTTCTGAGGAGTGTGGCACTTGACGCGGCGCAGGCTGGTGTTTAGAGATCAGTCCAGGTGTGGGCAAGCTAACATTCACACATCCATCCGAACGCCATGCAGGCTGGTGTTCACGGCTCTGAGTATGGCACATGCTCGCGTTCACATTTTTCTAGGCTCGGGCATGTTATCCTTCAATCGATCCTATCCAGATGCTAAGCGGGCCAACGTCTATCTAGATGCGTCTGCCGGTTTGGGTGTGTTCGTCCGGTAAGTACGAGCGGGGGAGTCTAGGTCTGGGTTTCGTCTGGGTCTAGGTTTGTGGTCAGTCTGTGTAGCCTTCCTTTGTGGCTGTTTTCCATGATGTCTTGTGCTCTGTCGAGTGGTTGGTTCTTTAGCTTGAGTGTTTGTCCGATTTGAGAGGGGCCGAGGTTGGAGTTGTTTTCATCATTGTTTTGATGTATGGGCATTGTAGTTCGTCTCCGTAGTGGTTACGCTTTGAAGAGCCATGATTTGAGGAGTTTCCTGAATGCCAGGTGGTTTGTTGTATTCCGTATATTCTTAGGTAGGTCATTCCACATTTTAGGTGCCTGGTGAGAGAAAGACGATCCTCCGAGTTTTTTTCTGTTGTAGTGTTTTGGTTCCAGGCGTATGTCGGTGCTTGATTTTAGTGTTCTTGTTGGTTGATGTAGGCGTAGTTTGTCTCTTAGGAATTCTGCGCCATGTTTGCGTATTGCTCTGTGTGTGATGCACATGGCTTTGAACTTTATTCGCTGTTTCAATGGTAGCCAGTGTAGTATTTTTAGCGCAGGTGTGATGTGTTCTCTTCTGGGTAGCTTCAGGAGGAGTCTGGCTGCGGCATTTTGTATGCGTTGTAGTTTTTAGAAGTCGTTCGGGCATGCCCAGGTAAAAGCTATTGGCATAGTCTACTCTGGACATGATCAGAGCGATGATGGTAAGTGTTTTGTTGGCGAACGACAGGAACGGTAGGATCCTTTTTGCTGCTCGCAGGAGGAAGAAACATTTGTTGATTACCGAGTTTACTTGTGGCTTCAGGATGAGGTTGTTATCCATAAGGACCCCTAGGTTTTTTACAGTTGATGATGGTTCCGGTGTGGTGCCGAGCTCTCTTGGCCAGGGGATGTAGTTGATGTCTCCTCCCTTTTTTGAAACAATCATTATCTCTGTTTTGCCCCGGGTTGATTTTGAGATGGTTGAGGTTCATCCAGTTGAATATGTCACAAAGGCAATTCTCTAGTGTGGTGTTTTCTTCTCGGGTGTCTTGTATGTTGAAGTATCGTCGGCTTAGTTGTAGCATGTGAGGCCGTGTTTTTGATGAGTTTGATTAATAGGTACATGTAAATGTTGAATAGAAGCGGGGAGAAGGATGATCCTTGTGGTACTCTGCACGTGGAAACTCTGGTTTTGGATTTACAAGGTTTCATCCATATTGTTTCTGTTCTGTTTGTTAGGAAGGATTTGATCCATAGCAGGGCAGTCTATGTTATCCCTAGTCCTTCTAATCTTTCTATGAGGATGGCGTGGTTGACAGTGTCGAAGGCTGCGGATAGATCCAGGATAATCAGGGCGGTGCTGTTGTCTGAGTCTGCGCTTGTTTTTAGGTCGTCCCATATTGAGAGGAGAGCCGATTCTGTTCCTCTCATAGGTCTGAAGCCAACTTGTGCCTGGTCTAGTAGGCAATGCTCTTCTATGAATTCTTGGGTTATTTGGTAGACGTACATTTCTAGCAGTTTGGCTATGTAGGGTATGTTGGAGATGGGTCTGTAGTTAGATGGGTCCTCCATGTTTCCTGTTGTGTCTTTAAGTAGTGGCTTGATGTAAGCTGACTTGAAGGTCTGCGGTACTTTGCCTGTTGAGATTGAGAGGTTGAGGAGATTCCTGTGGTATTCTATGGCGGTTCCTTGTTTGAGAATTGTTTTGAATATGTCCGGGGGGCAAGGATCTTCAGGAGAGCCCGATTTGTTGCTTTGGTTTACCAGTTTGACGAAAGCCTCAACTGATATTTCTGGGAAGTTTCGTAGCTTGTTTGTGTGTTCCTCGTCTGTGTCAGTGGGGTTTGAGCTGTGAGCGCTTGGTTTGTTTTGTATGGTGTGTTGGATGGCGGTTATTTTGTTTTTGAAGTGGCCTCCGAGGTCCTCGCAAAGTTTTGTTGATGGGTTTGGCGTGTTGTTGCAGGCCGGTGGGTTTTTTATTTCGTTTATGACTTTGAATAGTTCTTTTTGAGCGTTAGGTGCTCTGGCGATTCGGTTGTCGCAGTGTTTCCTCTTCGCTTTTTGTATTTCCTTTTTATATGCGCGGATCTGTTGTAGGAATTTCAATTTGTTTGCGGTAGTGGTAGGAATTTCAATTTGTTTGCGGTGGTGTTGTTGGTCCTCCATTGGGCTTCTAGTTTTCGGTTTTTCCTTTTCATGGCGTTGAGTAGTGGGGTGAACCATTTTGCTGTAGTTTTCTTGCGTGATGGGGTGAAAGGCTTTTCTTTGGCGATGTCGTCAAGGGTTGTTGCGATCCAGGTATGAAGTAGGGCAACTTTTTTGTCTAGGTCTGCTTCTTCCATGGTTGATGCTTGTGGTTTGCTGAGTTCTAGGAGCTCGGTTAGGTTGGAGTTTTTTATGGTTCTCCAATTTCTTTTCATCATGATGGGTTGTTTTTCTTGTTGCTTTTTTGTTGTGGCGGCGTTTGTGTTTATAAACGGAATAATGAGGTGGTCGCTCCAGAGTATTTGGATTGGGGGTGCCGTGGTCATGATATCCTTGTTGGCGAAGATTGTGTCAAGTGTGTGCCCTGCTGAGTGGGTTGCTCCTTTGACTAGTTGTTGTAGGTTCATGGTTGCTAGTTGGGCGGTTAAGGATTTTTGTGTGGTTGTGGTTTCTTCATCGAAACAGATGTTGAAATCTCAGAGGATGATCAGATGATTGTACTTGATGGCTAGGGTAGTGATTGCTTCCGTGAAAGCGTCTTTGAAAGTCGCATCATAGGTTGGTGGTGTGTATATCAGAATGAATTTCAGGTTGGTTTTGGGGTTTACTGAAAGTCGTAGTATTAAGGATTTGCATGTGTCGATGTTTAGTGGATCTTCCAATTTGAGGCCAGTTCTTCATTGTGGATAATCGCTATTCCCCACCCCTTTTGGATTTTCTGTTTGTTTGGATGCATTTGAAGTCTTCAGGCAGGCAGTTGTTGAGGGTGATCTTGTAGTTGTCGTCTAGCCATGTTTAGGTTGCAAATAGGATGTATATGTCTCCTTCTGACAGCAGGTCATATATTTCCGTTGCGTGTTTGGACATTGACCTTGCGTTTATTAGGTTACAGTGGATTCTCTGGGTGAGATTTTGTTTTGAGGTTATTTGTTGTTTGAGTTTGTAATTGTCTGTTCGTGAAGTTTCCGCATTGATGTTGGTAGGATGAAGATTGGCGACAGCTGCTTCTTCATTGAAGCGGTCTAGTAAGTTGGTGACAGGGCTGATGAGTCTTGGTGTTTCTGCTGCGATGCTACTCGGATGAAGATCAGCGGTGGTTTCTTAATTGGGTCCGATTGTTGGGTGGGGGGTGGCGTTGCTGGTTGTTGGTACTTCGCCGTATTGTGCAGGTCGTAGTGGGAGTCAGTGTTGTCCCTCTGTTCTTGTAATGTAAGGGGTAATGGGGTCGGTGCCCTTCCACTCTCTTGTTGATCGCCCCCATATTTTTTCCGCGTGTCTCAGGAAGTTATTTGCATGTTTCGAGGTTTCTGTGTTGGGGTGTCGGTGTACCGTGGTTGTTGCGAGGGAAGGTGTGAGGTATAAGGATTTTTCTCTTGTGGATTTTTTTCCGGTTGTGGCTGCTTTAGGTGTGTTTTCTTGCGGGTTCTGTCAGTGTTGTGTGTTCGCGTCTCTCGTTGCTCGATCTTGTTCTCTTTCTCGGCGTCCTTTTCTGGTACGGGTCATTTTTCGGTCTGGGTGCAGGCGTAGTGTGGTAGTTGGTCCTCTATGATGTGTTGTGCGGTCGCAGTGACCTTGGTTTCCTTCTCTGGGTACGCTGGGGTGTTCGCTGGGTCAGTGTTGCTTTCTGTTGGAGGGTGGGGGGTGTTTCCTAAGGGTACACTGTCGGGGGGTTAGGGTGTTAGCGGTCTGGTGTTATGGGATTTAATTGTGTTAAGTAGTGGTGGGTTTCCGGGATTGGTAGGGTACTGAACTAAGTGCAGTTAGATTATTTGAGAGACCTGTATAGTGGGTGGGAGTCCTATCAGTGCACTCTAAACATCATACAGTGCAATTAGGAGGCAGAACCCCTGCTATAGTGGGAGAGAGGCCCATCAGTTCAATCTAAACTTCATACAGTGCAATTAGGAGGCAGAACCCCTGCTAAATTTGAGAGACCTGCATAGTGGGAGAGAGGCCCACCAGTGCAGTCTAACAATCACACAATGCAGTTAGGAGACAGGACCCCTGCTGATTTTGAGTGACCTGTGTAGTGGGATAGAGGCCTATCAAAGCAGTCTAAAAATCATACAGTGCAATTAGGAGACAAAACCCCTGCTAAATTTGAGAGACCTGTACAGTGGTAGAGACCCATCAGTGCAACCTCAACATCATACACAGCAAATTGGGGAGAGAGCCCCTGCTAAATTTGAGAGACCTGTACAGTGGGAGAGAGGCCCATCAGTGCAACCCCAACATCGTACACAGCAATTTGGGGAGAGAGCCCCCGCTAAATTTGAGAGACCTGTACAGTGGGAGAGAGGCCCATCAGTGCAACCCCAACATCATAAACAGCAATTTGGGGAGAGAGCCCCCGCTAAATTTGAGAGACCTGTATAGTGGGAGAGAGGCCCATCAGTGCAACCTCAACATCATACACAGCAATTTGGGGAGAGAGCCCCTGCTAAATTTGAGAGACCTGTATAGTGGGAGAGAGGCCTATCAAAGCAGTCTAAAAATCATACAATGCAATTAGGAGACAGGACCCCTGCTGGTTTTGAGAGACCTCTATAGTGGGAGAGAGGCCTATCAAAGCAGTCTAGAAATCATACAGTGCAATTAGGAGACAAAACCCCTCATAAATTTTAGAGACCTGTATAGTGGGAGAGAGGCCTATCAGTGCAGCCTCAACATCATACACAGCAATTTGGGGAGAGAGCCCCTGCTAAATGTGAGAGACCTGTATAGTGGGAGAGAGGCCTATCTGTGCCGTCTAACAATCATACAATGAAATTAGGAGACAGGACCCCTGCTGAATTTGAGAGACCTGTATAGTGGGAGAGAGGCCTATCAATGC
Source organism: Ambystoma mexicanum (assembly GCF_040938575.1). NCBI lineage: Eukaryota > Metazoa > Chordata > Amphibia > Caudata > Ambystomatidae > Ambystoma > Ambystoma mexicanum. The sequence continues at coordinate 626,934,832 of NC_090930.1, forward strand.
AGTCTAAAAATCATAAAATGCAATTAGGAGACAGAACCCCTGCTATAGTGGGAGAGAGGCCTATCAGTGCAATCTAAACTTCACACAGTGCAATGAGGAGACGGGGCCTCTGCTAAATTTGAGAGACCTGTATAGTGGGAGAGAGGCCTATCAATGCAGTCTAAAAATCATAAAATGCAATTGGAGACAGAACCCCTGCTATAGTGGGAGAGAGGCCTATCAGTGCAATCTAAACTTCGTACAGTGCAATTAGGAGACGGAGCCCCTGCTAAGTTTGATAGACCTGTATATTGGGGGAGATGTCTATCAATGCAGTCTAAGCGTCATGAAATGCAATTTTTATTTATTATTTTTTTTTCTTTGGGTTTGGTAAGTGGCTCGGAGTCTGGGGTAGAGTAGTTGCTCTAATCCTGACCCAGACCACTCCTACCTTACTGGTCCTTGTGGATGATGGTTGACGGCTGGCCACTGCTTCCCCTGCAGATACCGGCTGACACTTCTTGGATCCGCCTCTGTTGGAGCCGCCCTTGGCCTTAGGGCCCTTAGCCGCAGGGGGCTGCCAGGAAGAGGGCTGCCCTGTGGGGACCGGTGATAAGGCTGGGAGGACCAATGAGAGCTGTGCTGGGCAGGTCGGGAGGTGGGAGGGAAGGAGAGCCTGGGTTGGAAAAGGGCAGTGAGCGCCTGCAGCGCGGGTCGCTAGACCCCTCACATGGCTCACACGGAAGGAGAGGAACCAATCACGGGAGGTGGGCAGGTTGGGAGGCGGGAGGGAGCAGGGATACGCTCAGGGAGGGATGCGTGCAGCAGGGATCAGGGGGGACTTGCAGGTGGATTCTGTGGCCCAAAATGGAGGTCGGGGGCACAACACTCACCTGCCTAGTTTGGAGAAGGCAGTGAGCGCCTGAAGCGTGGGTCGCTAGACCCCTCACACGGTTCACACGGAAGGAGAGGAACCAATCACGTGCGGTGGGCAGTTTGGGAGGCAGGAGGGAGCAGGGATACGCTCAGGGAGGGATGCGTGCAGCAGGGATCAGGGGGGCCTTGCAGGTGGATTCTGTGGCCCAAAATGGAGGTCGGGGGCACAACACTCACCTGCCTAGTTTGGAGAAGGCAGTGAGCGCCTGCAGCGCGGGTCGCTAGACCCCTCACACGGTTCACACGGAAGGAGAGGAACCAATCACGGGCGGTGGGTGGGTTGGGAGGCAGGAGGGAGCAGGGATACGCTCAGGGAGGGATGCGTGCAGCAGGGGTCAGGGGGGGCCTTGCAGGTGGATTCTGTGGCCCAAAATTGAGGTCGGGGGCACAACACTCACCTGCCGAGTTTGGAGAAGGCAGTGAGCGCCTGCAGCGTGGGTCGCTAGACCCCTCACACGGCTCACACGGAAGGAGAGGAACCAATCACAGGCGGTGGGTGGGTTGGGAGGCGGTAGGGAGCAGGGATACACTCAGGGAGGGATGCGTGCAGCGGGGGTCAGGGGGGCCTTGCAGGTGGATTCTGTGGCCCAAAATGGAGGTCGGGGGCACAACACTCACCTGCCGAGTTTGGAGAAGGCAGTGAGCACCTGCAGCACGGGTCGCTAGACCCCTCACACGGCTCACACGGAAGGAGAGGAACCAATCACGGGCGGTGGGCGGATTGGGAGGCGGGAGGGAGCAGGGATACGCTCAGGGAGGGATGCGTGCAGCAGGGGTCAGGGGGACCTTGCAGGTGGATTCTGTGGCCCAAAATGGAGGTCGTGGGCACAACACTCACCTGCCGAGTTTGGAGCAGGCAGGGAGCGCCTGCAGTGCGGGTCGCTAGACCCCTCAAACGGCTCACACGGAAGGAGAGGAACCAATCACGGGCGGTGGGCAGTGGGCAGTGTGGGAGGCGGGAGGGAGGAGGGATACGCTCAGGGAGGGATGCGTGCAGCGGGGGCAAGGGGGGGCCCTGCAGGTGGATTCTGTGGCCCAAAATGGAGGTTGGGGGCACAACACTCACCTGCCGAGTTTGGAGAAGGTAGTGAGCACCTGCAGCGTGGGTCACTAGACCCCTCACACGGCTCACACGGAAGGAGAGGAACCAATCACGGGCGGTGGGCGGGTTTGGAGGCGGGTGGTAGCACGGATACGCTCAGGGAGGGATGCGTGCAGCAGGGGCCAGGGGGGGCTTTGCAAGTGGATTCTGTGGCCCAAAATGGAGGTCAGGGGCACAACACTCACCTGCCGAGTTTGGAGAAGGCAGTGAGTGCCTGCAGCGCGGGTCGCTAGACCCTTCACACGGCTCACACGGAAGGAGAGGAACCAATCATGGGTGGTGGGCAGGTTGGGAGGCGGGAGGGAGCAGGGATACGCTCAGGGAGGGATGCGTGCAGGGGAGTCACGGGGGGCCTTGCAGGTGGATTCTGTGGCCCAAAATGGAGGTCGGGGGCACAACACTCACCTGCCAAGTTTGGAGAAGGTAGTGAGCGCCTGCAGCACGAGTCGCTAGACCCCTCACATGGTTCACACGGAAGGAGAGGAACCAATCACGGGCGGTGGTTGGGTTGGGAGGCGGGAGGGAGCAGGGATACGCTCAGGGAGGGATGCGTGCAGCAGGGGTCAGGGGGGCCTTGCAGGTGGATTCTGTGGCCCAAAATAGAGGTCGGGGGCACAACACTCACCTGCCGGGTTTGGAGAAGGAAGTGAGTTCCTGCAGCGCGGGTCGCTAGACCCCTCACACGGCCCACACAGAAGGAGAGGAACCAATCACGGGCGGTGGGTGGATTGGGAGGCGGGAGGGAACAGGGATACGCTCAGGGAGGGATGCGTGCAGCAGGGGTCAGGGGGGCCTTGCAGGTGGATTCTGTGGCCCAAAATGGAGGTCGGGGGCACAACACTCACCTGCCGAGTTTGGAAAAGATGTGGAGACTCCACACCAGCCTCTGCAATATCTTCAAAGTGACAGAATCTGGGCCGGAAATTTGAGTAATTTCCAAATTACTTCCTGGATTCTGTCAATGCAAGGCTTTCCTGTGGAAGTCAGATATGGCCAAAACAAGAAGAGGCCTCTCGGGTAAGGTCTGGCTGACTTGCATGATTGGGCCAGAGAAAACTGTCTTGAGGACGAAAATCTTAAAATCAAGGACAACATGGAGGCCTACCTTAATTCTGCACATAAAGTCTATGAAATAGACTAGTGTGAGGGAATGTCCACTGTCTATGTGGATGGGTGCTCCTACCATGTTGACAACAATGGGGAAAAGGAACTTGTGGCCGGCGTAGGGAATGCATGGGTGAATGATCCCCCAGAACCCTCTGCTGGGTACAAAATCGGTCCCCGAAGTAGTCAAGTGGAAGAGCTGATGGCTGTGCATCAAGCCATCCTCACTGCTGTCCAACACCAACTCCACGAACTGGTCATAATCACAGACTCAGAGTATGTATGGAACGGGTTTGTGGAGCACCTGGTTAACTGGAAATCCAGAGGCAGAGGCATGCTATAGGCTACTAATAAACCTTTAAAACACAAAAATGAATACAAAATAGTGATGATCTGGTCACCTCGAATGGGATGACCATCTACCGGAAAAATATCAAGGGTCATTCTAAAGTAGAGAGATCAGACAAAACTGGAAATGACCTAGCTGAGCAGCTGGCCAAAACCAGAGCCATCCAAGGGGATATACTTGAGATCGAGTCCCTGTTGGGGGAAGTCCAGGTCACTGCTATCACTAGGTTCCAGACAAATGCTCACAATGAACTCTGAACTGCACAATGGAGTAAGGAGAACCCAGATGCTGATTTGATATCGGCTCAAAAGGGGAATCCAATAATTGGTAAGTTTTATCAACACATTGAGGGCCCTGAGAACTTTCCCCTGACGAATACCGATTACATTGGGAAAGAGGACCTCAGACTGTTGATGAAATGTCCAAAAATGTTCAGAATCCAAGACGGTTTGTTGGTGAGGAAATCCATATCTGGCCATGAGCAGTGGGTGGTTCCTACCTCATTCTAAAGCCTGATGCTAAGTCACGCCCAAGATGCGGCCACAGCCGGCCATCAGGGGTTTCATACGACAATAGAGATCTTGCGAGAGGTTGCATACTGGCCACACATGGGGCAGGACCTCGACCAATATTTGAAGGAGTGTCTTATGTGTGCACAATTTCAGCCAACATCACTCACACACCGTGCTCCACTCCAAAAGAGGGGGATGACACTGCCTTGGTCAGATTTACAAGTCGATTTTGTCGGGCCTGTGATTCGCTCCTCTAGGGGGAACAAGTACATGTTGACGGTAACATGTTCACTAAATGGGTGAAATGTCTCCCGGCCCCAAATTGCAAGGCAGAACATGCAGCTGCCCTGATGATCAACCACATCTTCTTGTGTTTTGGACTACCCCAAAGGATTGAGTCAGACCGAGGTAGTCACTTCACTAGCAAAGTGATGACGAAGATGTGGGAGATACTTGGGGTCAAAAGGAAACTACACATTGCCTACCAGGATCCTCTAGTGGTGGAGATGAGAGATACAACAAGACTATTGTGAACATATTTAAAAAGTTTTTGGCAGATTCTGGGCCAAGTTGGTACATTTGATTACCCCTTGACCTGATGGCCATCAGATCTTCCCCTTCTTATGCAACAAAAATGTCTCAGTTTGAGCTGATGACTGGACGAAGGATGGTGCAGAACCCAAGAGCAGACCTTGATAAATGCCTCCACAACTCATGAGTATGTTTAGAATCTGACAAAACACCTTCAACATGCTTTTGCCTATGCTCAGCGGAACCTAGAACGATCTGCAGACAGAATGAAGAGCCACTATGATCTTAAGACAACTAAAAAAGAATATCAAGTAGGAGACCGGGTCTACTTGTACAATTTCCAAAGGAACCAAGCCAAAGAGCACAAATTCCTCCCAAGTTGGCGGGGTCCTTTTGAAATTGTGGACATAATTTCACCAGTCGCCTACAGAATCTGCATCCCCAAGGGCAGTTTGGCAGAAGGGGAAGATAAGTGGTTCCTCATAAACCAGTTGAAGAGTTGCCATCCCAGGCATACTTTGCGGCAAATAGAGGAGCCAACCGGAAACCCAGAGGTGGAAATTCTAGATCCCTAGAAGAATTCACCTGTTAAAACCATTAATAAATACCAGCGGGGAATATTGTAAATTGTAGTCAAAGTATGCATCTGCCCCACTACACCCTCAGGGATTACTAGTGGGGAAATGTCCATAACCATGCTATGTTCTGTCTCATAGCATTGGAACTAAGAAATTCTAATTACCAAGGAGGACCACTCGGGGACCGGGAGGAAAGACCCAAGGAGCCCAGAGTGCCGTTCCATACTCCCAACCAGAATCGGCGAGGAGAACGTGTCCATCCAGCACTGACGGGAGAAGCATAAGACTTTCTCCACCTGGACCAAAAAAAAAGAACATCCCAATCTCCCGACTTCTCCTTGATGGGCAGTCAAACCCAAGTCATGAGGGGGGGCTCTGTGGGATGTATTGACCCACTTTTGCACTGCTATGCTGCATCACTCTGTTATGATGGTGCAAGAAACAACAAAATGGCCGCAAAACCCTTGTGCACGCCAAAAACCCTGAAATCACACTTTCCATGCACAAAAAGATGGCTGCCCAATCTGCGACGCATGTTGTTGGTGGTGGAACAGAGCTTTCACTACTGAAATGTGTCACTGGGCTCCACAACAATTGAAAGTGGAGTGCAGAAGGAAAAAGCAGTGCTTTGCTAAATGAAACTCCAAGATTGCTTTAAATCACTTTTTCTTTGCTGCTGAAAATTCAGAATTCCGGTACAAAACACCTTCAAATATTCAAAATTCTCTTTGGGTGCTACAATTCACTTAGTTTAAGAAATCATTGTGAACGTACAAGGTTCTGAAAAGCTGAAAGCATAAAGAGATTTTCACAGCAAAAGTGGCCTGTCTGTGGATCTGTCAAAAATCTCTGTGCAGCAGAGGGCTGCTGTGATGACAGCTCTCAGGGGCCTGCCTTATTAAACTTTAACATCTATAAACTGAAAGTCAAATGTTTGCAATCTAAGAGGCCTGTTACTGATTGGAGCCCATATTGTAATTGTTTGATCACATGGTTTAAAATCTTGAATGAGAATTCTAGCTGTATTTGATATAACAAGTTTGTTTTGTGCTAAGGAAAAGGCACAGAATTTAACAATTAATTTAAACCTGGCTGGAGCTGCAGAACTTGAATAGCAGGTTTCTCACAGAAGGACGGTCTTTCCCCCCAGCAGGAAATCACGAAGAGGCGTTAATTACAGGGTAGGAACGAACCTGGTCTACAGAAGCAAAAGAAACAATGACAAACTGCAGAGCAGGAAATTCGAAGTGTGAAGGCAGTCGTAAATGGCCTCTGCAAGGAACAAACTTGGGGGATGGCTCCTGGGCTTCCAGGGAGAGACTAAGGAGTGGAGCCAAACAACTATGTGTTGCTTAACAAGGACAGAGAACACATTTTAAAAAGACTGATAACTTTCTTTTTAAAATTGTGACAAATATAAAGATAACAGAGTGTTAATGTCATTTCTGGCAGCACGGTTGAAGAGGGGCCAGAACTATGGGACGGGTTCTGGACAGCAATGGCAAGAAATATGATTTTACGCAAAATGTACTTCCGCTAGAATTGTGAAACTTTATACACTTATTCCCATGTTAAACACGCACACTTGTAGAAATTTGCTAAAAATTGGACATTGTGTTCATAATGAAAGGGCAAAATTCTGTGAAAAGCAGAGACAAGATCCCACAGCTACTGGGTTTTGAGGAATAGCTGCTAGGTATAATATGTGCTCTGTAGATGTGATTGTTATAGAGGTTGTACATGTGGAAATATGTATTTTTCCAAAAGTAGATTTTGTGTTCCAGGGGCTAGGAGTGGATTCTAAGCCTCATAAAATCACACCATAAAGATGACACTATATTTCTCTCCTCCTATCAAGGCAGAGAGTAGACTTTGACCCAATCACCTTTGAAAGGGGCAAGCTTAGGCAAGACTGGCTCACACACCCCCTTTATGATGTCTTTTCATAAGCATAAATAGAGACAGCGCACCACATATAAGGACAGCCAGATTCACTCACTATCCTGATGCTGGTGGAGCACCCTGCTGCTGAACTATACATCTTCCTTGTTCCAGACTCCAGAAACTTAACAAAGAAACAAAGGGCCTATTGCACAGCTGAACCATTCCCAGCTAGGCCTCAAATTCCAGAACAGAACCCCACAAACCTAAGGGGAAGCAACATAATACAGCTGGGCTGTGCTGTTACTGCTTGCCTGCTGAAAATAAATATCCTCAGAACCAAGAAGGGCAGATCTGATCCAATCCTGTGCCGTGCTGTGACCAGAGCGCCTTGCTGACCCTCTCCAGTCCTGTGCCGTGCTGTGACCAGATTGCAATGTAGATCAGATCCAGTCAATGTACCCAGCCGTCTTTCCTAAACCAGATTCCATTCCCTGACATGAACTGACGGTTCCATTTAAAAACGTATCCAGTGAGTATAAATAGGAAGAATTGTGTCACTAGCATATGTACTTTGTATAGTCTTATCCCTATCTTAGATCCATCCTATCTTGTATTCCGAACCTGTATTGTTAGGAGTTTCTGTGCATTGTCTGAACCCTCTCTCCAAACCATCCTATCTTTCCTCCAGAAGTAGTACTGTTAAAACACTTTTGCGCTGATCCTTTTCTCTTCTGAAGAAGGCGAGTTTCCTTAGCAGGCAGTCACCCTGATCAAGTGACTGTGTTCCTGTGTGGTATTCGTTTTGTTCATAGTCATCCTCTAGTGTAAGAAACCCATTTGTCATTTTTAAAGCGCTCCTGTTTTCCATTATTGCGCCTATCTCGAAAAACAACCTTCACTAAAACTTCTGTAACTCCCTCAGTTTTTGTGATAGAAACAACATTTCAACTTCTGCTTGTAGCTAACATCCATAGCTTTCGACCGCATTCCAAATCAATGTGATTCTCTCGTTATCGCGAATATCGCACAGTGAAAAGTTTGCCGTGAATTTCATTTTCGGAAATCTTTACACGCGTTATACAGCTTTTAATTGCTTCCGACTTGAATTTTAAGATTTCAAATGTTTTCTTGGGATTAAATCATTGCTTGTGTTTGTGTGCAACTATCCAAAGAGGCTCCATAAGAATTTATAACAATTTCAGCAATTTTGAACCTATTTGGTGTTTCTGCCCAGTCCATCCTAAAGATAACTTTAAAAGACATTCTGACAGCTTGTAAGTCAATTCCGTTTTCTCTTGTGTTTGAAAGTGGGAAAGTGGGATCAATATTCTGTTTGAATTCTGCCATTTCTGAATACCTGCTCTCTCCTCCTATCTCTTTACATTGCCTATCGGGGCTTGAGGGGTGTGCAGGGGGAACCTCTAACCACAGTGCTATCTGATCTGAACCCACACAAAAGTATGTCTGTGCTGAATTGTTTTGCTCACTACTTACTCCTTGCGTATTAAAGAGATTATTCGGTGTTACCTCACCCCATTGGTGATTGTTGTGTACCTCTTAAGACATATTGTGATTAAATTTTAAATACATAAATAAATATTTACCTTTGCAAACCAGCCTGGTTCAGTGTGACGGGGTGGGGGGTTCCAGGAGAAGGGCATGATATGAGTGGTATATCGTTCAGAATAAAGAACTTTTAGACAAAAATAAATGAGGATTTCAGTTGTGTTCTACATGCTAGGCGTTGACTTGGGTGTGTGCCGTATTGAAATCACTTACAAAATTAGTCATTCAAGTAAACTGTAATGCTTTTTGTCTCCATTTAATGCTATGTTCTATTTCAGACAGCGACATGGCAGAGGAGAGTTACCGTACAGTGATAAGATCTCCGCCATGCAGAGCATCTCTGTCTTGTTACTGCATTTCATGTCATGCATCTATGTGTTTTTCATGCTGGAGTAAAACAAATAGATTCCTTTGGCATTTGCCTCAGTTTTGCACTTGCTAAAAACCATAGGAATCCATTAGTAAAAACCACCTGCAAAGCCTTAATTGCAGGCAGACGTTACTTGTCCTCAAAACCGAGATTAAAATGGACGAGTAAAAGCTAGTTTGCCTCACTTTTAATCTTTCCTTTTCTTCCTCTCCTTGTGCATGTTCAATATTTCTTACAGAGATTCTTGCATCACGTATGTGTTAATGTCTATTGTCACTTGCATACAATTTACATTTACTATGAACTGAGGGTGTCTGTTTCATGTTATACTACTACTAAGATTGCTGCTTTAATGTGTTCATTAAATATGTGTCATGTTTTAGGATAAATAACAAAAGGGAACTTTCATGACATTAACAAATCAGTTGTACTTTGAAATCATGGTTTATTATTGAATAATAGGAAACCCATAGTAAAAGACTATTATAACCTTTTATTCTAAGAATCTGGAAGGTTTTAGTTATTCATTAATGCCACTATAGATTTAAAGGTAAAATAATAATATTGCTTAAATAGTGCACTACACTGCAGGAGACAAAGACAATCAAAACAACAAACAGATTTTCTTTTATAGGAATATTACAAAAGAACTGGGACTTAGATTTCCCACCAACCAAGTCTCAGAACAGGTTTTTGCTTATCACAGCCCTTTAAAGTGAGAACGCAGAACTGTTTCTCGAAGCCACACCACATGTTGTATCATGCATGCTTTAAGTAAGCAGTACAGCAAATGGCTTTCAAAACAAAGGACAAGACTAATCCCCATAAGAGAAACCATCTTTGGCAGCTTGGCAACAGGGATTCTTTGCGGATACTTGACCTTGAAGAAATGCGACAGGCCAGCGTTCCCCAGATGATACTATGCTTGTGAAAGGAGCACACAGATGGCCTTTAAAGTAAATGACAGTCTGTGAACTCCGGTTCTTCAAAATACCCCTGGCTGTTACACAAATAATAAAAGAAGCAATACAGTTAGCATTGGAGATGTACCAATCCTTTCAATAAGCGGTGCCCATTAAACATTTAGATACAAAGCTAATCCGGTGATCCAAAGAATAACAACGTGCAATCCATTTTGCAGCAACCGCATTGATAACTTTCCAAGTTTGCAAAACCTCAAAGCCGTGTGTTGTATTAAACGATGTAAGCTTCGACTTTAGAATGGAAACTTGCACCAAATGTAAGACAGCACAAGGAACAGCTGAACATTACCCCAAAGAACACTAATGTTTTAAACCTTATACCAGCACTTCTGGATTCTGCATGATGCTAATATGAACTTTTCACAGGATAACTGTATTATAGATAACGGATTGCCTGAAATCTACAAGTCTTACTGCTAGGGCAACCTACTACAATGGTAATATAGTGGACAGGTCCCCCGTTTGCCTGCGTATGTAATGTAGAAATCTACCTTAACAAATTAATGGGGAAAAACCTAGAACCGTTTGAACCACTTGCCCGAATCTGTTTAACATTGCTGTGATATTGGTAGGTGTGAAAGTACTACCAACCATAGAGTAGATACTATTTCCGGTGTGTGTTCAGTTCCTTGTGGTTGTTGCCAGCCTTACAACAGAAATATTAGTTTTAGAATAGATACAGAGTGGAATTCAAAACATTTACCACCGGCCAATTAAATAATGTGATACCACATTCCAAAATAGACACTGCACTAAAAACGAAAACACATTCAGAATACCTTAGTGACGAAGAAAGTAGAAATAGTGAAGATTATGTGTTCGAGTTGTTACTAAAGGTTTGTGAAACCCCACCAAACATATCTTGCAGTATGAGTCGATTATCAGTGTAAATATTCAGTACTATTGCTAGATCTCACAGTGCCTGTCATTAGCATAAAACTGTGCATGAACCAATAGAAGAGAATCAACATGGGGGCATGTATAGGCGGGCCAATCAGAATCTCTGCGCAGTCTGCAGAGGTTTGTTGGACTATCAGAGCTCCTGATTCTGTGTGGAGCTGTGTGTGTAAAAAAAAAAGAAGTTGTGGTTATTTCTCAGTATACCCTCTTCAGGCCAATCCAAACCCAAGTACTCTCTTTACCTGGTACTCTAATGGGTACCATCTCTTGCCAGGCTCATGAGTTTATTCCACCCACAAAGTTGAATCGCGTTTAGCCAAGTGTGAGCTCCACCACTCACATAGACCTTTGGGTGACCTCCGCAACTGAAATTAGTAGGGTAATATCAAGACTTTGTAACGCTATGGAAAGTGCAAGTCTGTGCATGCAGTTGCGCTGGTTAGTTAAATCATGTGTAAGGGTTAACACGTGAGCACACATGGGGCATCTTGCTGATGAACAATGTTTTGTCTTTTCTTCTTTTCTTCATAGATATAAGTCGGAAGATGCAGCTCAGTACTTTGAGGCAAAACAGGAGATTCAGGCGGCCAACATCAAGTAAGATATCACAGCTGACATCGGGCGTGGCTGGAAGCAGTCCTGCGTTCTACAGCGGAAGGATCAGGGTGCTGGAGTGGAATTAGGTAAGCTAGCACGTGAAACAGGTATTTTCTTTAGGATTCAGAATGTTCCTTCATAACGAACTATTATTAATTCAATTTTGGATTAATTATTTAAACCTGTTATTGTGTTTACCTGAGATTAATAGCATATTTTATCCAGCGATGTTATTTTAGTGTGCAATGAATGTTTACAAAACCATTTGATCACTTTTCTACTATTTGATTTTCATTGTGCAGTCGGTGCTTTTGCATATGTTGGCCCCATCCCTGTGTATATCACATAATATGGTTGAGCATTGGTAAAGCGTTCAGATGTTTCCCTGTCTTCCTACATGCATGGATTCAAGGTGGCAAGATGCAGGTCTTAAACCTATATAAATACATTTAACACAAAAAAAATGCCTCTGGAGCCCCAGTTAATGCCATTTGATGTTGGGTGGGACAATACTAGTGGGAACATTGATCTTGGTCAAAGCAGACTGGTGCCCTTCTTTCATTGCTTTCTGTGAAGGCATGGAGTGTTTTTCCTTTGCTAAACAATATACAACACTGACATTTAGGGGAGTGCGAAGTGGATGAAGGCACACATCCGTAGTGGTATTCCTACACTCTGAAACCGCATAGGGGTTGCGCGGTTGGTGTCCATTCAACATTCACTTGTTCCTACATATTTACCTCTGGTTCCCTGCTGGGGAAGGGTCTGTTCTTAGTATCAATCAGTGTTCAGAACTTCTCTCACTTTTTACTTATGGCAAAAGTCGGGGGCTAGTTGGGCAAGCCACTGGGCCTCATTACGACCCAGGCGGTAAGGGGTTTACGGCAGCGTAAACAGCGCCGACCCTTACCGCCTGATTCCGAGGTCCCTTAGCGCCATGGAGGATTTAACACCTGCTTTTAGCAGGTGTTAAAATCCATGGCGCTAAGGGACCTTGTTGTTAATTACGCCACCGTAATTTACGGTGGCGTAATTAACACCTTCCCCACTCCCATTATGCCCTATGGGGCAAAAATGGGAAAGGGGAAGGGTAAATGGGGATTGGGGACTTACTGCCCCGCCAACCTCGGAATAGGGCGGTAAGTCCGCCAACCACCATGGTGTAAACGTAGTTTACGCCATGGTGGTAAAGGTACGACCCAGGCGGTAACTTACCGCCTGGGTCGTAATGAGGCCCACTGTCTTGATCATCAAATTCATCCTTATCATCACTACAATTCCCTTCACTAAAATCCGAAGCCAGAGCAGTGGAAGATGTTGGATCATGCCCAACAGCCCACAAAATGTAGCTTAACCCTGGGACTACTGATGTGTTCCCCTGTTCCCGCTTGATAACAGCTATTCCCTCAACTTCACAGGATTGGAGTTCTGAAGGGATGCTGTCCTACCTGTACACACACCATGGTTGCAGTGCTGAGTCATTCTGGACAATAATATTGAGTGCCCTGCAGAACCCTGATATCTAATGAAGTTGCAGTCCAGAGCTCCATGGGCAGACCAAAGGGATCTTAGGTGATGAGCTGCTTCCTGTGGTGGGCCTACCTATTGGCGATTGGTACATTTACAATCTGGGTGGTCAGTGAGTGCCTTTGGAAACTATAGTTTTGGTTAGGACTACAATCGAGTGACCTGTACACCAGCTCAAACCAACACATGATCTAGCATACCTTTTAGTCTAGAGTAACCTCACTGTGTCACAAAATAAGGGAAACCCGCACAAATAACCCCATCACGTTATGAATGATAGTGAGGTGCCTACAACTTGTTTGTAATGCTGGTTCATCTCATCCAGCGAGTGGCATGCAAGCAGCAGCGCACAATACTGGCAGGGATGAGGAACTGACAGGGTGCGCATGCCCTTGATCTGGAGTAGATCTAGCAGAGCTTTACACCCCTTAAGCTACATTGACTGTCACTAAGCAGGTACAAGTGTGAGGATAGCACAGCTAGTGTTGGCAAGTCAATGCATAGTTTAGGTTATTGCTTCTTGAAGATTGACTAAATAGAATTGTACCAAATAATATCTAGAGAGGATTGTCCATTTTCAAACAACGGGACCCCCCTTGGCTCCAGCTGGATCATCCAATTGTCGGTATCCATCTAGATTGAGGGATATCCTGCATAACAATAAAAAAACATCAGCACCAGATAGGGACAACAAAATAGTGCAAAACAAATCAGTAACATGGACCTTCATAGGCAACATCTTGCCAAAAAGTGAACAAAAAAACAACCAGTGTGGAAACGTAGATGAAAGGTGTGCATAGATGTATTGTTGTTATGAAAAATGTATAGTAGGCCCAAAAACCGATAAGAAAAATCAACCCAAGGAAGCAATATCGGAGTGCACGATTTGCAAGAAATGAAATAGTTTTAATACATGCAAATTACAGCCTGGAGGGTCAATCAGCTCCTTAGAACTGAACATTTAAAATGCTCTCAACCCTCCCACATTGAGTTACAGTATTTAAAGTTAAAAAACACAACATTTGAATACATTACAAGTATCAAAGACTTGTTAATCCCACGTTCCCTATTGGCCCTCCCCTATTGACTCCACACTCTCCTTCTCTCCTCACATTTCCGACATCTCTAAGAAGTCACACTACCAGCTACACCTCCTCAGAGGTATACTTCCTTTCCTCTCCTTCCCTCAGAAGCTCACTGTCTCCAGAGCCCTGGTTCTCTCGAAGCTGGACTACTGTAACAGCCTCTATCTAAATCTGCCCGCCTCTACTCTCCGCCCTTTGCAACTCATCCAGAACAGGACTATGAGACTTGTCCTTGGCCTCAAGCCCAGGGACCGTATCGTTCCAGGACTGAAAACACTGCACTGGCTCCCAGTGACTGTGAGAACCAAGTTCAAAACCCTCTGCATTCTCCACAAGGCTGTCTGGCGCCTTGGGCCAAAATACCTTCAACTCTCTCTTCCTAAATATCTTCCTTCTCGAGCTCTTCGCTCATCCGCCTCCAACTCCCTCAGGGTCAGACGATTCTCCAAACAACGAGTTGGGGGCAGATCTCTCTCCGCTGCAGGGGCCTCCCTCTGAACAGCCTTCCTTTCTCCTTGAAACTTGAGGAGAACCATCTCCGGTTCCGGAAGCACCTCAAAACCTTCCTCTTTGTCTCCGCTTTCTCTCCCCCTCTCCCCTGCTAAAATAAAAATAAAAAATAATAATAATTACTGAATCTGCAACTGGGCCACTTAATCTTCTCGGTCCTTGGCCCAGCCACTCTCCCCTGCACTGCCTCCTGGGCAACCCCTGCACTGCGGGACTGTGTCTGTATCCCTACAGCCCCCTTCCCAGCACTTGTCTGCACTTACCTTGCACTTGCCACCAGCTGGCCCTTGTTTATCCTATATGCTAATAACCCTCTACTGCACTTTCCCCAATCCTTCTCCCCCTTGCACTTTTCCCTTCCCCTCTACCCTTGCACTTGGGCAATCTGAATGACACCTGGCCTAGTAGGATCGTTGTCTGTCTCCCCTTGCCCCCCACCTGCCTCGTCGCGCCTTGAAACACTTGTGTATAGGCGTGTTACACATGCCATATCATATCATATCATATATAGAAATCTAAACACAATATACGTTAGTAAGCCCTATTGGTTAGTACATCACCCGTGACCATCCTAAGTACAGCCCCCTGTGAATGCTCTAATTGTGCTGTCAGCAGAAAATACTGCATCCTGATTGGCTAAAGTTATACATGTAACATTTACAGAAATGGCGCCCCTTATTGGTCAAAGCAAATTGATTTAACTTCTGTGGGGTGGTCCCATGTGCGGTCCCACCAAAATGACCCAGTCATGTGGTGAGAACAGTGAAGTCAGCAAATTAAACATAGTACTATCCTCTTCCATGAATTCAGTCAATTTGGCAATCCAGACAGTTCTCAAACCTTGTGGCAGTTTACTCTGCAACACTTTTTGCAACTCATGTTTTGAAACTTGTTGCTATCCCTAGCACACATCCTTTTGGCTAGTTCTACTCTTTCATACTTCCAAGCTATTCTACTGCAGGTCCAAATGTCCCAACACTCCCTAGGTGGCAGTATGACCACAATCGAGTTTGACGCATTGGCAATGTCTTCACTTGATGCTTAGTTCACACGAAATATGCCCTTCACAACTATCTTATCACTTATCTCTCATCAAGAACGCAAACCGTTATTCCACATTTCACTCCAAGCTCCTGAGTACTGCTAGGCCCTGCAACAATTTCTTAAATGTAGTATGCATCCCACCCTTCCTCCAAGGACCCTGGCATGCTGTACACTCGCTGGGGAAGCAGGAATAAAGTTTAATTAAATGGAAAGACGGAAGCTCAGACCTGTGGCCTGGCACCCTAAATTACAGAAATCCAAACACTCTAACAGGGCCTAGTTCAAAATGGCAGGACTCTGGCTAATGTGGCGAGGGGTCCTTTATGCTAATGCAGACCAGTAACAATATTCCTTTTGCTGCCCATCAATCCACTGCATACTCTGTAGCCTAGTGCTCTCTAGAATGTGGCAAATCTAAATCCAACTCGAGAATAGCCAGAAATGCTGCGACAAATGAGAGGAGCACTGACACTAATAATGACCAAATCATCATGCTAATTTAATTTTCGCAGCATGTACTTCCCGTTTAGGGCACTGCACCTGCATGCTTACAAAAGTTAAATGGAAAAAGTAACATATCTGAAATGAAGACTTAACAGGGGTTATTGAGCAATGGAAACATGCAAAAATTAATTGTATACATTAGCCAGAATCTGTCCCTAAAAGGCCTATTTCTGGGTTGTCTTCTCTAAAGAGACCCTTATGATATGATATGGCATTTATATAGCGCCTATACACAAGTGTTTCAAGGTGCGACGAGGCAAGGGAGGGGGAACAGAGGGAAGACAGACAGCAATCCTACTAGGTCAGGTGTCATTCAGATCACACAAGTGCATGGGAAGGGGGAAGGAAGACAGTGAAGGGGGGAGGGGGAGGGGACTCTGCACTACATGGGATAATAAAATAAATGACAATAAGTAAAAGTACGGCTAGCAGGTGGCAAGTGCAAGGGTAAGTGCAGACATCAGGGGTCAAGTGCTGGTAGTGGCACTGTAGGGATACAGAACAGTTCCCAGGTGCGGGGTTTTCCAGGAAGGCAGTTCAGGTGTGTGACTGGCAGGGTAGGGGAGCAGGGCCCAAGATCAGAGGGTGGCCAGGTAACCAGTGCAGTTTCAGTTTCAACCAGGAAGTCAGCAGGGGAGAGGAGGAGAAAAAGCAGAAGCAAAGAGAAAGGTTTTGAGGTGCTTCAGGAACTGGAGGTGATTCTCCTCCATTTTCAGGGGTTGACTGAGGCGATTCCAGAGGGAGGCCCCAGCCGAAGAAAGAGATCTACCACCAGTTTGTTGCTTGGAGAAGCAACTGACCCTGAGGGAGTTGGAGGCGGATGAGTGAAGAACTCAAGAAGGAAGCTATTTCGGAAGAGAGAGTTGAAGGTATTGCGGCACCAGGCCCCAGAAAGCCATGTGGACAATGCAGAAGGTTTTGAACTTAATCCTCGCAGCCACTGGGAGCCAGTGCAGAGATTTCAGTCCTGGAGAGATATGATCCATGGGCTTGAGGCCAAGGACAGGTCTCGCTGTCCTGTTCTGTATGAGTTGCAGAGGGCAGAGAGTAGAAGAAGGAACATTAAGAAAGAGGCTATTGCAATAGTCCAGCCTAGAGAGAACCAGAGCTATGGAGGCAGTGAGCTTATGGGGGAAGGAGAGGAAAGGAAGAATACCTCTGAGGAGGTGCAGCTGGTAGTGTGACTTCTTAGAGACGTCAGAGATGTGAAGAGAGAAGGAGAGTGTGGAAACGAAGATGACCCCAAGGTTTTTAGGCTCACAGGTGGGAGCAGGAAGAGGGCCAAGAAAGGCCGGCCAGAGAGTGACAGGAAAGGTGGCTGTGGTTGTGTCGATGAGGAGAATCTCAGTCTTACTAGCATTAAGGCAGAGATCATTGGTGGCACACCACTCCTGGATGGCGGACAGTCAGAGATGAGAGAGGGAGAAGTGGTGGCTGAGGGTAGCCTGAAAATGAGCTGAGTGTCATCCGCATAGCAGTGGAAGTTGTGGCAGAGCGTGGCAATGCGGTGGGCAAGAAGTGCCAGGTATTGGTTGATAGAGGAAAGCATTTCTTATTAAGTAGACTGGAGCTATCTACATATAAAATACTGAAAGTTCTGCTAAAACAACTGGAATGCTAATCACAAATAGTCAGAATCCAATGGAATGAATTGAGCTGGTTGAGCTATGGGACTAGTTACATGTTCAGGATGAATTTTTTATAGATGTCCCAAAACAAGTGTTCTCTCATGTGCACCATCATCTGGGTTAGAGAAACACACCTACAATGGAATGGAGAAGGCAAAGGTCTCCAGGAAGACTGCCCTTCTCAAGGAGTAAAAGTGAATCCTGAAGCGAAAGTGTCTTGGATTGGGATTATTCACAGCAAGTGAAACAGTAGTCAAGGCTATTGCTGAAGGTATCGAGTTGACATTGAAAATGATAGCTATATTTTTCACTGGATCATTGACCATGACAGAAATTGAATCAATGCCTGTTGACTCTTGGAGGTGATTTTCCAGTTCAAATTTAGAAGCTGCATGCTGAATCGAATGTCACTATGACCTCCAGACGAGTGAGCTTGTCTGGAATTAATAAATTAAGGTGCTGGTAACAACATTACCGGCACCTTTTCCAAAGCGGCTCACTCCAAGTCTACTGGTAGGGGCTGTTGACAACTGGCAGGGCTGACCTGCTGGTAGTGCAGGCCCCTTACGGCAGAAAAATCACTGAAGACCAAAATAAGGCCTCCCTGGCTAGCCTGAGAAGATTTCTTTGCAGGTGAAATTCAACCACAGATAGCAGTACTGAATAGCTATGACAGTTCTTGGGGTCACTGGAAAACCAGTTGAATAAAACATGACTTTTACAATTTGGAACTGAATCTCCTCATAGGCCATATTGAAACATGTTTAGATAACTTCACAGGGATTCACTTTTTCATTCCAGAAAAGCCAACACACAATTTGAATTACTTTTTTTTTTTATAAACAAACCTGCAGGAAGGCCACTTTGCTGGAATAGTATTGTACCTGCAAATCTGAAGGAGAAAATCAGATTTGAAGTATGATTACCAACCAAAACTTTGTTTGCGCTGTTTTTATTTTATCAGCCCCATTGCTGAAAAACTGGTTCTGCATGCCGAATACTGATGCCCAGCTGGAAGTATACATGAGCTGTCTTACGCACACATGTTTATAAAATGCATTCCAATGTCCGAAAGTAAAGCTGTTTAGCAGATCTGAGTTTCATGGCATACTACATTTACTAGAGCTCCTAATTTAAGAAATATCTTAGAGATTCACTGTAGCATATGAACATTTGTCATAGTTTGTATATATATAATTATGCAGCACAACCCTGGCTGGAATCAACAGAGTGCTGTACAAAGGAGACACACCCAGTGCTTACAAATAGGGTGCTGGGGTAGCAGAGGAGCTGGGATGGATAGATGAATACGGAAGGGAGAACACTAATGGGGGAAAGTGCTGCAGGGATAGTGTGGAGCAAACAGTGATTGAGAGGAAATCTGTTGAAGAGTGGGGTCTTTACGTACATCCCAAAGAGTAGGATGGAGGGGACAGTCTGATATGTGTTGTTAACTGGTTCTAGAGACAGGCTGCATAGCCTGAAAATGCATGTTTTCTGTTACTTTCCCCCTTGCAGATTTTATTTTGTTTCCAGCCCAGCAAATCTGATGGTTTCTGGTGGCATGCTGGTCCCCAGAGAGGGTCATGTACTTTGCTAAATTGACCAGCATTTTTGGTTGTGACTGCTTTGTAGGTAATTCAGTTAATCTTGAACATGAACATGTTTGTAGGGATAGTCAATGCATCTCCTTCAGGATGAGGGTGATGTGGTCAGATTTGTGATGAGGCATGCTGAAGCATTTTGGAAGGGCCAGGGTGGCATTTGGGAAATCACCAAGACTACTTAATGTTGTTAAGTAATGGTGCATAATATGTAATAATCTGTCCTCAAGCTGCACATATTCAGATAATGAATTCCATGGTCCTCCTCAACTGTTAGCCAACGGGTGTATACTACAAATGCCATCAGCCAAGTCAAGAATATTCAAAGTATAAGGCTGATGGGAATTGTAGTCTATAACATCTGTTTCACTTGCCTGCCCTTTATATGTTTATGACATAAAAGAGCATTCATAAAATGTGTATTTGATGGTTAAAAGCTTTAATTAATGTATTCTATTTTTCATTTATTTCAGTCCTTCACCCCCACAGCATCTGGGTTGAGCAAAATGTGTTTTTTGGATCAAGGATTTAACAGTAATGCATAGATCATACCATATAATAAAAGACAAGATTTATGTTTGTACAAAGCCGTCCTGCCTGCTTCGCCTAGTTTCAATGCTAGAGGGAGCTGTTGACTTACGCATACCACAATACGATGTCAAGTTCATCTTCCAGGCAAACCAAATCTGTATTTCAACAATGTTACTGCTAGAGGGAGCTGTAACATTACACAGACTTACAATAAGATTTCAAGTTAATCGTCCTGGGAACAAAAATGTGTATTTCAACAATGTTAACAGAGAATTAGCTGCAGAAAAGGACCAAGACATGGATACCACTGCAACAACATATTCCAGTTGCATACACTAAGCAAATATATCTACATTTAAAAAAACATATGAACAGAATTTCATTTGATGATGCATTATTTATCTTACAATATATGCATACATTTTTAGTTCAATGTACGTATGTATTATGTAATTATTGTAATGTGTCTTGGTGTGTATTATTATATTAATGATATTCTTCATGTATGTTTTAATCTTTATTTGACTTCAATTTAATGTATTTTATGATCTCAAGTCTACTTCGAATAATACTGTACGTGAATTGTATTACTCTGACATCCCTCAACATCACATATTTGTGTCCAAACCTGTAAGAGGTATCCAAGACAATGAGGAGCAGATACAACAATTGGCTGTATGTCCTATGTTAAACTTTCAACTGGTCTGTGAGATGCTGTTTTGAGGTTACTACACCTCCTCGTAAAAGAGACAAGATTCTTTAAAAATAAATTCTATCTACATAAATTACGTTAAAATACAACACGTGATATATTTACTCTCTGAAATTGTCTTCAGTTATGCACAGTAGATGGTGCACTAGTCTTATTCAATGAAAAAAACTTTAGTTAATGTTCAGTTAAGGTAAGAAATGTATCAAGACAAAACACCAGAAATTCAACACGTTGGGGAACTCCGAACCAGTTTAACTCTCCCTTGCTAACCCTAAAAATGTATATATACATATATTTTAAATGGAAGCTCCTGGGCTGTAGCCAGCGGCATGTGGTTCTTTGTTTCTGGGGTGGCTGGCTTTATTGTTCAGACCTCTTAAAAAAAAATTTAAAAAAATCAGGGGGTTCTACAAGTGTAACACTTTGAGCAGTGACCCTAAATAAGAAAGAATAGGAATAACAAATAGCCTCTCTGGAATTCTATACAATAATTGCAAGACTCATTAATGGTTTATTTTAGGCACACTTCAGGGGGTAAGTGACTCATTTAGTCTGATTTAGTCTATTCTGAAGCACCTCAAATTCACAATGCAGACACAACCAATGTGTATATTGCTTTTCACAAGTTGCAGTAATAGCATGTTTATTTTCTGTCGTTGTCTCTGTTACGATCATCACAAGACATTCTCGGTTTCTGCTGTCACTTGACAAAATCTTTGTGCCTAAAAGCTTGTGTACATTGGAGAAATGTTTGACCATAGCACATCAAGTGACCTTTGATTTCATGTCACAATTAATGCTTTGTTCTAATGTATCTATCTTTCCTATTTCCCTGGCATGATGGTCAGGATGTTTGTTTGTATGTATTTGGTAACAAGTGCCCAGAGTACGGGATGCCATGTGAGTGTGCTGCTTTCCCTGAGCTAACCTAAATTCTTTAATACACAGTTATGAACCCTCCCAATGGTATGTGTTTTGGCATCCTCTGAAGCCTGAAAAGATCCATGCAGGCTTGACATGTGGCCAACTTTGCACCACACCTACAGATGAACTGGCCTGCTGTTAAATCCCAGTTACCAATTTACTGGTATCCATTGCAAATTGTAATTTGCATTCTGACTTTAAGAACATTCAGACATGTAATTGCTCATTTTACTATAGACGGTAAGATAGCTATAGCGGGTAGGATAGCTCAGTGGGTTGAGCGCTTGCTGCTGCAATATGTATGTGATCTGCATGTTTCAGGTTTGAATCCCAGCAAGACCAACTCAGCCTTTCATCCTTCTGAGGTCTATAAATGAGTGCCAACACAGGGTGGGTGATATTATATGTACATTTGTTCTATATAAAATGCTTAAGTGTAAGTGCTATATAATAACACATCATTATCATTTGGCCTTAGATGTCTGCTTCCATTCACAGTAATTTGGTAATATGGGCCCATTCATAATGATACATATGGTGATATCATTCTTGTATGAAAGGTACTTAACGTTATGGTGGTATCATAACCATATTTATCGTAGTGTACTTTGAACAATGTTATGAGAGGCCACTTCCAGTTTTGTAAAGGGTTGAAAGGTTTTGTTCCATTGCTTCCTGTGATGTCACTTCAGGCTGGGGTCAAATGACATCACTTCCTTTGATTTCATCAGAGGTCAAGGGTTGTCTGATGTCATGTCTGCTACTTGTGTGGCATTTTGATGCCTGAGTTCCCCAATGCTTTGAATTCCAGGGGTTTTGGTGCAACACGTTTCTTACCTTAACTGATCATTAACTAAATATTTTTTCACTGAATTTCAAGGGTTTTGTTATTCCCTAGATTCGTTTCTGCACCATGGCCATGGACTTTGGCCGTGCCCACTGTATATTTTAGAACACTACCAACCACTAGCCACGGCCAGTGGGCACAGCTTTCGACCGTGCCCATTGTCAATTTTAAAACACTATCAGACCATTAGCCATGGACTTTTGCCCTGGCCAGTGGGAATTGCCTCTGGCCATCCCCACTGTTTTTTTTTCAAATCACTACTAGGTCACTAGCCATGGACTTCGGCCATGCCCAATCTGCATTTTAAAACACTATCAGACCACCAGCTGCAGGTTTCAGCCACTGTCCGTTTTAGAACACAAACAAACCTCATGGCCAGTGATTTTTCACTCCAACCTCACTGTATCTGTTAAAATGACTAAATATTATTTTTCTTTTTTCCACAGCCATAGCTATAATTATAACTAGCGGTACCACCTAGTGTTGCACGGGTCTGTAGCTGACATTCACGTGGAGGTCTGCTATATCCTTGTGTATGTTCTTCTGTATCATACATTCCTATTTTGGAAAAATCACAAAATTGACAATCTCCCAAAATCTACTATACTGATAGTGCAGGGCTGGACCCTGCTCCATCCTGCGAAGGGCGAATCAGTTGGGTTGGTCAAATTTCACTATCGCCAAACTGGTATGCCGAACTTGTGTCCTACCTTCCTATTTTTGGAAAAGTTGCTAAATCATCAATCTCCCGAAATCACCTATACTGATAGCACAGGGCCAGACGCCCCCATCTGCAGGGCGAATGGGTGGGGATGGTTAGATTTCACCTCAAAATCCACCCTAATGCAACCATCGCTCAAAGACATTTATCAATCATAGACTGATTTTGACCTGTTTTGACAGTGATAGTTATATGTTTTAAAGATGGCAGGCTTTGAGAACTCACAATGTTTTAAGACAATGTGCAGCAAGATTAAATTGTTTGCCAAGGATCACACACTTTAGTTAAGCAGCATGCTACAAGCCCCTTGTTTTATGGCTAGTCCCTTGGTGACTGTTTTGATACATCGCACAACCCCAACTAACAACATTTAAGCTGCACGGAAAAGGGAGAAAAATTACCAGCTGCAAAGATAACATTTGCCCAGGTAATTTTGCACCCATAGTGAAAATCAAAAGCTGGCACCCATGAATATACACACAGTAAGTGATCATACATCTTAAAGTGAAATACACTAGTATAGTTCAATTGACCTTCCCTTTAGAAGAAAGTGTGCAAGACAAAATAGCATTGGACTTTAAATAAATGCACTGAACACCAGAAAAATAGCCTGAGAGAGGAAATGTACCAGTAAATATGCTCACCTTTTAAACCAAGCAACCTATAGCAAAATATTCCCTGAAAACTGCGGGGCTACACATACAAGAATGCAATTCAGCAAAAGGCAAAACAATGGTCTCGGAGCGCAATACTTTCAAGGACTGGCAATAGCATGATTTAAAAAAATAAAATTATGTGGGTGCTGTGTGTTCCTTTAGTGTGTTATGATAAATTTAAAACTAAGAAAACACGTGGCATCCATAACTGTGGACTATGTCCCATCCATGTAGTAACTAAGACTAAATGCTCAATGTCAGTGGGCCTAGTAAGATCATTGTTTTGTTCTCCCCTGTTCTCCTCCCTTGCCTTGTCACGCTCTGAAACATTTGTGTACGAGCGTGATGGAAATAAAATATCAATATCAATATCAATGTCCATGGTCAGTGTTTGCACTTCCTGGCCATCTTTAAATTACATTTTTGGTCACTCAACAGACTTTCAAGTTAAAACTCTGCCTTTCCAGAGCTCCCAGTACGATTCCTACTTAATTCCTATACTTTTTTACATCTTTCCAAGGCCTTATTTGGAAGCTGATGTACGCCAACAGGACAGTAGTCTGAGGACATTTACCCCAGGGGGACCCACCCATTTCTGTTAGTCATTCTCAATCTTTAAGACCAGCAGAGAGGACTTGTTCATCAGGAGAGCAGCATAGCAGACTTTAATTTAAGGCTGGCATCTGCAATGGCCATCCCTCCTTCTCCTCCCCAGTGGCCACCACCACAACTGGAGGACCTGAACAGGGGCTCAGGGAACCTGCAGCAGATGACACGCAGGAGGAAGATGATAAAGAAGATGTAGTGGAGGAAGTGTATACTATGTTGAATGGGCAGAATGAGTAGTGGGTGTGAAGGTTTTTCACCAATGTTGGAGGAGTACCAAAGCCTCAGACTGCCTTTGTGTGCTGCACCGAGTGCAAAAATGTACTCAGTCAAGGCCAAAAGGGGCAGCACTCCTTTGGTGCTACCTCCATGTGCTACCACACCCGCTCCTTCCACCCAGCTGCCCTTAGAAAGGCGATTCACTACTAGGGAGTAGGATTACTTCAGCCACTACACCCACCTCGACCAGTCCTGTCACCATTTGGGATACTTTAGTGGGACAGAGGAATGTTCCTGCCATCTCAGAGGCCATACAGGAGGCTGTTGTCCCATACTGTGCACAGTCACCAGTCATTTGTATGTACTGTGACACAATCACCTGCGTGGGAGGGAATATAAAGTGCCTTTAAGGCGGCTATGAAGACACATGAAAAGAATTGCCCCAACCATAGCTTTTTGCAGCCCTAAATCTTCCCTTGTCCACCTGTCTCACCATTATGGTGGTTGGTGCACGTGCCTCCCCTTCCTTCCTTCCTCCTGACCTGCTTTGCACTGTCTTTCCCTCTGCAAAAAACATAAAAAAAAAAAAACACCTCCAATAAATGTCCTCATGTAACCGCATTTCAAAGTTCAACAATAGAATGAGAACAAAAATAGTCATATAGACGCCATCTACTTTATATCTACATATACTTTATATGTATACTTAAAATAGTAAGAGTCTAAAAGAATATCTAACATTTTCATTAGCATTGCATTTTATTCTAATGAAAATTGCAGACGATTTGCAAAGCAAAGTGAAGGTGACAGTAATACATTTCTGTCCAAACCCCTTTCTTTGTCATACAAAATATTAATATAAAGTGTAACGTGTAGGAAATGTTTAGACATTATTTACAGCTTTCACAATTCTAACCAATATTACACTAACATCAAATACTGACTCACTAAACTTTTCTGTCTGCTGACTTCTTGGGGCATTAAAGAGGGGGGGAATTAAAATCAATGCACTTTTTTCATTCTTAAAAGTACATTTCTTTTTATTTTTTTAGTTGTGTGTACTATACTAACAAATATTGTACTGTACTTTTTTAATCTGTATAACCTTTACAAAAAACTGCATCAAACTTATCGTGTGTTGTTTATTTACTACACCTACTAACTGATGCTTTACTACATATTTTACAAGTTCCGTTTTCATTTTATTCACAAAAACTGTTTCAAGGCATTCTGAAGACTTAATTTCTGGTAACATTGCTGCCCAGTTTAATCCTTGGACTCCTTACCAAGAGACCTCCACTCCTTCTAATCCAAGATAAGCCGAGATGCCAGGTTGCTCAGTTAAATTCTTCAACCAATGTATCCATGAATCTCCAAGATTGACAGACACTGCTTCTTCATAGCCATAGCCATCCTTCAGACACTTCACACAAGAAAGCAAACACATGTTAGCCTCTGCTCTTGTTCAACTCCTCCTCCACAACAATGAAAGCTCAGTGGCTAATCCCTCGATGTCTATGAATGTTTGCAATTGTCATCCGCGGTCTCAGCAGTCGTCTTTCTATGCAGGGCATCATTAAAGGACACATACGGTCGGCTAAAAATCATGGATGTCCACAGGCACTGTCGCACAGGAGCAGACATTCTAGCATTTTTATTTACATGTTTGTAATAATCCCCCATTGGCTACTTTCAAAAAGTCACATATCCATCCACCAATCACATCCAAAAACTCTACATGTAGCACTGCCAACTTATGTCAACACTTCGATTGTATGTTTAAACTCTCAGAGTACATAATTATTGTCATTCACAGCCTACTGAATATAAAAACGATGGTGAAACTGTCCCAGATTTCTATTTCCAGGTGCAACAATATCTATATCTAAAAAGACATACTACAGGAATGCTTCTATTTTGAAAACTAATATTTGTATCCTGTAATATGCATATCAACAAGCATATGCTCTTTTTTAATGCAATGTATTAAATAATTCTGCGCCTGCTCACATTAAGTGACAGTTCCAATATGTACTGCAAACATATCTGACTTCCTCACACCAACCTCCACTTAAAAGTGTGCTACAGATATTTTACAACTGCATTTCCCTTACTTGTAGAAAAAAGTTACAAATGTTGCAGCTCTAAATGCACATTTGCATTTTTTATTTTCAGTAAAATGCTCCTAAAAAGAAACATGTTTAAAAGAACCACATTTTTCCTCAAGTATAAAGGTCATATTTTCCAACCTTTGCTATCACATCCCTTACAGTGCCACCATTCTCCTCCTGCTCACATTAACTACCATTTAGTAGTACCATTCTAGTTTTTATCAACTGCCTTTCCTTTCCTTTACAAGCATATTAACACATGTGTACTACTGTACTTACACACTGTACATTTCTTATTATAATACAAATAAAAGTAGGCATTACTAAAACACATCAGCTTTCCTTACAGTGTACAGTTCTAGACACCCAATATTACAACATTTCAGTGGCTACAATATTTTGCTAAAACATTTTCCTTGCTTTAAAAACACAGAAATACGGTAAAAGTACCAATGTATGTATACATGTTTTCTCTTTCAATAAATTCTCATATTCCAAACACGAAAATCTAAATTCAACTGTTTTCCTTACATAAAAAAGACTAGTCTTGTGCAACCACTACTACAACACACCATATACTAACAATATACACTGCTGCAACTGCAAAGTTCCTTGGTATTACCACTAGGCCAGTTTGCCCTACTTTTTTTAAAAAAACACTGCAACACATTAAAAATCCATTTCACCATGACAAGTGCATTTTCCATATTAAAAACACTAGAACACAATTTGCCCTACTGCAAATGATACATTTTTCATGCATTACTGCATCATGGCAAACCTTGCTGTACAGATAATGCCATTTCATGTTAGCCCTACTACAAACTTTCCTGTACTGCAAAAATGCACTAGAATGCATCCTTTTCACAATATGCCAATTATTTCCCATTTGCTTATAATATGCCAAACTGCACTTGTCATAGTGCAATCATTCTAAAAGCATAGTTAACATACTTTATCATTCTACACATAACACAACTTTATTCAGTCTTTTTTGGATAACTCCTCATACCTTAATGAAAAACATAATGTGCTACTTAACTACTTCACCATTACCACATATACTAACACTTTTTCTTTTACAATTGCAGGAAAAAAGAAGATTGACAAAGACAGCTAATGAACAAATACATTAATATAGCATGTAAATCTCTCTAATTGAAATACCACACTTTCACTATATATTAGCCTAAAGTATTCTTTTCTACTCAACAATATTGTATTTCACTCTCACTTCTAATACTATGTCAACATTTCTCTTTATTAAATACACCACCAATTCCTTATTACCTAACAACACAATCATCTCTCATGAACTTCCATACCACAATTGCATGCCTTTATTCTTCCATATCCTAATCCACCTCAATTGAAACCCAACAATGCTCACACTCATTGCATTCCAAATTACTTACACACAGTACAACTCATACACACTCTTCCTCATCTCATTTCAATTACACCCACACACCCCTTATACCTGTACACTAACTCACTTTGTTACAGCAACCACTGTTTTCCTCAACACATCATAATATCCCTACTTAATGAATCACACCACCTGTCCCTTTCTCACTAACACCAGTACTGCTCATCACATTGTACTACCAATAGTTTATTACCCATTTTCCATCACATGAATATACTTATTTCATACAACACAATTTCATACTTACCCATACACATCACACCTATACAACCTCTCACTCTTACAACCTTCCCAACCACACCTATTAACCCATTACACAATCACACAAAACTCTTTTTCATCCCTCTACAATCACACCCACACACCAATCATTTTACATAATAATACATGCATAAACATTCCACAACTTTGAAACACACACTTTCTTTTTTCGAACAGACAGAACATAATTCCTATTATAAACCAACTCTGTAAAAAACAAAGACAATTCAGAGAAGATGACAATAAGAACAAGCCATATAGTCATGTGCCTCTAAAACAATGTATAGTAAACATTCAAACAGAAAGCTAGTAACCTCACTCAACGAAAGTAAACCAGCCAGCACAAAAAAAGTAAGACACCTCTTGCAAAAAATAAAAGTAAAAAAGATGTATACATGAAAGCAGGCCTATAAATGAACCTAACACTATGTCTATTAATGTTAATGTAGCCACATTAAAACATTGCAGAAAATCAATTATACAAAATATTTCCACTGTGGAGATCTTAACAATCGCATAAAAAATCTAAAAAGTCATGTTATATGCTTAAAGACTACCAAAGAACATGAATCTTTGAAATTCTGATTGATAGCACATTTCTTCTAAAGCAAATGTTGTTTATATTAATTTTAAAAAGATTAAACCACTAACTGAATTAACCAATACATTAGAAAAAAATACTTCTAAACATGTGCAATGTCAATACACATATTTTTTCAAACTTCTGTGAAGGTGAATGGTTTCACACAAGCAGCAAAGAACCATATTTCAATGAAGAGGCTTGTAAACAAGAACAGATAAATCCACTTGCTATAGACAAAAATGGGTGAGGCTATGAAGTGGTAGGATACACCATTATGGCAAAAGAAACCTTTACAGAAAATGTGTACCCAACAAACTTTCAGCCGAATGTTCCTATTGTCCACACAAACCATCCAGTGTACAAATGGACATGCAGCTCAATATGTAACGTGCGCCACCAGTCATTCAAATCTTTACGACAATTCCTCAATCACTATGTGAAACCTAATGACAAAAGTAGAATAAAAACTTTACAAACCTTGGACTCCTGACCAGTATACATCCTCACTGGACTGCAAGGACATTCATTAGCCTGCATGTTTGGAACTACTTGAAAAATCACCTTCCATCACATCAATATTTTTAGCAAATCACCATTCCGCTATACAAAAACGTGTCCATAGATTGTACTATGCAAACATTATTACAATACAGCTGCAACAATTAAGTAACATTCTCCTACATGGAATGAGTTTCGGCACTGGCCTTCTGTACCCAAGGGAAGGCTGCCTCCTCAGTCCTGGGTCTTCACAGGAACATTCAGGGGGAAACCCCAGGTATATCCACCTGAAAATACCTCTGGGTGGGAAAGCACTACTACCTCTTTGCATGAACCCTTGCCTGTTTGGTTTACTGAGGCATTAGAGGGTTTGCCCGGTATGGTTGTTATTTTGTCTGGTGTAAATAACTCTTCCGGTACCGGATGTATCTTGTCAGACCCTTACCCACCTGGAGGTATAAAGACTTTCCCAACAGGAGGTACTAGTGCTTTCCCACCCAGAGGTACTTTCAGGTGGATACACCCAGGGTTTCCGCCTGAATGGTCCTGTGAAGACCCTGGAACTGAGGAGGCTCGTACCTCACCTGAAAGTATGGTCTCCCTCTTACCAATATTGGCCTCCTTCGGTTTTCGGTTGTCCTCGTAACTGGTAATAGTTGTGACATGGAGAGAAGTCGAGTCTGCAGAGACCTCAGGGGAATCCCGGAGCAAAGGAGACAGGTACTCACCAGATTATGTATACCCAATCAGTGGATGCAGGGATGATGGGCATCAGCCACTGAGAAATGTTTCTGACAATGGATGCACTGCTTGAATCCTCTTGCATAAGGCATACGTAGATGAGGCACCAAGAATCGGAAAAAAAAAGTGAAGAACCAATCGCTAGAAAAAAGAGATGGACAGCAAAAAGTAACACCCAAAAAGGAGGCAGTCGCAGCACAGCAAAAATCGGCCCCCCCAGTAGGTAGAAAAACAGGAACTGGGCATGGAACGCCAGCGATGCAGGGGCACGGCATAGACCGGGTGTGTGGAAGACGCACATATGACATAGGCCCCACCCCTTCAAAAAATGTCAAAGTGATAGTCACCCCCTGCAGCCAGCCCCTCCGGCTCACCTGTGGATGCAGGTGCCCCCAACCAGCCAAGAAGGAGGGAGAGCCAGGACAACAGAGAAATATGTATGTGAGCAAGCTTTGAGTGAGAAGTCCATATTGCTAGTTTTGCGCAACCTTAACATGCTGCAAAGCCTCAAAAGATTACCTGCAGCAATGGCAAAAACAAGTATACTCACACAAACATATAGAGCCTGAAATGATTAGCTCACACTTGTAATAACTCCAATGTGCACAAGATAAGCACAACTCTACTTTAATATTGGAAAACTAAGCAACTCTGACTTATGTTACATATGTTGATACCGGCTAGATTATGAGATGAAATCAATTCTAATACAAAAAAATCCCCTTAAGCACATAGTCCCAGGTGTCATCAACAAAATGGGCCATAAAGGTCCATATCCAACGTGATCAAATGCAAATGTTGTAAAACAATGCAGCATGTTACACATGGAATTACAGAAATGATTTCTCAACTATTGGGAACTCAAGAAAGCATCAATTGACTTCACGTTAGCGTGAGCGGGCTATATAATCTCTTTTTCTTGTCCAATTCCCTGTCATGCAGCAGCTCAGTCTGACAGAAAAACTCTTTGTTCCGATATTCTAATTCAGTGCTGCTGGTGAATTAGAGATGCACACATCATATACACAAAACGAAAATATCTAAGCCATGAGTGTCAATCACAGCTTTACCGGCATAATCCATTGCTGCTTCTGGCAGGACTCTGCTGTCCAAAACTTCCTTGTGTCCTCAGACAAAGTGGATGTTCTTCGCCCCACGCAGGCAGAACAACAGACTCTGTGCCAGGGAGGGTACTGACATCTGACTGCCTCCACCATCCTTGACACAGAGAATTACATGATGGATGCCTTTCTTGAACCTCATGCTGCGATCTGGCAACCCGTAGCGTAAGATCGTAGTAAACCGAGAATGTTTGTGGAAAGAGAACGTTCATAGCAATGCATAGAGCATTGTGATGTCATAGAGCATTCTGATGTCCACCGGCACCCTCAGCAACCACACTGATGTCACCACTCGGATGGGAGCCTTCGAGCACCAAAAAGCTTTGCATCCCCAACCGTTGCAACTAACACTGGCACTTCTATGGTGAGAGTGTCTGTTCTGCCAAAACTGGCACATGTCTCCCAGTAGTCAATCCCATGTTAAAATTCACATTGGCTCACTCAGGGTGAACCAATGACACACGCCATTGCCAGGATCTCTGGATCCACTGAGGGTGCCCTCTAGCCACCAACTCACATTTCAGGTGACACTTTGGTGTTGTAGCATATGTGGGCTGAGAGGCAACTCTGCCAGCATTTCCCTGGTGTTACTCTGCTCACCCTCATCTGTCAAGGCGCTCTGGCAGTGGCGTTCTCCCTGACCACTCACAGCTTTACCATCCTCTCTGACTAGGGGCAACAGTTACAAACCTCATAATCGATTCTCTGGTGTCTCCATGTGCCCTGCGTAGAGACTTGAGGTGAGGGTCACAAATCTCTGGGAAAACAATCTCATAACTTGCTCTGGGTACCTCACTGGAAACAGTCTCTGGAGCCCCCTCACTTGCCCTGGGTGGTGGGTATCTCATCTTTGGGGACAGTAGGCCCCCTCTCTTTTCCCTTTCTAGCTGTTACTTCCCATGCTGCACCCCTGGCAGCAGTCGCCTCTCTCCATTCTCTGTTCTGGCACTCATACACACACACACACACAAACAAACAGGTACCTGTCTTTTCTGGGTTCTCCTGTGTCATCATCAAAGACCAGACCAACTTGTCACCAGTTGTTACATCTAAAAGAATGAGGCTTACTCAAAAGGATACTCAGTTGGGGCACAGGTATTCTTCAAGAAACTTTAATCAGCTTCCAATGTCAATCAGGACACATCAGGTACATCAAGGAGATGGGGAAGTACAGAGAGGAGCCTGCAACTATAACTGCTTCAGGTTTCCCTGTGAGGTCCCCATTAATAAGCTTTTATAGTAATCCAGGCATTAGTTTAACAGCGAGGAACTGAGGAGAGATCTGTTCATAGTGCTAAGATAAGGTTTGATCTAATGTTAAGGTTTAATAACATATCCGCAGCAGGAGCGGATTTGAGAGACCTGATTTTTCATAGAAAGGTTTGTATCAAGCGTAACTCCCAAAGGTTTCACTGATTTACTCATGGGAATGTAGTTCCCTGCCACAACAAAGGATTTGTAATGTTGAGCAAGGTTCTTCATTCTCGGGCCGGAGGTCAAGATGAGTAACTCTGTTTTAGAATCATTTAGAGCCAATTCATTGGTCGCCATCCATGCTTGAATTATGGGGTATATATGATTCACAGCATCTACATTCTCCTGATACTTGGCTGAGAGTTCAAAGAGGATCTGAGTGTCATCAGCATAGTTTGCAAATTCACCACCCAAGTCCTCCAGAAGGTCAAGAAAAGGCTGGATATAAATGTTGAAAAGCAGGGGAAAAGGACAGGGGCCCTGTGGTACACCACAAGTGTTTAGTATAGGTTTGGCCTGGGATCTCTCAACTGATACTCTAGAAGTTCTTAGACCCAAGGAGGATGAGATCCACTTTACTGCATGTTTGGAACAATTACCTATGGATAATAATCTTTTATGAAGTAGGTTATTGTCAATAATAGGAAACGCTGCTGTGAGGTCTAATAATAATAGTGGCGTGGGATGTTTCTTCTCAGTGATATCAGTGATGTTGGATTTGAGGTCCAAAGAGCAGTTTCGGTTCCATTGTGTGCCCTGCAACCAGACTGATTTGGATTAAGGATGTTATATTCTTTGGTGAATTTCTGCAACTTTAAATATGCCACCCTATCTAGGACTTTCAATAGACAGGGGACATTGGTGATGGTTTTGTCATTTCTGGAGATGGAGGGGTCGAGAGAAG
This sequence comes from Ambystoma mexicanum, assembly GCF_040938575.1. Classification (NCBI taxonomy): domain Eukaryota; kingdom Metazoa; phylum Chordata; class Amphibia; order Caudata; family Ambystomatidae; genus Ambystoma; species Ambystoma mexicanum. The sequence goes on from NC_090930.1 coordinate 626,968,243, forward strand.
CTTTTTGTTTTTAAAGGCGTAACCCAAGATTCCTTTAGTGCAGTAGGCACTGTGCCAGACTGAAAGGAGGAATTGACAGGAATGTAATCCATGGTGGGATAGCGTTCATGGAATTTTTTAACATGTCTGGGGGGCATGTGTTCCCAAGACAATAAGTAGATTTCATGTTAATTATGATATCTTTGATTTCTTGTTTAGTGCATACATGAAATTCAAATGCAGGTGTATTAGCGACATGAGTATTATTTTGGCAATTTGTGTTAAAGCTGTCCTTTTCATCAAGGTTGGCTAATTGTCTAGCAATATCTTGACAATGTCCTGTACTTTTGAGTGTAAATTCATCCTGAATTTGTTCGCACCAAATATTGTCCCTGAGGATGTGTGGAAACGGAGAAGTATGATTTTAAAAGTCTTTCAGGACTTTGAATAATTCTTTGGAGCTAGCTTTGGAGTTATCTATGTGGGCATTATAAATGTTCTCTTTGTACTCACTTGTAATCCTCTTGACAGATTGTTCGTATTCTTCCAGAGTGGTCAGATATGTGTTCTTCCTCCATTCTCGCTCATTCGTTTTTTTTTAAATGTGTCTAGCTTTAGTGATCTTATCCGAAAACCAGGATTTATTTAAGGTTTCATCTTTGATGATCTTTTTTTTCGGGGGCCAAGGTATCAGGTATGGTGTTGTTAATAGCAGATGATAAGAGCTCGTAAAGTTCAGATGTGTCTCCGTCACATAAATTAATATCAGTCAGTTTGGTAGATACCAAGGCAGAGAAGGAAGTTTCTGGTAATAGTTTTAAAGCTACTGTTAGTATCAAGCTTTAGAGGAGAGCTAGGTAGTGTAATTGTCAAATTGATGAAAAGGTGGTCAGACTATGGACAGGCCAGGGTTCTAGTAACAAGGGTTTGAATGTTGTGCACTGATAGCCCATCCATGATGTGGCATCCTTGGTGTGTTGGTGTATTGATTTGCTGGATATAGCCAATTGCCCCCAGGGCTGATAGGAGGGAAGAGGCAGATACATCCATGGGGTCTTCCATCCACAGATTGAAGTCACCCATAACAATGATGGGTGAATTCATTTTAGTTATGTTATTTAGCATTCCAAGTAGTCTTTCTTCAAAAGAAGGCAGATTGTGGTGGCTTATAAAGCATAATTAGAGTAAGAGAGATGTTGTCATGAATTTTTATTTTTATCATGAGAGAATCACAATCATCTAGGTGCTGCAGTTTAGAGTCCTGACAATTGAACGTTTTCTTCACAATAATTGTAATGCCCCCACCCCTCTGATTGGCCCTATCCATTCTAAATATTTTGTAATCCACATGATTTACTGCTATCTGTGTCTAAGTAGTCCGCAATTTCAACTGCATGTTTGACCAGGGACTACGTGTTTAATGGGCGATGGAGAGATGGCTAGAATCCAGTGTACACACAACATTGGCGGGCAAAGTTGTAAGTTTGCGATTTGTTATTCCTGGAGGAGAACCACTTGGAGCAGTGGATTGAGGTTGTAAGCTCAGTGCTAGATGCATCACGAGACTGCACGTGGTGGGGCAGAGGGGAAGATAGTTTGTAACACCCCGGAGTCTGTAAATAGAGTTACAGCAAGGAATATACATCGATAGAAGTTAAAGGCAGCATAGGGACTCATCTCAATAGATGTTGAGGGTGAACGCCCTGCACACACCTGCCACAAACCAGCATTAACTGGTTTAGTCGCGCCAGCGGAGTCGCGTCTGGAGGCGAAATAAGAGAGGCATGGAACTACAAAGTTAATGGTATTTGTAGTCCAGGAACTTTCAGCGTAGCCCCAAGCATGCTGATTCAAATCACTCTGTATAAAAAGTATGGCACAGTGCACAGAGAGTGGGTAAAACAGGCACAATTAAGAGAAAGTTATTATAAAACAGGATTGGATACGTTTTAAAAATGTGATGATTTGATACTTATGGAGTCAACAAGTAGCAGAGAAATGTAGGGTGGGGGGCCATCTTTTTTGTTTAAGGGGGACTTGACTCAGGAAGATAAGTTACATATATAGAGAAGAGAGCAGAGTCAGCAGCTATCCCTGTTCAACCATGCATTGGAGGTAGGCATGAAAAGCAGCAGACTAGGTTTAACAATTACTAGCTGATAGAGGTCACACACAAGGCTAGGGAGTTAAATGAGTCAATTGTAATTAAATCAAAAAGTTTAGACACACATATAAAATTGTAGGTCTAGGTACACAGGATTAGACCTTAAAAAACATATAAGCCCAAGGGGGCTACAAGTTCAAATATTTGCACTTCACATTCAAGTGAGGGTCAGTAGCATAGATATGTATACTGATTCCTATACTACTTTTCATTAGTAGTATGCTGTTGTTGTCGACACATGAAAAGGTTGGTGTTTCTGGTTTGTGATGTAAGTGGCCTTCAGAAGGTGCCAAAAAATAGCAAGTATTTTGATGGGTCCGGACTGTCATCAGGACGTGGTCACTGGAGGACCAAGCAATGTCAAGACCTTTGTAATGTCATTAGTTGAACCCAAGTAAATGGAAACAGCCTGTTCTTTGAAGTGGCATAAATAGGATAGTTCATAGTGTGTAGGACACCTGGGGCAGTTATTTAACCAAATGGACTGGAAATGGCTGAAGATGGGCTGAAGATGTCACAGATTCATGAAATTCCAGGGCCGTCACAACACCAGGACCTTGCACGATCGTTGCAGGGACGGTATAGACACTATCAAAAAGAATATAAAGAACTACAAAGAAAAAATGTAATTATTAATGCAGACAATTTTGGACAATGAAACAAATTACTCAGTTCAAGTTAACAAAAGAAATAGAATACCCACAACCAGTTTATTGTCCCTTTTTTATGGGACTCTTGGCCCATTAAATTGCTATCGCTATTCCGACCTAACCTAAGTCAGGGTTGGTGTACGGTATCTAAAGACAACATTGTTGCACAAATTAAAGCTCAGCATTTAAATCCCAGCATTTTGGAGTTAGGTTCATTAGCCTCCACTTTGGAGGCAGTGGCTGATTTGCTGACACCTCTTAAAAATTCTAGGCCCAAAGCCCACCCTTCTCAGCCATGGTTTTTCGATGACCTGCGTGCTCTTTACTTAAAGTGTAGCAAGCTGAGCGCAAATGGCGACTCGGCTATGATCCTGCTGCTAAATTGGACTTTTTGTTTGCCACCTCTGCCTATCACCATGCTATTGACACTTCTAAATTGATCTATTTTTCATCACAGATAGATTAAACGATTAACCATTCAAAATAATGATTTAAGGTTGTGCATGGGTTATCCTCCACTACATGTGATCCTATTCCCCCATCGCAGGGTTTCTGCGAGTCTCTGTCCATCTACTTAATTCATAAGAGTTCATTACTGGATTTGACTTAATTCATACTGAAACAATGTGACTTCCATAGGCTGCAGGTAAGTTCCAATAGCTTTATTACATCTTCTTAAGTTACATTTAGTTAGCTAAACTGGAACATTGACTTGGAACAGACACTGTCTCCCATCACCCAGGCAGGGGCTCTCCAACTGCCTGGGATTAAAACCCTCACCACAAACATTCTCTCATTCACACTATAAGGTTCAGCCATGATATGATATGATATGATATTTTATTTGTATTGCGCCCATACAGAAGTGTTTCAGAGTGCGATGAGGCAAGGGATGGCAAACAATGGAGGGCAAAACAACAATCTTACTAGGTCCAGTGACATTGAGAACGTGAAAGTGCAAGGGAGAGGGACGGGGGAAATGCGAGGGGCAGGGGGAGAGGAAAGTGCTGAACACGTGATAGAACAACACCAGGTAGTGCAGCCAGTAGGTGGTAATTGCTAGAATAAGGTGTAGACAACAAGTGTCTGATAGGTGCTAGAAGGGGACTGTGGGGTTGCATATACAGACCCAAGTGCAGGGATTGCCAAGAGACAGTGCAGGTGTGTGGCTGGGAAGACAGGGGTCTGGGCCCGCAATCAGGAGGTAACCAAGTGCTTGGTCCCAAAGTGGCCAGATTAGCAGAGGAGAGGAAGAGTGAAGGCAGAAGCAAAGAGGAATGTCTGAGGTGCCTCCAGAACCGATGATGGTTCTCAAGTTTCAGAAAGGGAGGAAGGCTGTTCCAGAGGGATGCCCCAGCAGAGGAAAGGGATCTACTCGCAATTTGTTGCTTGGGGAAGTGACTGACCCTGAAGGAAGTGGAAGGTGAAGGAGCAAAGAGCTTGCGTAGGAATGTATTTACAGAGGGAGAGTTGAAGGTACAGCGGACCAAGACCCCAGAAAGCCAAGTCTCAAAGTCATGTTCTTGATGAGATGCAGAGGGCGGAAAGTGGTTGCAGGCAGATTTAGAAAGGGACTGTTGCAATAGTCAAGCCTACAGAGAACATAGCTCTGGAGACAGTGAGCTTCTGGGGGAAGGAGAGGAAAGGAAAGGAAGAATACCTCTGAGAAGGTGCAGTTGGTAGTTGCTTCAACATTCCCTTCCAAGCACAACACAACACATCTCCCTTTCTTCCAGGATCACCACATACACACAAAACAAATCACAATCACATTCTCATGGAGTACCACATGCTACCGACACAGAGAGGTGAAACTCTATAAAATAAATACGGAGGCTTCCCCCCATTCTTGAACTCTGAATACGTAACAGAAGGAGTCCCCCCTCTCTACTCTTCCTGACATTTCATGCAGCACTCTTATAACATGGCATAGTACAAACACACCCCTATCTGCCCAGGTTGGTGCGAACTTGCACTGCCACTCACATTATATGGATTCACTCACATCTACTCACATATCAGGAGTCTTACACCCCCTCTCTACTCTTGCTGACATTTCATACAGCACTATTCTTGATTTAAAATCATTCAGCAGAAGACATGACCCCCCCTATCTGCCCCGGTTATGACACACTCAGTTCACAACCATTCCTACATCGGAAGGCATGACCCCCTATCTACTCTGGTTATGAACACACACGTTGCACAACCACTCACACAGCGGAAGGCATGACCCCCCCTATATACCCTGGTTATGACACACTCAGTTCAAAACCATTCAAAAGCAGAAGGCATAACCCCCCTATCTACCCTGGTTATGACACACTCCAAACATGGTTAGTCAGAACAGATATGCATGGATCTATCATGCAGGAATACCTGTTGAATGGTATACTCCCACAAGGATTGGTAGTATGAAATGAGCCTAGATTATTCCTTGACAATAAAAACTTTACCATCCAGTGGAGTTACATTGCAAATAAATGCGGGAGGGGCTGGGTGATTTTCAAAAATAATTTACAAGGCAAGAGAAGTCGCAGAAAAAATCACTATAGACTTGCAGAACCTAGAGGAAGAAATAAAAAGCTAGCTCTGGCAGAATTGTATAAAAAGTGAGCAGACGATCTACTTAAAGAAATGAAAGAATTTAAAGTAGATATAACTGAACAAAGTATAAGGAGGATGAAAAAGGGTGTACAAAATTTCAGTCATGAAAAGGTGTTCAGATACACCCAAGAAAACTATAACTCAAAAGAACAAGAGGACACATCACAGAACAGGCAAAGGCGTGATAAACGTAGAGTGTTCTTTAAAGGCACCTATTTTAGTTCAAGTGAAGGAAGCAACGACGAGGAGCCAGGGATATAGGCAAGAGGGAATGTGTCATGATCTCTGCTTCCAAAAGGTCAGGGTTTTCCCAACTCCCTTGGAAGCAGATCCATAACCCAGGTTCCGAGTGCCAACCAGTCCCAATTGGGACCTTTTGGACCCAGTCCTGGCGCCAGTGGCACCAGGCTCATAAATATGCCCAGTCCCAGCGCTGGAAGCGCCGGGCTCATAATGCTTGGGTGGACTTACCTGCAGCAGACCATGCTGCTTACTTGCCTGCCAGTTGAGCCTCTGATCCTCTTCTGTTTGGAACTACTTTTCCTGTTGGGTGGGGCTGGAGCCACTCCCTAGATTTAGAACACTGGAACTCTTCTGGAAGGCAGGAACTCTTTTCTTACCAGGAACTCTTTTCTTACTTAGGCGTGGCTGTGGAAGGAGACACCTAAGCACTACAGGAGGCTATTTAAACCACACCCGGTGGATGAATCTTGCTTTGTGTTATTCTGCACCCTCTGCAGCAGGACGCTCATCGTGTCTTCTGCATCCAGTCCTGGGCCTAAGGAAAAAGGCTTACCATCCTGAATCCAGTCTTCAGCAACACCTATAAAGACAAGAAAGAACAGGTTAGCATTCCGGCATCTGAAAGGCAAAGGCTTACCATCCTGAATCCAGTCTTCAGCAACACCTATAAAGACAAGAAAGAACAGGTTAGCATTCCGGCATCGGAAAGGCAAAGGCTTACCTACTCTTCGTGCGCTCCGGAGGTCTTCATACTGCATTCCGGCATCTGAAAGACAAAAGCTTACCAACTCTTCGCACGCTCCGGAGGCCTTCGGCGCTGCATCCGCATCTGAAAGACAAAACAAGGTGCGTTTAAAGACATTGGGGAACTTTAATACTCACGTGCCATTACTCCTTTCCACATCTAATCCAGTGGGTATTCCGGCACCCTGCAGCCACTCCGAACTCGTACCTGCAAAATAAAAAGACAGTTAGAGCGCATCGTGAAGCAGGCAACAAGCGCTTACTCACGTGCTTCCAGGCGCTTCTATTCATCACACGGGCTCCATCTTCAACTCACTTCAGCCCGTCATCCGCCATCGCCGGAACCCTGCAAAACAAGAGACATCATTACTAAAGACTTTAAAAAGACATTTGAATGACTCGAAACTTACCGTTCGTGCAGTAGACGACGGACAGCAGTCCTCTGAAGTCAAGAGGCCTGCGCTACCTATCCAGTGAAGAAACTGGCTACAGCACCCTGCCCCGAGGCAGATGGAGAGCTCGGCATTCACTTACCTAAGGTGAGAGCGCTAACCTTTGGGGTCTACAGGAGAGGATAAGAGGAAAGAGATAGGGACACCCCAATAATCCCAGTTCATTAACCCCATATTTTCTATCTGCAGACATCTTACTCTACACGTCAGGCATACAGTGCACAGAGGTCCAGCCCAAAGAGCCAACCGGGTGCTACACATCACCTTTGAAGATACGGTAGTCGCCCAGTCAAGACCGGCGCCTCTGCGAGAATCAGGTGAGCGTTACAGAACGCAAAGCCTACCGCAAAACTCTCGCCCAGGCGCTATGGAAACCTCGGATACTGACCCCCTAGCCCGGTTACTTGGGGAACTAAGGGCAGAAGTGCATGCAACTCGTCAGGAAACAAATGCTCTAAGAAGGGAACTAATTATTTCCAAGGAGAGATCAGACAATCTTGCTAGACAAGTGCTACAGTCACAAGCCGGACAGACCCCGTTACCCGCATCAGGGGCAAATCTTCCTTCAACATCCTCTATGAATCCAGTGCAGATCAACCTACCTGGGAATGTACCTCTGGCTCCGCCCGAGCGATTTTCTGGTGACCCAAAGAGGTTTGCAGTATTTATCAATCAGTGCCGGTTGCACTTCTTATGCCGGCCAGCAGCCTTTCCAACTGATCAAGCTAAAGTAGCTTTTGTACTTTCGTACCTTAGTGGCAATGCGGCAGACTGGTCGATCCCTCTAGTTCATCAAGATGATCCGGTTCTCCATGATTTTCAAGCCTTTCAGCTTAGTATGGAAAAACTGTTCGCAAGACATTCACAGGGACAGGCCTTGGACAATGAGCTTCTTTCGTTGCGACAGGGTAATCAAGACCTTTTGGCTTATATTGCATCTTTCAATAGACTAATAGTGGAAACTCAATGGCCTGAGGACAAAAGGATTACACTGTTTTATAGAGGTCTACGTGGAGAGCTCAAAGACGTTTTAGCCCAAGTAGTGAATCCCCCACAAGACTGTTCGGATTACATAGACTTGGTCGTTCAAATAGATCACAGACTGCAGAACAGGAAGGCCGATCGTTCCAAGTTTGATGCTCGAGTATTTTCCAAACCGCCAACTCCTTCCAAAGGAGTAGACTCCGGGGAATCCATGCAAATAGGGGGTCTGAAAGGTCCTCTAACACAACGGGAGCGGGAAAGGAGGAAACAGTTGCAATTATGCCTATATTGAGGAAACTCAGGGCACTTTCTTCGAGACTGTCCGGTGAAACCTGCCAAGAAGGCAGTAGGAGCTGCAGTTACCAAAGTTACAAACTCTGAGCAGGGAAACGACCTCGCCCGACAAGAATAGAGGTCCTCTTGCCGAGCGTAAAAACCAGTTCCGTGAACTCGCATTTCGTGATACCTATGGTCCTCATTAGCCCTGATAATCCGGATCGATTACATGCAATTGAAGCTTACGTCGACAGCGGTGCCATCGGCAATTATGTGGATCATGAAATGGTTTTGAGGATGCATCTAACTCTTTGTCCCAAGGCTGTAAAGGACGTCATTACTACGGTGGATGGTACGGAGATAGCCTCCGGGCCAGTAACGCATACCACTCAAGAAGTGACGCTAGTAAGTCAAGATGGACACCATGAGAAGATCGTGTTCGATGTGATCAAGGCCCCTCAGTTTCAGATTATTCTAGGAATACCTTGGTTAGAGAAACACAATCCTCTGATCGATTGGCGAGCAAGAACGGTCCAGTTTCCAGAATGTGTCTCTACTTGTCACCCTCCACCTGGTGTTGCACTGGCCGCAATTTCTTCAGAGACTCCCCAGTTACCTCCCGAATACCTAGAATACCAAGATGTTTTCCGGAAGGATCAGGCTAACTCTCTACCTCCTCATAGGTCTTATGACTGCCAGATAGACCTGATACCTGGATCTACTCCTCCTTGTAGTAGAATTTATGCCCTCACCGAGCCTGAGAACCTTCACCTTCGACAATACCTGGATCAATACCTGGCAAATGGGTTTATTCGTCCTTCCAAGTCCCCTGCTTCTTCGGCTTTGTTCTTCGTTCCAAAAAAGGAAGGAGACCTTAGAACTTGTATCGATTATCGCTCCCTGAACCAGATCACCGTTAAGAATAGATATCCGTTACCTTTGATCCCTGAACTCCTGGACCAAGTCAGAAAAGCATGCATATATACAAAGCTGGATCTTAGAGGAGCTTACCACTTGGTACGAGTAAAAGAGGGCGATGAATGGAAGACGGCCTTCCGCACCAAGTATGGGCTATTTGAATATCAGGTCATGCCCTTCGGACTTTGCAATGCCCCGGCCGCCTTTCAATATTTTATGAACGATGTCCTCAGAGAGCTCATAGATGTATGTGTTGTTGTTTACATTGACGACATCCTCGTTTATTCTTCATCGGAATCTGAACATCGGAAACACGTGAAAATGGTCCTCGAAAGATTGCGTCAACACAAACTTTTCGCTAAGTTGGAAAAATGTGTTTTCAACGTGACTGAAGTTGAATTCTTGGGATTCATATTATCACCTGGCGGGGTGCGTATGGATTCAAAGAAGGTCCATGCAGTTCTCAAATGGCCATCACCATCCTCCGTAAAAGGTGTGCAAAGCATGTTAGGCTTCGCTAACTTTTACCGCAGGTTTATCCCCGAGTTCTCTCGAATAGTCCAGCCCATCACTGCCTTGTTAAAGAAAAACAAACGTTTTGAATGGTCTACCGAGGCGGAACAAACTTTCCAGGATTTGAAGACTAAATTTATCTCTGCACCAATCTTAAAACACCCTCGCCCCGAACTCCCCTACATCGTGGAAACTGATGCTTCAAGCCTTGCCATGGGGGCAGTTCTATCACAAAAGGACCCGGTAACCAATCAGTTGCATCCCGTGGCATTTTGGTCCCGCAAATTCTCGCCTCCTGAAGTCAATTACACGATTACTGACAAGGAACTTCTGGCTATCAAGTCTGCCTTTAAGGCTTGGCGGCATTATCTGCTGGGGGCCCGACACACCGTTACTGTGATTACGGATCACCGAAACCTGCAATATTTGAAAACCGCAAAAGCCCAATCCTCTAGACAACTCCGTTGGGCATTATTCTTTGCCGAGTTTGACTTCATAATTACCTATCGACCAGGTACAAAGAACGGTAAAGCCGATGCCCTTTCTCGGATGGGAGTGGAAGAACACTTGATCAACCCTAAACCTGTACCAATCATTCCCGAACAAAGAATTCTGGGTGTAATCGCCACAGAATCCATAGAGGAAGTTAAGGATAAAGCCAGGCAACTTGTAACTCCAGCAGATATACAGAATTAGCATCTGCAGGGAAAGGACTTTGCAGTAAAGGACAACTTATTGTATTTCCAAGAACGATTATACCTACCCAGCACAGATTTACAGAAAAAAGTAATCTCTTGTTATCACGACTCTTTAATGGAAGGTCATCCCGGTATAGCCAAGACCTCAGAAAAGATCAAGCGGTACTTCTGGTGGCCGTCTTGGAAAAAAGATATCAGAGACTTTATAATGTCCTGTGGAGTATGCGCCCAAAACAAGAGTCAAAAGAAAAGACCAGCAGGCCTCTTACGCCCTATTGACATCCCACCTCGCCCTTGGCATACGCTTTCTATGGACTTCATCACCGATCTACCTCCATGCTCCGGATACAATACGATTCTAGTAATCGTGGACTTATTCTCCAAGATGGCGCATTTCATTCCGCTCAAAGGCTTGCCAACAGCAGCAACTCTGGCCCGAGAATTTCTCGAAAACATCGTCCGACTGCACGGTTTTCCTTCGGTTCTAATTTCGGATCGAGGTAGTCAATTTATTTCTTATTTTTGGCGAAGTTGCTGTCGGTCGGCTCAAATTGATGTGAGACTATCGACCAGTCACCACCCTCAGACCGACGGACAAACCGAGAGGACCAATCAAACTCTGGAACAGTATTTACGCTGCATGCTGCAACAAACTGAAAAAACTTGGAAAGATATCCTTTGGATAGCCGAGTATGCCTACAATAACTCTGTCCACTCGGGAACTGGGAAAACCCCGTTTTTTCTTTTGTACGGCAGTCACCCTCGAACCTCGGAGTTGGATCCCCTCCAAGATCTTGAAACACCAGCAGTAGACTACCTGCATTCTACAATCACCCAAGCCTTTAAGGAAGCTGTTTCTCACCTTCAAAGGGCTAAAGAACAATACAAGAAAGGAGCAGATCAACATCGGAAGGAAGCCCCTCACTATCAAGTAGGGAATCAAGTCTGGTTATCCACCAAATATCTATCTCTAAAAGGGCCACGCACATTCAACCCAAGATACCTTGGTCCCTATTCCATCACTACCATAGTAAACCCAGTAGCGGTCAAGTTGGACTTGCCCCCGCACATGAAGATACATCCGGTCTTCCACGTCTCTCTATTAAAACCCGTGCAACCTCAAACCCGACTAACCAAATCTCCAAAACCTATCCTAGTGGATGGAGAACTCGAGTTTGAAGTCAAAAGCATTCTGGACTCCAAGATCTCCAAATCTAAACTATTCTACCTAATTGACTGGAAAGGCTACGGCCCCCAAGAGAGATCCTGGGAACCTGCTGAATATGTCCACGCTCCTCGCCTAATCAAAAGATTTCACCGAACATTTCCTGACAAGCCAAAACCCCCGGAGAAGCCCGGTTTGGGAGGGGCCTTGAGGGGGGGTACTGTCATGATCTCTGCTTCCAAAAGGTCAGGGTTTTCCCAACTCCCTTGGAAGCAGATCCATAACCCAGGTTCCGAGTGCCAACCAGTCCCAATTGGGACCTTTTGGACCCAGTCCTGGCGCCAGTGGCACCAGGCTCATAAATATGCCCAGTCCCAGCGCTGGAAGCGCCGGGCTCATAATGCTTGGGTGGACTTACCTGCAGCAGACCATGCTGCTTACTTGCCTGCCAGTTGAGCCTCTGATCCTCTTCTGTTTGGAACTACTTTTCCTGTTGGGTGGGGCTGGAGCCACTCCCTAGATTTAGAACACTGGAACTCTTCTGGAAGGCAGGAACTCTTTTCTTACCAGGAACTCTTTTCTTACTTAGGCGTGGCTGTGGAAGGAGACACCTAAGCACTACAGGAGGCTATTTAAACCACACCCGGTGGATGAATCTTGCTTTGCGTTATTCTGCACCCTCTGCAGCAGGACGCTCATCGTGTCTTCTGCATCCAGTCCTGGGCCTAAGGAAAAAGGCTTACCATCCTGAATCCAGTCTTCAGCAACACCTATAAAGACAAGAAAGAACAGGTTAGCATTCCGGCATCTGAAAGGCAAAGGCTTACCATCCTGAATCCAGTCTTCAGCAACACCTATAAAGACAAGAAAGAACAGGTTAGCATTCCGGCATCGGAAAGGCAAAGGCTTACCTACTCTTCGTGCGCTCCGGAGGTCTTCATACTGCATTCCGGCATCTGAAAGACAAAAGCTTACCAACTCTTCGCACGCTCCGGAGGCCTTCGGCGCTGCATCCGCATCTGAAAGACAAAACAAGGTGCGTTTAAAGACATTGGGGAACTTTAATACTCACGTGCCATTACTCCTTTCCACATCTAATCCAGTGGGTATTCCGCACCCTGCAGCCACTCCGAACTCGTACCTGCAAAATAAAAAGACAGTTAGAGCGCATCGTGAAGCAGGCAACAAGCGCTTACTCACGTGCTTCCAGGCGCTTCTATTCATCACACGGGCTCCATCTTCAACTCACTTCAGCCCGTCATCCGCCATCGCCGGAACCCTGCAAAACAAGAGACATCATTACTAAAGACTTTAAAAAGACATTTGAATGACTCGAAACTTACCGTTCGTGCAGTAGACGACGGACAGCAGTCCTCTGAAGTCAAGAGGCCTGCGCTACCTATCCAGTGAAGAAACTGGCTACAGCACCCTGCCCCGAGGCAGATGGAGAGCTCGGCATTCACTTACCTAAGGTGAGAGCGCTAACCTTTGGGGTCTACAGGAGAGGATAAGAGGAAAGAGATAGGGACACCCCAATAATCCCAGTTCATTAACCCCATATTTTCTATCTGCAGACATCTTACTCTACACGTCAGGCATACAGTGCACAGAGGTCCAGCCCAAAGAGCCAACCGGGTGCTACACATCACCTTTGAAGATACGGTAGTCGCCCAGTCAAGACCGGCGCCTCTGCGAGAATCAGGTGAGCGTTACAGAATGCGACTGGAAGAAGAAACCCGAGAGGGAGGCAAGGTAGAAATAGATCTTATAGCAACCAAAGAGGTTACGCGGGACATCAACAACATTTTTTAGATTGGTTCCCACAGAATTGGGAAATGGAGCCAAGGATAAACGGAACCATGCAAGCACTGTGGTGAATCATTGCATGAGCTATCCAGCAACACATTAACAGCGCTAGAGAAAGGTCTAGGATTTGTGACTGCCAATAAGCACAACATGTTCTCATTTAGACAAAACATTTCTGACAGATGAGGGTGAAGACAGCGGACTATGGAAAAAGACAACATGTATTCCTCCTCTACAAACTCTGAGCCCGGAAGCCAGAGTTTCTGAGAATCGAGTCCTCACTGACCTTGAAAAATTAGAAAATAAAAGGGGCAGGGAAGGATGGTACCAGCATACTAGCAACATTGAAAAAGCCACACTTAAATCTCTTTTTGAAAACAGCAACATCATAATACACAATGCGGATAAAGGAGGAGTGACAATGATACAAGATTCAGTGGATTATATCCAGGAAAGTGAGAGACACCTGCAAGATAACAACAGTTACAAATGATTGGAAATGGACCCAATGAATAAATTAAGCAAGTTAATCAGCCTAAAATTAGGCAAATGACCAGAAAGAAACTGAATCACCAATAAAGAGCAGAGTTTCTAATAATGGATAAACCAAGGATACCTCAGTTCTATACACTCCCAACAATACACAAAACCCAGTCCAGGCCTCCAGGTTGCCCAATAGTTTCTGGCATAGATTCAGTGTTAGAGCCCTTGTCCAAGTTTGCTGACATTTTTCTACAACCTCTGGTTAACAACATGACATTGTATGTCAAGGACACTACACCGATGTTTGACCCAAATCAAGAGAGACTTATTAGTCTAGATGTGGTAGCTCTAAACACGAGCATCCCAAAAGGCCTATCCCTTGCAGTAATAGAAGAACAACTGAGGTATACAACATTGGATACCAGAACTCCAACAACATTTATTGTATGGTGTGCAGAGGTTGCACTTACGGAGAATTACTTTAATTTCAATGGCAACTACTATAAGCAGACACATGGGACTGTGATGGGGGCGACATTGGCCCCGAGTATAGCTAATTTATACATGGAATTATTTGAAGAGAAATGTATCTATGCAGACACCAATCCTTTCAAGAAAAACTTACGCCTGTGGCGGCATTAAATAGATGACTTCTTGATCCTCTGGACAGGGAATGAAAGTGAAGTGGCTAACTTTGTCAAGTGGATCAATCAGCAAGATGGATGTTTAAAATTTACATATATGGAGAACGAGAGTGAAATTAACTATTTGGACCTGACCATTCAAGTGGACAGTGAAAATAGAACACTAATGGTGAAACCATTCCACAAAGAAACGGATAAGAATTGTTATTGTACTACACCAGTTTCCACCCTAAGCATACGTGAGACAATTTGCAGCTAGACCAGTGGTCTTCAAACTTTTTGACCCCGAGCCCCCCCTAACAACATTTTCTTTGGCCCAGGCCCCCCCCCTATACACATGGATTTCAAAATTGTACTCGTTGCGAACGGTTATCACGCGCTGGAGTAGAATGGTGCCCCTAACGAAGGAGTGAATGCCAAACAACACGTTCTTTCAAAATCATTGCTTGCAATGATTCAAATCAGATTAGAGGACATATATTTGTGAACAAAGCATTCCATTATTTATTTCACACAAACGAAAACACCCAATATTGCTGTCCTGTAGTAACATTTGCTATGCAAGTGCTGTAACAATTTGTTTCTCAAGTACAACAACGTACTGTCAATGTTGTCACTTGCAAGTTGTGTAGTGGCATACTGGAGAACTAGTGTGAAGGGTGGGCCTGCCTTTCACCAGTCAGCCTGTCAATATTTGGTTCAATTTTTGCAATAGCCAATCGCAGGCTTTCTTCCACCTCCAGCTTTGACCAATAATTTGTCTTTAGGGGTGCAAGTGCAGAGAATCCAATTTCGCACAGGTATGAGGTGCTGAAAGGTAACAGCACATTGACTGCACATTTCGATAAATTTGGAAACTCTGCAGACACATGTTGCCAAAATGCACCCAAAGACAATTTTCTGAATTGGCTCTCTAGTAGGCGGTCACTTTGGGGCTCCATTAGTTCCTCCTGGAGTTGTATTGGGAGATTGGCTTCTACGTCAGCTAGAAAAGGCTGAACCACCCAGTCATTCATGTTGCAATTGTCGTCAGGAAAGTACTTTTCGAGATTGGTTCTGAGAGCATTTAAATGGTTTCCAATTATTTCAGAAACACATGAAAGATCATAATCAGTCTTCGCAAGGGCATCTTCTAATAATGGGAATGAATCGGCTATTCCAATATCAACCCTCCTCCTCCAAAGCTCCAGCTTCTTCTTGAATGCCGATATTTTTGCATTCATGGCAAATGATGTGGTTTCTGTGCCTTGCAGGGAGAGGTTTAGAAAATTTAGCTTTTCAAAGATGTCACCAAGGTAAGCCAACAGTATAAACCAGGGTGGATCACACATAGACTCTGCTTTTGTCTGGTCTAACTCCAGGAGAAAGTGTCTCACTTTGTTTCCGAGTTCATAGATGCTATTTAAAACCTTTCCCCTGTATAGCCACCTGAACTCTGTGTGAAACAGCAAAGCATCATGGTCAGCTCCCATTTCTGCACATAAGGTGGCAAACAGGCGGGCTCTTGTGGGGTGCATCTTAATTAAATGTACGATCTTTACAACAGAAGTCAAAACCTGTGTGAGTTCATGCCCCATATTGCGCACAGCCAAAGCTTCCCGGTGTATCATGCAGTGTGTCCACACAATATGTGGA
This sequence comes from Ambystoma mexicanum, assembly GCF_040938575.1. Taxonomy (NCBI): domain Eukaryota; kingdom Metazoa; phylum Chordata; class Amphibia; order Caudata; family Ambystomatidae; genus Ambystoma; species Ambystoma mexicanum. Next base: position 626,984,204 of record NC_090930.1, read on the forward strand.
GCTACTGCCAATACTTTTGCTTTTAGCCCAGCTCTAGCACCACACATTGAAGGAGCACAATCCGTGCAAATGCCAACACACGCCCCCCCGTTTAGGCAGTTGGAACTTAGGAAGTTGTTTAAAATTTCAAAGAGTTCAGGTGCAGTTGCTCTGCCCTTAATTTGCTTACAAAACAAGAAGTCCTCCAACATCTCCTTTCCATGGCAGTATCTCACATAGGCAATCAAGTGAGCTTCTTTTGATATGTCAGTGGCCTCATCCAACTGTAGGGTGAACTGGCTGTCTTTCAATCGCGATATCAATTCAGTACTGATATCAGAGGACAGGTCAGCAATACAGTGGCAAATTGTTGTGTCTGACATAGGGATACTTTTGCATTTCTCTGCTGCACTTTCACCAAGCATTACCCGGTTGACAGCGAGAATTGTTGGGAGAATCACCTTCTCAGCAAATGTAAAAGGCTTCTTGTTTTTGCCAAGAAAGTACGCAATGTGGTAAGATGCTTTCAAAGCATTTGCAGGTACAGATGCCGCACTTTTAACAGTCTCCTTTTTGTTTTGCATGCCTTGCAGCTGCCGTACAAAGAAATCCCTGGTCTTATTTACTGAATCGGCATGTTTGGTTTCCAAATGCTGCCTTAATTTTGTTGGCTTCAGGCTGTCAGTTGCTAATGTAGCACCACAAATCACACACTGCGGCTTCACTTCCCCAGCGACTGTGATGCATGTGAACCCAAAGTCCAAATAAGAGAGATCACATTTCCGTGTTTTTGCATTTCTTTCGTCTGTTCCCACCTCTCCTTCTGCTTTACGTTTCAGATCCCTACCATCTTTGGGCACTAGAAAACGATCCATCGAGAAAAGGAGCCTGAACCTGTCGAAACATTGCAAACGGTTTTAAAAAAGTAAAAATGCACCCCAAAAAAAGCGTAAACATGGCAAACACCACATACAAAGAGTTAAACTGAGCCATGTGAAAAGGTTGGGATTGGTGGGAAACACCCCATGCAAAAAAGGGTCAGAAATATGGGGTGTGGTAAAAAAGAGAGATTTTAAAAAAGCAAAAATTCAACAAAAAACGGTCAGAAAAGCTTGGGAGTGCGGGAGGGAAGCCCCACACAAAAATGGGTCAGAAACACTGGTTGCATTAAAATACATTGGTACAAGTCTCAGAAGAATTACTATTCAGATCATGCAGGCCTAGCTCTAATTTCTTTTTGTAGTGTTACCCCAGACTAGGTTGCAGGTGCAACCTTGCACATGGTGGATATAAAACATCAGAATATTTACTCATCCAATGGCACACAGGGAAAATAAATCCTTATCTGTGTGACTGGGGCAAGTGCTTCACTGGGTTTTTCTTGCCGGAACACAGGTGGTTTGGTTGATAGACTGACGCTTGGAGCAATGCGGCTGCAATGAAAACAGAACAGTTAGTCAAGGTTACATGGAGCAATACTGCTGCAATGAAAACAGAACAGTTAGACAAGGATATATGGGTCTTCCAGAGACTTCAAATTAGGATCAGATGAGCTGGAGCTAAACCCAGCTCTTGGGTAAAATACATCAGAGATAGGTACAGCCCCAGAAATAGATAGGGTTGAAATCCCTGATTCAAATACATGACCCGCATGGTGCTGCCACCCCTGTCCACCAGACGGTGGTTTACAACAGCAAAGGGAAGCAGCTCCTGTCCAGTCTCTCTTTTAAAAACATCAAGCGGACTCAACTCATCCCTCTTGATCTGATGCTGCAAGCGACTGAATTCATGAGCCCACCTGACCCTTAATGTTTTCATCACTTGATAGTTTAATAATTTCTGCTTATGGTTTCCTTGTCTTATTTCTAAAGGATCGTCCCGTCGGAGTAACATGGTGCATCCATAAAAAAAAGTGCTGTCAGGAACCAAAAGGGTACTGCACAGCCACAAGATTAGAACGCTCCGGACTACAAGATCTGGAGAGAGGACTGGGGGTGCATTGACTGCAAGGGTGGGCATAAGGGGGACTGGAAGTCCAGCAAATTTATGCAGAAAATTAAAGTGAAAACGTAAATAAAGAGAGGGAGGTTAGAAAGAAGTGTATCCAGACTGACCTTCCGTGGCGGGTGCAGGCAGGAAGCCATGTCATCAGAGTACCTGAGGCTGAGACATTGTTACAGATCATCTGTAAATTAACTCCTACCAAAAAAAAGGTGGCAGCGCCCTTCTTCTGCCCATACATAGTTGGCAGATTCAAATGTTTTGGGAAGAAGTCAGGAGGGATGTGCATGGTCAAAAGAGTGGGTTGCTTTGGGGAGCATGTTTGTGGCGTGTTGTTAAAGAACGTGTCATTGCTAGGAAGGCGGCTGCTGCCTGCTGCAGTGGCAGTTTGGTCAAGCTGACCAGGGCTTCTGGAATCATCTTACTGAAGTATGAACAAGCAGTCACAAAGCTAATATTCGTGCTGTTTGTCCCAACAGGAGTGCTTTTTTAACTCGCATATTTAGTCTGATCCTTTAGAAATTATTATAACATCTTCTAAAAAAATGTGCTATGAAAGGGAGAGTTTTCTAATACTTGATTTCAACCAGAATATATTGTGAAGTTCAAGTCACAAAAAATGAGGGCCAACCAACTTGCACATCTCAGGTCACTTCAACGATTATAAAGCCAACTTGCTGTTCCTCACCAAATTCAGTATTGAGAGCCTGGCACCACATGGCAATGGCGGAGAAAATCTAAGAGATTTAGGGGAGGCCTTGGCACGAGTCTGCCCATTTTAACGCGGCTCCCCCATGGCAGATTGCTGGAGCCCAGCAATATGCCATGGGGGAGCTGCGTTATTAATGCAGCACCGGTCCCCCATGCGCCCCTCTCCCTCTGCAACCCCCCACATTAGGGGGCATGGAGGGGAGGAGGCAAGCGGGGGACCGAAACTGCTCTGCTGGTGCTGTATTAATAACGCAGCTCCCCCATGGCAGATTGCTGGGCTCCAGCAATCTGCCATGGGGGAGCCGCATTGTGAAAAACACCGGCAGAGCAGTTTGGTACCCCGCCCACCTCCTCTCCTCCATGCATGCCCCCTAATGTGGGGGACGCAGGGGGAGAGGGGCGCAGGGGGGACTGGTGCTGCATTAATAACGCGGCTCCCCCGTGGAAGATTGCCATGGGGGAGCTGCGTTAAAAATAAAGGGGGAACGGGTGACTTACCTCGCACTCGCACACGTCGATGGCAGCAGCAGCAACAGGGAACACAGGACACCACAACGCAGCCTGCACGTGTGATCCAAATGCAGGAAAGCACACGTCCAGGCTGCATGTATTTCCTGTTTCATGGCCACGCCCCCACCACATTGCACTGGATGAGCATGTGCATGGGAGCCAGTGGCTCCCCATTGCACATGCTCAGTCCAGTGCGGCAGAAAAAAAAAAAGCGTCACTCTTTTTCTTTTCTATTCTTCTGCAAGGCATCACGTGCCCCCCAGGCATTGTGGCGCGCCCCGCAAGGGGGGCGCGCCCCACAGATTGAAGACCTCTGCACTAGGCCAATTACTTAGGCTTGAAAGAAACAGAAACAACCTCAAGAATTACAAAAAAGAAGCATACAACCTGAGGGGAAATTAAATGAGAGTGGATACACACCATAACTCACTACGAAGGCTATGAAACGGGCCAAGAATAGCAACCAGGAAGCCCTTTTAGAGCAGACTAGAAGATCTGACAAAAAGAAAGGGGAAACATTTGTATTTGTAACTACCTTCAGCCACCACTAGAACCATCAATAAAAACTGTAAGGTTCTGAAAAAAGGGAGTAATACATTGGATAGACCCCTGATAGAATACAAAACAAGTAAGAACATTAAAGATTAGGTAGCATGAAACAATATAGTAGACCAAGACAGCAATCAATTATAGAGAATTGGAGCATTGCACCACCTACTGGTCATACACTCTGTTGAAATTCCATGTCTTGCTATCAGATTAAAAGGAGTATGCAAATTGATATAGATCTGTTAAGAATGTGGACACAACACACTCTGACAAATTGTAACTCAGTGATGGTGGTCTACACCATATGGTGCCTCTGCGAGAAAATCTATGTAGGGAAACAGAGAGGAATATAAAAACTCAGATAACAGAACACAAACGTTGTATGTAAAAAGAATACACACAGCACCTTTGGTGAATCATTTTATTGAATATATTAATAAGGCTGAAGTTTTTAGATGGACCATACTGTACCAAGTAAAACCGGGAATTGATGGGAATATGGACAAAAGAAGACTGATATACAAAGAAAACAAATTAATTTACCTTACATAACGCTCAGTGACAGGCCTAAATGAGCAGGCAGAAGAGTGGCGACACAACAGTGGAGAGGAGATAAGAATGGCAAAACTAGAGAGGTATCATTGATTTATGCTTTCAAAAAAAACAAAGAGACGGTATGCTGTTAAGGAGGCACAACAGACAATTGTGCAGACAATCTTCAGAATTCATAAATGCAGCAAGTACAATGTATCTGCAGTAGAAGTAAAGCACACAAAGAGTAACCATTTAAAGGAAAGGACCCAAACCATGGGTGGTTGAAAAGTTCGGTAACCATGGCAAGTCAATTGAACAAGCAAGTCTCTGTAGCGTGAAGAACCGTGAGGGATGGTGACTGCCGGGTAAGCAGGGTTTTAAGAGCTGATGTGGGAAGATAAGATCATTAGAACCGGCTCAGCATATCCCGCTGTTTATGGTTTCTGCAGAATGACTTGAAAACGAAGTGCAGAACGTCGGCACTCGGACGAAGAAACCTCTGTGAGCTGTATGAGTTTCGGCCAAACGGAAGGTGGAATGACGCAGCAACAAACAGTGAGTGGCAAATGTTTTGTCCCCAAGAGAGGAGAGCAGAGGCGGAGAGGCTGGTTAGTTCAAAGTTTAAAAATAATCTAATAAAGGCATTGATAATGGACAAGTGTGCTTGAAATCACTGCGGGTGCGCCCTGAAACACTGCCCTATGGATGTCCCCAATGAGCATTAAAAAGTAAAAATAAGCGTTTCATAAAAAGTGATATTGTTTGGGAGTGGTTGAAATGTCAGGCGGACCGCCACAATGAAGGGAAAGAGCATAGGATTGCAGGGGTCGTCTTTGAATAGACATGTATTGTTGAGGGAGTGTGATGATCCTAGCATAGAGGAGAATAGACTCCCACCTTGTAGGGTCAATTTGTCATGAAGAGCGGAATTGGTAAAGTACGGTAATAGTCTACCCACTTCCCATCTGACACTTCTTACCTCGTTGTAGATTTTTTGGTCCCAGACCAAAAGCCCTTGTGAAAAGAGGAACATCTTGTCGACAGAAAGGCCCGAGATGAAATAAAATGTACTAAGGGGTGTTTTTTGTGAACATCGAATGAGCGAAATGTATGAAAGATTCAGTGAAGCAAGACAGGCCCAAACCATCGGGGTCTAAACAAAACTCACAGCAGGTCAGTGTTTGTACAATGCAATCTTAAAAGCGCCTAGTTCAGCATCAGTGAATTAGTCTCCCACACACAAATTAAAAGTGCTAAGAGTAAACAGCATTTAGATGATGCTGTTTGAAAGCGATAATTTAAACCATTTGATGAGTTATTTTCTCTAGGGTATTCCTGAAAAAGACTAAAACCCACAAGAGAAAGTTACTGAATGACCAACAAGAGGTTGCTAAAGACAGCAGACGTGTCTAAGAAGACACCATTTGAAGCCATATTAACTGATGGTGACTCTATTGTGATAAGGAGGACAGTGGATATACTAATAGTGTTCCCCTGAGGAATTTCTGAAAAAAAGCTTTTTATTTAATGCAAGAGGAATGAAACATGTTGGGTGCGATAGTAGTAGTAGTGGAAGTATGTCGAATGAATGACATGGATGTAAGGTGATCGTAATTATATGATTGTGCAAATATTTGGAATTTGGTTTTATGGTGTTTTACTAAGAAAATGTGCATGTATACTATTGTTTGTTATATCCACACAATGGAGTGAGATATGTGAAACATTGGAATGCTGCTGTGATTCAGATAATATACAATGTATTGTACTAAATTAAATATTTTGTGGTTTATAACAGATTGGTTTGAAGATAATTCCTTTGGGCCTTTATTAGAGTGTGGGGTGTTGTATTCTAATTAGAATGCTATTTGGTGTACCCATGTAGAACATGACACAGGACCATTGGAACATTTTATAGTTTTTTGAACACTCAGTTCATAACCACTCATGAAGCGGAAGTATTAAACCCACTCTCTACCATCCTTGGAACATACCGGATTCACAACCAGTCATACAATGGGAGGCATGACCCCCCTATCTTCAACTTCACATAAACACACAGCGGAGGACGTGACACCCCCACTTATCTACAACTTCACTTTAGCTCACCATGTCAGTAGTAGACACATTAAAATATGTGCATACTCAGCTCTACAAAGACTGATATAACATTTTACATCTCATCTCCAAGCATCCACATTGGAATGACAACCCTAAAGTTGCAATCCTACAAATCCTTGTTGCTTCCACGCAACCTAACACTGCAATTCCTCAAATTTAGTCATATCTAATCAAATGCACACCACAAACCACACACATCACTTTATATAAATAAAACAATGGCAACATATTAAAGCATAAAACTCCATAGTTGTAAAACAACTTCTACACCTGCAATTCCTCAAGTTGATTAACCTAACACCATCACCATAACTAATAATCGGCCATGCTCCAATCACACACTCACTTACTACAGTCCCTCTACATCCCTTGCCAGTTGATTGCACTGGCTTTCTCCTGATAACACCACATTGTGGTGCTTACCAACACATTAAGAAAAACACTGCCCAGTGTCAGCACACATTTGAAATTCTTTCAGGAAAATGTGAGTGCATCTCACCACAAATGTGATCCTCTGCATGCTGTATCTCTGGTTCCATAGCGTTCAAATGACACTTCTTGTCAAAGGTGGAAAAAAAAGTTATGTCACAGGGTAGCTGCGTGACACATTTCAAGACAACACAGCCATTGCATCAATCCATATTCTACCACGCCGAGGGCACCCCTGAATGGGGCACCTATCTTCTGTCCCTCATCACAGCTACATGACTATGAACCAATCCTCTCACACATCAATCACTTGCCGGTAGTCTCTGTGTTGGGATTCATCTTACCTACATTCCAGATGGTCTGGAATTCTTCCTGTTCAGGTACAAACACTTCCTTACCACATACAAATAAGCGTTGGCAGGCTGCTTCCTCTGAACCAACCAACAGACTCGGCAAAGTGACCGCTGATGTCAAGCCAAGGTGATCCGAACAATGCTAGTGGATGCAACGGACCATGTTCCATTACCACCAGTACCCACACTGTCCCACTGACGTCACCACTTGGGACTTTGTTGCAGGAGAGAGCAATCCAACCACCGAAACAGCCATCAGTGCCGAACTCCACTCCGCCAGTCCCAGCCTCATCCTACTACCAGGAGGTAAACATACAGGGCACCCCTTTGCCTGCCCATCTCTTACATTGCTCCAACAAGCATTCTCCATATGGCAGGCCAAAGCAGGGGCACTAATCCTGCTCTTTTACATACTTGCAAAAGAAACAGAGCTTACTCTAAGCACACACCTCAGACTGTCATCATTCAACATTTCATTCTCCATTCTCGATAACACTCAAATACCTGTCTCCCAAGCTGTCAAAACCCTGGGGGTTTACCTGAACTCTAACCTCACAATGATCAGACAGGTTAATGCCATAGCGTCTGCTGTGGCTTACCAATCCAATTGCTCAATGCAGCCAGACCGTTCATGTCCGAGAAAAACTGCCTCACCATTGCAAGAGAAATAATTGGGTTGCGGCTTGATTACTGCAATGCCCTCCTTGCAGGCGCCCCCGCCAAAAACATCAGAAAACTCCAGATGATCCAAAACAACTCCCTCAGGGCTACCAATGGCATATCCAAAAGGGAAAATATTTCAGCAACTAGGAAATGAGTCCACTGGAACCCCATTAAGGAATGCATCATCTTCAAAACTCTTGCCCTCACATACAAATGTTTCCATAACACCGCCCCCCCTACCTATCACAGAGATTCGCCAAACCTACCTTGGACAGACCCACCAGAGCCGCCTACACAAACCAAATCACCATTCCTAAAACCCTGAGGACCCATGCAGGAGGATTTTGTTTGCCTGTCATTGCCGTGATCCATTGGAAATCCCTACCACAGCATTTGAGGAACATTGACTTGCGCACAGCCTTCAGGAAAGCTATCAAAACCATGTTGTTTGTATAAATGTCCTGATTGGCCGTATTTCCTTCTACTGCCGTATGCCAATTTTTTATTTGTAACACACAGCTAACCATGCACTTGGTGCTCCTCATCTTTTTGTAAAGCCTTTGCCATCTGTAACCTTTAGCAAAGCCTTCATAACTATAACTAAGACATTTTCTTGCAACAGTGCCTTGATGCCCTTGGGTTGTAGTGCGCTTTACAAATAAAAATAAATAAATAAAATAAATAGGAAGGTAACTCCTGCAGTTTCTCATTACAGTAATTTGCTTGATGGGGCTGCTGTTCCTACTTCTCACACATTTAGGCACAGGCCAGACCTACTTGGTTGCCCCTCCTCCAGCGCTGGGCATATAATCCTTTGAATAATTATTCACATGCAGCGCCCACCATTGATTTTCTCAGGACACTTGAACACTGCATCCGGGACATCTTCTGCCCTGGCCCTTCTGCTTTGTTCTGGGACTTGAGCAACTCTCCTTCTGTTCTGCCCTGGGTGATGGGACTTACTTTTGGGGGCAGTGGTTCCTCTCTCTTCTTGCTGCCCCCCCACAGATCTTAAGACATCTCTCTTTTTGCTTGCAGGTCATTTTCCTGTCTTCTTGAAGACCATGCTCGTCGCCAGTGAAACAAAGTGACTTCCTTAGGCTGCAGGTAATGTCCAATAGCTTTATTGCATCTTCTTAAATTACATATAGTTAGCTAAGCTGGAACAGTTACTAGGAACATACACTGGCTCCCATCACGCTCTCCAACTACCTGGGCTTAGAACCCTCATCACAAACATTCTCTCATTCACACCATAACATTCCGCCTTGCATCACAAGCTTCTACATTCACTTCCAAGCACAACACAACACTTACTTTCACATGGTCCGTCAATGTTCAGTAGTACTTGTCACTGTGCTCGTCAATGCACATCACTTTTGTTTCACTCGTGCTACATTTTCACATACTTTGCATATCCTTTTCTTAGTTCGGTATTCAATAATTCAATTTTTTATATTTTTTTATTAAGTGCATCTGGAAGAACTTTGTCAACTTTTTACACTGTTACAATTAATACAATTAATACAATACACTGTATACAATACATTCTGCACTTCTAAATTGTTTTAAAACAATACATTCATTAAAATATATTACAGCACATTTGCAAATGAATACCAACATTAATTTCATCATTCTATAACCATCAATACCCTAAAACTAATGTTATTAAAACTTTAAAAACTGTGCTTGTGTACCAAGATTACTGCTATGTGCTATTACATCACTTGTGTGATTGTTCCTTTTCCGGGGAGTTAAAAGGCCCACTCGTTTGCTGTTCTGTTATTCTATTTACAAATTATCAATAGAATACAGGTGCTCCAAAATAATGCGCTTAGAGCAGCTCTAAGCATTCCAAAAAGAGATCACATATCTGAAATAAGAAGGAAACATAAATGGTTATCCACCCAAGAAAAAATTAATCTCAAAACTGCCTTCCTTATCCACAAATGCTTAAATAAAAAAGCCCCTCACTACTTAACAGAACGAGTCGCCAGAAAAACCTTAATCAGAACCCTAAGAACAGTTAACTCCAGCTGTCTTCAAGTGCCACGTTTCAAATGATCTACCATTGGAGGTTCCAGCTTCCCAGTTAGGTCACCACAACTGTGGAACTCCCTACCACATACACTAAAATCAGACCAAACCTTCACCAAATTCAGGCAGAATCTAATCAAATGGCTCATAGAGAAAGACAAGTAACATGTGCCCCCTACATATCCTCTTGTTGCTTTATTATTTGCTCTGCTTGCATGCATTTCTGTATCCTCCAATGCACTCTAGATAAATCAAGGACTGTTATCTAGTATGTTTATGATTGCTAGCTATGATTTGTTGTCGACATGTGTATGTCCACCATACCTGCTTTTGAGCCTCAACCTTGTAACTCTGAGGAAAACTGTTTATACTCCACAACCCTTGTAACTAAGCTGTACACATTCTTATCACTTGCGCCCTGATACCCTCGGGTCCGGCGCGCACAATAAATAAATAAACAAACAAACAAACAATTGGTAGGCGGCAGAAGCTATTACCAAGGATTCAACACTAAAAGTCATGCTCCAACCTTATTCTGATGAGAATAACTTGAACTTTGCAGAACCCTTCTCATATTCCCTATTAAGGGGCCCAAAATGAGTTAGGCTATGCCTCTGATTTTCCACTTGATTGGAACACAGTCTGCATACTCGGTCTCCCCATGGGATACCCAACCAGGATACAGTGTTTTGTAGCACAGGGAGGGTATTTAGGCCTAGGGCAGTGATGAATCTAGTCAGCCGGAGAGTGCTGTTTGGTATCGGCAGTGAAGCCATGGTGGGAGAATTCCACATATTTTCACAGCTTGGATATGTCGTTAATGGCTTGGGTTGGATCCAAGGATCTTGCATTTTGATACATTTTTGTGAGATAGAAATCTTGCCATGCAGTGGGTAGGGTATCCACACCTACTTCTTTAAAGTATGGTCACTGCAAGTGCCCAATCTCGATACCAGCCACTTCTAGAGAATCATCTGGTATGCGATATCTTCATATCCAACATGATCACTTCCACAGGCCAACTGAACTGGAACTTTGCCCATAGTTTACATGTCTCTACCCTCCACAGTGAGGTCAGCAATGGAAGATCAAGTTCACGACTCAAGGCCTCAACTGGTATCATTGCTGGTACACCCAGCAAAGAGCGTAACATTATTTGCCTCTAGCTTAGGGAACCAGTGGAGCAGCCCTGCTGGGCAGACTTCCAAAGCGTAAAGAATGCAGGGTATAATTGAAGGTCTGTCAGCTCTAACTTTTACCTTGATGGAATGACCACTGTACGAGTCAATGTTCTTATTCATTGCCAGACACTTTCTCCATGTTTTCTTTCCAATACCTTCTGCTAAGTGGGCCGAGGTAATTTTGGCTCTGATTCCCACTCCCAAGTATGTATACTCTTCAATCTGTTCTAATACAACCCACCAAATTTCCACATAAAAGATGTATGCCCCTCTAACCACAAACATCACTTTGGTTTTAGTCGGGTTTGGGCTCAAACTATGCTCAGTTGCATATACATGCAGGTCGTCCAAGGAGAGTTGCATAGCTATTTCCATGCAGTCCATTATGACTGCATATGTCAGGCAATTCAGGCTTAATTGTCAGAGCAAAGTTGGAAGTTATGTTCGGCCCTAAGCGCAAGTGATAGCTCTGCAGCATATAGATTATATAATAAGGGTGCCAATGGTAACCCCTATTTAAGACCTCTATTTGTAGCAAATGACCTTGTGAGGGTACTTTCCTGAGATGTTCTTCCTCTCAGTGTCAGAGTGGAGGAGTTTAATGAAATACAAAAGGGAGGGGTCTATACCCCACCTGTCGAGCTTTTCCCACTGCCTTGATAGTATCGCTATCAAAAGCTGCAGTATTATCAACAAAGGTGAGGTAGAGAGCCAATCAAGAATACAATTGGATGTCTGATATAAGGGTCAATAATGCCCAAATGGAATGGTAGGTACCACTCCTTTCCTAAAGCCTGTCTGGTGGAAGAGCAACAGGCCCCCCTTTTTACCCAGTCTGCCATAAGTGAAAGCAAAATAGATGCAAATAGTTTAGTGCTGCAATCAAACATTTCCAGAAGTCTGAAGTTTGCAGGCTGAACATGTGGTCCTTTCCTTTGTACTGTACTGGTATTAAGATTGAGCTTTTTGGGATTGCAACCAGGGGGTGCGCGGATAAGTACATCTGGAATCACTGCTCTCATCCACCCTTGTGTAAAAGGGTCCTGAGCCACCCTTTTGCTGACCACCCGATCGGAACTGAGCCCATGGCTCTCTGTTCCCCCAAGCAGAGCACCTGGTGACTGAGTTCTGAGAGAATTGTCTGAGGCAGGCTGCCACTATATTGGGAAAGGTGGACAGCGGAGGCAGGCATTGCCTGGCCAAGGAACTGAGTTCCAGCAACCCCTGAACAAAATCGTGTGGGAGGCTGCGGCCCGAAGGCCCGTACAAAGTCAGGGGTCCAACCTGGTCCCTCCAGCCAGAACGCATCTCCTCACGCCAGTGAGTCAAGTGCCAGCTGCCCCCTCCACAGGCACCGTGGCAGGGGAGCTTCCAAGTCAGGGCCCCTGGACTTTATATCCCTTAGAGTCTCAGTGAAAACTTGATTGAACCCCGGAGGGGACCACATGTTGTGGCAGAGTGCCCCCACATATCTGTGCTTGGGTCCAGCGGTTGCGGTCCTCCTCCGGTTACTGGGCACTGGCCTGGCAGTGGAACAGCCCCACGTTAACCACCAAGGGGCCCTCATGCTTTTTGGGAGCACAACACAGTGAGGTGGGCTCCCCCATCAACTAGCCGGCTGATCAGCTGCTAAGGAGCTCTAGGGGCCAAACACCATCCTGTGCCGTCACCCACCAGCCTGGCACCTGGAAAAGGTCTTTCCACCTAGAGGATAGCGTCCAGAGTCAAGGAATCACAGCCACTTGTTGTGACCCCCCCAGGGGAAATGACAAAGGATTGGGAGTCGACGGAGTGCTGGGTGCTGGGACTGACTGCAGTGTGTGGGCCACGCACTACACTCAAAAGCTAGGTAGTAGGAACAGTTGCTAGGTCCAATACCTCTTGCTTTCCTTGCATCCCCTGAAGGGGAATGGTGAGCATCTGGCCATACATGTACTGGACGTCTGCCTTGCCGCAGTTTCAATACTCTCACACCCCACTCCACACACCTCAGATCCACGACAAAACCCTGGCGGCGGAGGCCAGTGACAAAATGTCCACCGAAAAAGATAGTGCTTCCCTGACGGAGATCAGGGGCTTGAGAGCGGACATAGGTGGTAAACTAGACAAGCTGAACCAGCGGGTAGACAACATGGACGACAGAATGTAACAAGTGGAAAATAACCAGTCTTCCTTAGATGTTCTGGAGACACAGATGGACATGAGAATTGCAGAAATGGAAAGGTGAGAGTCTGAAATAACCTTAAAGATGGATGACTTTGAAAACAGAGAAAAGAGAAATGACCAATGCTTTTTTGGATCCCGGAAAGAGAAGGTGAAACGGAGAGAGAACTCAAGAGGACAATACATGAAGTGGCAAAAGCCCTATTTGAAGATGACTCAATAGACAAACCGAAAATAGACATAGCCCACAGAGCTGTCGGTGCTGCCAGGGGCCCAAAATCAGTGCTCACATGCTTCCACCATTACCCTGAAAAAAACACATTTCTGGAAAAGGCACAACAGAAAGTGATGGTGTCCCAGGCAGAAGCAAGGATCAGAATCTGTCAGGACTTGTCATCTTATACTCTGGCAAGGAGTAGGCTGTGCAGTACACTGACCAAATGGCTGAATGAGAAGGGTATACAGATGGGGGTTCTCTTTCTCTACTTCATTCGAGAAAGACGGGTTTAAGTATCACCTGATCACAGAAGACAACACACAGCGAGTCACAGAAAAATTAATGGACCCTCAGTATACGATTCCTGCCGAGAGAGGAAATCTACCCAAGGAAGAGCAGTGATGCACAAAGCAATCCAATAAGAGATGCATGCCAGGATCATGCAAGTTTAGGAATATTAACACCCCCCACACCACCTGAAACGACCTTCCTGTGCATTGAGGGGTGGGATTGGTTCTATGGTCCTCACTTAATTTTTTTTTTCTTTATACTCAGCCGGCTTTGAGCTAGAGCCTTTGCAATGGGACAGCGGTGACCCCCCCGGGGGGTCTACCCCAAGGCTAGGCAAACCTTGGTGTGGGCAGGCCTGGTTGGGTGGTGGCAGTGGTTGAGATAAGGCTGATAGGGTAGAGGCACATGCCTTAATCAACAGGGGGTGGGAGAGGAGGAGGAGCGGGTGGCGGGTGGGTTGTCAGAAACACAGGGCAGAATTTGGGGGAGCATTGAGTTCAAAGTTGGGACAAGAACATTCTCAGCGGTCAACACTGTTATGGTTCTATGTTGGTTCTATAGTTAGGAAAATGTTGATCCTAGTTATGGGGGGCTCAGCCAAAGTAGAGTGGTTTTGACATGAAGGGGTGGATGTCAAGGGCATTCTTGGTGGTCCAGTTGGAGGTCACATTGTTGGTTGACCGAGCCTGGATGCATGGGGGGGTGGAAAGAGGGTGGAGTAGGTACATTTCAGGGACTAATTACTGGCACTCACAAGCTCTGCAGCGGAGTTCCTGGGCTATTATATTCTGTTACAATGCACTGTCATGGATGAGCTGTGAAGGGAGTCACCACATTAGGCGAGAGGGCACACTCTCATAACAATCGGCTCCCTTAATGTAAGAGGAGCAAACTCCCCTATGAAAAGATCCCTGTTGTTGAGGGAAATGCAGAGTTCACAGTTGGACATCCTGATGATTCAGGAGACACACTGGGTATTGGGCGAGGAACAAACCATCAGAGGAAATGTGGTAGGAATGGTGTTCCGACCCTTAGCCACAGTTAAAAAAGTTGTGATAGCTCTTTCCAACTCTCTCAACTTCAAGGTGGCGGCTCAGACGGTTGATGTGGGAGGGAGATACTTATTTTTGAATGGTCAGCTTGTGGGGAGCCTGCTGACACTGGGTTCAGTCTATTGCCCAAAAGTGGGACCGATGCAGTTTTGGGAGGGACTTAAGGACAAGCTGAAGGTCTTTGTGGAGGGTCCTCTTGTGGTCGAGGGAGACTTTAATATGGTTTGCTGTAGGATTGCTCCAGACCGGGGTTGATGGAAGAGACCAGGGCAGCGAAGAAGGTCTGAGAAAGATTTTGCAGAGGGAACGAAGAGCTAGGGTTATCTGACTCCCAGATGGAATCTAAGGTTGGGCCAAGTTCATTCACATATTACTGGCCATTCCACATACACCTACTCTTGCTGGGTGCCACTCTTAAAGGCCAAATCTCATGTTCAGAGGTCAAAATGGTCCCATGTCTTCACCCGTTGACCAGGAGCACTCCTAGAGGTCCCTTAAATTTATTAAAATTCAATCTGGATTAGGGGGGTGCACCAAATTGTGGAACTCTCCCGTCCCTCTCCCTTTTTATATGCATTAGGATACTCTGGTCAGAGTCACCAGGTAACTAGACTAATTAAAAAGAACTGGTGTCTGATACAATTGGATCCGCAATTGCAGCAACTATTTCCCAGACTGCCGATCATTGCCTATAAAAGAGGATAGAACCGAAAAGACCAATTGGTTAAATCTGAAAGACACCAAAAAGAGAAACCATTTGTTTTAAGTACAAACAAAACAGGCACTTACCTGTGCCTTAATTGTTGCAATTGCAACAATATAATGAAAGGAGGATAGGTGCGACATCCAATGAAAGCAATTGCAACAATATAATGAAAGGAGGATAGGTGCGACATCCAATGAAAGGAAATAAAATCAAACTCAGGGATTTTTCAACCTGTGATTCCAAATCGGTAATCTACGGATTAAGTTGCCCCTGTGGCATATACTATGTGGGCCAGACAAAGAGAAAGGCCAAAGAGGATTGGAATGAACACAATAGTGGAATAAGGAAACACAACACCAAATCTCCAGTGGCTTGCCATTTTAATGAAAAGAAACATACGGTAGCCAAACTGAAAGTGATAATTCTAGAAGTGATTAAAAAAGCACCTCGAGGAGGCAACCATGCCAAGCGCTTGGACCAAAGGGAATGTTACTGGATTGAAACTCTGAACAGTATGGCACCAGATGGCATGAATGAGGACTTCAGTCTGAATTGCTTCCTATAGATAGAAGTCCATACACACCCAACTGTGAATTTAATAACCAAGAAACTCAGGGTTGATTAAACATTAATTATCAATTCGCAACACCATTACATGAAAGAATAACATGAGATTGTCAGTATGATAATTTACGGTTGGGAAAATAAATGACTGTCCAATTCAAAAATATATTGAATATCATGGTATACAAACCACTAAAACACCTAGAGTTGGACTATAAGGGGTGACTGAACCCCCAAAAATGTTCCAGTCAATTGAATATGGGAACAAGTATGTACTCATTGGGAATGTGTTTTGATAAATACAACTGTAAACTGTGAATACCTGACATGAAAAACACTAGACTGTGAACATACTGATAGTCACTTGGCAGGGTTCAATATTTTGGAGAATTACATTCATTCCGTGGATCATGCCAAAAACATTTTCTTATGGAATTCTAATGATGAACCTTTAAAGATATCAATTATATTTTCTTTTAGCTGAATATAGGACAAACACAGGTTATCCAGACATAGAATAAACAAAAGGGTTGTCAATATCGGTTGAAACCGTTGGAATATGCTCATTGGCACTCTCACCCCATGAGGGGTTATCAAACCCCTCGAGAAATATTTGAATTTCTATGTTTAGACAGAACGGTCAAGAATAAAATAAACCCCATTGCATTTTTGGATTATTCGATACACGAGCATCATTAAGATGATGCAGGCTAATATATGACGTCATCACATGAATACGTGATGACGTACATAAACAAAAAACGTCCATCTTGAATTTTTCAGGATGCGGCTCTGAAAAAATTAGCACGAGAAACACAAACACAAAAGTAAGTCATGAACCTAAAAACATGCCACTTAACAGCTACTGCTAAACCCTAGGATATAATTTCTCATAACATGCATATCCTTGAGATCTAACAGGTTATTTTAAACCGTCTCCTTTAGATCAGAGTGTACATTATGACGGTACAACCCCATGGGAAACCTTGAATACTAAGAACATCAGAATATCCCACAAGAGCGGGCAACTTTGTATTCTTTCAGGATGTGGCTCCAAATTCATCAGCCTGGGGAACAAAAACACAGAAGTAAGTCAGAAATCTAGAAACAATGCTACTTAACATCTAATGCAAGACTTTAAAATATAATTTGTTATGATAATATTTTAAACATCTGACAGGTTATTTTAAACTGTTTTTTATAGATCGGGGTGTTCATGCTGATGGTACAATCCCATGGGAAACAGTTAATATTAAGATTACCAGAAAAGTCCTGCATCTGCGGCAAGTGATAGTGAGGTATGCACTGTGAATGCACAGGATCTCAGATGACCCTAGAATCTCTGATGTACTCAGGATATTGAGCTATAGGTAGATCTATTTTTAATTTGAAGATTAAGTGGTTTTTAATGATGTTTTTGGATCCAAAACCCCCTCCACACTATAGAAATCAATGCCTTTTTCCTTATATCCCTAGTTGACACAGCTTCTTCACCAATAAACACGATCGGAAATTGTAACCACAACGGAAGAGTAGTGAATTAGCAGATGACATTACTCCATTCTACCACAAGAACGAGAAAAATACCATGCAGGTGATTATACTTTTCAGAATGACAGTATGGAATTATATTTGAAAAACATGATCATAGATCACTTAGAATGATCATTATTTTCTTGAATCATTTTTTATAGATACACATTGGTATGAAGACTAATACTGATCTAAATGGACTAAAAAATGCTCTTGATTAAGGGAATAACTTCCCTTAGCTTGCTATCATTGGCTGGGAGCTCCAACTTGCCAATGTCCTTAGATGTTGTTGCTTTTAGCTCTGGTATAAGGTGCAACAGCTCCACTACCCAAGATCGGTTGAGAAAAGGGCTGTTTGCTTTTGGTTTGACTCAATAAAATAAATGTAATGGAGATCTACAGGATATGCCCCATTTGCTTGAGTTACCATCATGCACTTTACTACACGGCATAGTTCGTCCACTCTGTTCAACCAATCTCCTCGTCTTCCCCATTGTGATGTTTCCTTCACCAGAGCATTTATTGTATGTCCCATGGGCTTTGTCATCTCTGGGCCCTGTCATCTCCAGGTGCCCCTGTATGTGATGTCAGTGACCTCTGCACCCGGCCTTGAGGGCAGCTTCAGATATTTTGGGCTTGAGGCCTCTCCACCCCTTGTGGGGTCTGCTGTATTGGATACTTATCAGCTGTTTTTTCCACATTTTAAGTGACGATATTCTGCGACTGGCTACATCTAGTCAAGTTGGAGGATTTACCACCACCCTTAGAAGGGGCCACCCATTTGTCCATCGGACCCTGATGCTTCACCCTTCTTAGTGACAGTTGTTTTTCCTGTTAATTTCTTTCAGGCAAGTTCAACCCTTTGTTTCATGGTGGTTGAGGTAGATATAGTTTTTTTGGGGGGTCAGCCTAGGAGTTCTTACATGAAGGGGGATGACATTGTTGCTATATACTCTTGAGGGAGGAGGGTGAAGAGCTTAAAAAAGAGTTTTCTACCATAAGGGCCTCCAGCACACAACTATCTGATTTGGCCACCATGTAACCAGATCCTGGTAGAGGCTCAATACGGAGTGGAAATGTTATCTCCTGTTGGTTTGCCGCAACCTTTGTAATCTGTGGCTCCCCTACTTCCCTGTTCTTGGTCAATTGGTTATTGGATTGCAAAGGATCAGTGCCCTACAAGGAGTGCTTCAACTGCTTCTCCCTTGGGTCGCCGGTGGATGTCCAGTCATGCTCTGTGCAGGGAGGAGCTTCCAGGACTCTTTCTACTTCTTCTTTAAGCCTTAACTGGTCCTCTGTGATTTTCGAGGATAACAGCAGTAGAGCTTCAATTTTGGCTTCCACGGATATAAGGGTCACCATTGATGGCATTTGTGCTTCAAAGGAGACCCCACTAGGGGTGGCAGCATCTGATAAGGTTTCCTATTTAGAGTCACTGTCACTAGATGAGGAATCATGAGTGGTCAGTAGTTTCTCCAACTTTAGCATCTGGGACATATGTGAGGCCAGATTGATGTTATATACAAAATCTGCAGGGCACATGGAATTTCTTTGGTTTGCCTTGTTAAGTTTAAGCAGAGAGCCGTTATTGTCTATCAAAATATCTGCCTCAGCTGAGGTTTCTGCCTTGTGGGCCTTTTGCGCCACTTGCACCATATTAGGTTGTGCAGAGGCTGCTGGTGGAAGTCTACTCCAAATAAATCGCAATCTTAGACTGGGTTATGTCTGCTCTGTGCTCACGTTCATGTTTGTCTCTCTTGGAGCAGGGCTATGAATTGGAATTAGGGTTTTTCCCCATGTGGGCTACATCAGCATTTATCAAATTGGTGTAAATCATTGTGCACCGTAACCCCATGGGGTTTTGTAGTTTTCATTTGGGGGGTTTTGTTCACAGCATCAAAGGCAAAAGTTAATGCAGGGTGAAAAGGAGGGATCAAAGCACTTGTGCCGCCAAACGGCTGAGCGGGGGCATTCAACCAGGCGGGCTGGTGGGACAAACACTAGGACAAAGAATGTCAGAGCTTTGACTTGTGCTGGGGCGCACCAATGCATTTGTAGGTTCCAGCAGGGGGCCGGTACTAAATGGGTTTCTTGTCGGGGAAAAGTCCAATGTATACATGCTTGTACCAAACCATGGTCAGCTGGCTGCCAACAATACCCACTTTAATCACCAGGGACCTGGGCTGCTGACCACTTACCAAACAAAGATGCACTGAGGCAGCCTCCTTCATTGTGATGCAGTACCAGCTTACAATCTAATGGGCTTGCTGCCACACACCCCAGCCTCGACAGCCACGTCACACTAGGTCGATGCAAACCAACGCAGTACACCACATCTCTCCTCGAGTCTTTCTTTTGTAAAGTCATTCAAACAGAGGAAAGAAGCCACAGATGGCACTGAGAGTCGGCAAGCACTGTCAAGCCACACCAGCTCTCTACTTCAACACCCACCGCCTCTGACAACCTTGCAATGTTCATGCAGCCATCTGATCTGGGATTAACAGAGTGGTGAGGATACCCAAAAAGTACTTTGCAGCCTGTTCGGTATTCAAAATGTTTCTTTTCGGTCGCCAAACCCATTGAGTATAAGATTGTATTCGATGGGCATTTCCATCTGTCCAATTCCCACCCATGGATGACTCCAGAATCAGTGTTCTCTTTCTTTCACTCAACAGTGTCCTGCAGATCCTTTCGGCATCTCATCTTTTCTCTAGCTTTCTCTCGCTCCCTGTGTGCTTGTACTGGAGCTCCTGGCGAGATGCGCTTGTCTCTCTAAAATCTTGCTTATGTGGTACACTGGAGTCATCTGTGTCCCACAGCTCTAGATGTGGACACACAATACAAGGGACTGTAGGGCTCTTGTCCCCTCACCACTGTTCTGGCCCCTCACTCCTCTGCAATGTACAGTGTCCTTTATGCCTGCCCTTCCCCAGCCTGCTCCACATTGAGTTGCCGCGTCCTTCTGCCCGGCAAGTTTCTGCTTGACTCTCGACTGTCTCTCTTTTTATGCACCTGTAGACTCTCAATTGGCTGCAGGTATAAGTCCTTTGACTGACCATAGTTAACTTTGTTAGTGTTACATGCCTGGCCATTGTAGTGGTGCTCGCTAGTCCTCTTCCTTGTCTCAGTACCAAAGCAGTGTGCACAAATGGAAGTGTGCATAACTCCCATTTGCCTCCTCCCAATCTTAAACAAATAGGAATGTGGACAGTTTGGTATCTGTGGAAGAGGGGAAGAGTGACAATAACCAACAAAGGCAGGGGAAGTGTAGGGTGTATTCTGCCATGGGAAGGGGAATACTATGCCTCTCCTAAAACATCCTCTCCCCACTCCCCAAAATCCATCAACCAAAGTGATCCACCCTCACATATACACCTGCAAGGTTGGTATCCAAAAGTGATGGCCTTTCCCTGGCCACCTAAGAGGAGGTTCCAAGGGGAGGAGATTGGAAGATGCCCTCAGGTTCCACATAGCATCCCTTAAACATGCCACAGTCATCCCTCTGTTAAATAAATCATCTTTGGACACTCTTATCCCAGCTAACTTTCAACCTATCTCCCGTCTCCACTTTTTAATTAAGTTTTTGGAATCTTTGGTCCATCCACAATCTTTGATTTTTCATTCTTCAAAGCCTTGTTTTCATCCAGGTTGTGCGACTGAGAGTGTGCTGGTCTCTGTCATGTGTAATATGGCTTGGATCCATGACAAATGTGGTATTGGTGCTGTTTTGTAGCTCAACCTTTCTGCCACCTTTGAAACTATCGAACATGCTGTCCTGCCTGATCGCCTGATGGGATTCAGCCTCTATGGTACAGCTTTGGGCTGGTTCTCTTCCTTTCTCTCGGACCATTGTCAAACTCTTGCTCTCCCTACGTTTCATTCCCCAAGTATCCGCCATCTCACCTGTCCTGTTCAATGCATACATTCAACCTCTGACCAAACTCATCTTCTGCCACTGCTTCCTATGCTCTTCTTATACCGATGACACCCAGCTCCCGGTTTTCTTTTACCTTTCTCTTCCTGAGTCGGCAGCCAGGTTAAGAATCTGTCTGGAAGCTGTGGGGGAATGGATGTGCAACAATGAATGGCGATAAAAAACGAGGTTGTGGTGGTGGGCCCTTCCTGTAGTCAAAGACAAAATAGTTCAACTATCCTTCTCACTTTCTGTGGAACAAAAGGTTAGTGCAGTTTGTCAACGGGGCTACGTCTAGCTAAAACTGCTCCATAGGTTACTTGTATTCATTCCAGTGCAGCTTTGTGCTCCTGTGGTTTCTGCCCTTGTCACGTCCTGCATCAACTATTGCAACTATGTTTGACTCCACCTGGCTATATACTGTAATGCCTACAGGTCCTTCAGAATTTTGGCAGCAAGCTAGACCACCTCTATGCCTCGCTGTGCCTATATTTCACCTGTGCTGCAGAAACTACACTGGATCCTGGTAGCCAGGAGCATTCAATGTACATCTCTATGCTGGGTACACCATACAATTTTTGGTCAGGAGGCTGAGTACCTTCAAGGAACATTCTGCCCGTACGTCCCTGGTTGTGCACTTCGCTCCACAGATATGTGCCTTGTCTCCATCCCCAGGTTCAAATTCAGTCAGATTGGGGCCTTTCTTTTTCTGTTGTAGCCATTTCATCTTCAGCCCACAGTAAATCATCTTTCTTTCATCATCCATTGAAAACCTTTCTATTCTAACATGCTCTTTCCCACGTTCCTGTTGAGTAGAGCCAAGATGCCTTTTTTGGTGAATGATGCGCTCAATACATAATTTTAACATAACATAAAACTCTCCATCACAAATTAAAAAAAATTAAAACCTTTCTTTTGCTTCACGATACATCATTTATAATTGTTTGTGTTATAAGTGTTATTCATGTAAGCTGTAGTAATAGCTAAGAGATTCAAGAGTTGTCCAAAAAAGTATGTCCCTGTGTGTATAATGGTGATAATAAGTAACTGTTTTGCTTGAATTAGTAGAACACTATTAGAGTGTCAGACTTTTATTCAACAACAACAAAAAATAATACCTTACAGAAGCTTATGTTCAAAAGTCAGGGTGTGATAGCCGTCCTATAGTTAAGGTGAGTCGGACTACCATAGAAACCGTTCAAAATTCTACTGTTATAACTTTTGGTTGGAATCACAAATTTGATTTGATAGAAATTCCAATAGAGATTAAAAACATGCAGACTCCCCGCCCCCCCCAGACAGAAGTTTCAAAAAGATTTGTAAAAAAATTAGAAAGTTATCAGGCATCAAATAAAAATGTTTTTTCCAAAAGTGCGGCCTGCAAGGTACATTTTTGCCAAAGAACACAGCCCAAATTGCAGGATAGATCTGGACTAGGTCCAAAACAACCTGGGTAAAAAGCGTTGACTTGCAATCCATGCCTGGTTTGCAGGTATTCTGGGAAGTAGTTTTTTAAATATTTGACGGAGAAGGGGGTGCCAGTAGGTGATTCCACCAGTGCAATGCCACCACCAGGTAATGAACTCTCGACTTTGGCTGCAGTGTCAAATGCACATGTTTCAGTTTTACCCTCTGACAATGTCTAAGTTATGAGAGTTATCTGTGATCTATGTTACCAATGGGTAGCTGTGGGAGGTGGTGTAAGTAAGGATTGGGACAAGTTAATAATTCAATTATGATTTTACTCAGGCTGCAGCCTTTTTTGTTGTGCAGAATCAACCTCCAACCATTGAAGGTACTGCCAGCAACAGCCAGAGTCTTCAAACACCTGCAGCACTGTTACACTCTATTAGAATTATAAATGCTATAGAAGTTCAGAGAGGAGGCTTCATTGTGTGTGGCATTGTCTTTATAGAGTTGTCATGTTTTGTCATGTTATATTTTTCTCACAAGTTGGACATTTGAACATGTCTAACATTGTGCAGAAAACAGTAAGATGTGGCCCTTCTAATGTTCTGTCAGAAAGCTTGGGTACATTAGTCACGATAAATCACCTGGTGCAAGTCTCCAGGGATGATTTGGATGATGTGTATTGGAAATTGCACAAGATGATCTGGCCCATACTGGGCTGCAGCCTTTTTTGGCTTCTATGTGGTGATATATCTTTACTGTAGCTGTCGGTAGTTGTGCAGAATCAACCTCCACCCAATATAGGTGTTGGCAGCACCGGAACACTTGGTTTCAACAATCATTAGAAATGCTTGAGAAGTTCAGACAACAGGCTTCATTTTTGTGGCATTGTCTTTTTAGAGTTATCATTCTGTTATTTTATGTGTTCCTCACCGGTTGGACATTTAACATGTCTACCACTGTTCAAGAATACAATAAAATGTGGCTCATCCAATGTTCTGTCAGAAAGCTTGGGAACATCAATCATGATAAATCATCTGGTGTGACTCTTGTAGAATGATGTGGATGATGGATATTGAAAATTGCACAAGATGGTCTAGCCCATACTAGGCTGCATCCTTGTTTGGCTTATATGTGGTCCTATATCTTCAATGCAGCTGTGAGCAGTGGTTGTGCATTGTCAACCTCCACCCATTAAAGGTGCTGCTAGCAACAGCCAAAGTTTTCAAACATCTGCAACAATGATACACTCTATTTGAAGAGTTATTAGAAATGCTAGAGAGGTTTACAGAGACAGCTTTTTTTGGGGGCATTGCCTTTTTAGAGTTGTCATTTTTGTTATGTTATATTTTTGTCACAAGATGAACATGTGAATATGTCTAACATTGTGCAAGAAAACACTAAGATGTGGTCGTCAGAAAGCTTGGGAACATCAAGTATGATAAATAATCTGGTCCGAGTCTCCTGGGATGTTGTGGATGATGTGTATTGGAAATTGCAAGAGATGGTCTGGCCCACACTGGGCGGTAGCCTTTTTTGGCTTATTTGTGGTCTTATATCTTCACTGTATCTGTAAACGGTAGTTGTGCATATTGAACCTCCACCCATTAAAGGTGCTAGTAGCAACAGCCAGAGTCTTAAAACACTGGCAGCACTGGAACACTCTATTTGAAGAGTTATTAGAAATGCTAGAGAGGTTCAGAGAGGAGGTTTTTCATGAGGTTTCTACAGATGCGCTGCTCCAATCTCCAGCAGTAGCACTTGGATGAGTGAGAAGCCTTCCCAGTACCTTTTCTTTCTAATGCAATGCATCTGCCAGAAGTCTTCATCCACTTCATCCCGGGGTTATTCTGTTGATGACACTGTGCTTTTTCACAATGGAAAAGAAAAAAAAAAGATGTCCGCCATGGAATCGAATATGAAGCTTGGGAATATTAATTATGATAAATCACTTGGTGTGAGTATCCTGGGATGATGTGGATGATGCGCTTTGGAAATTGCATGAGATAGTCTGGACTATACTGGGCTGCAAAATGTTTTGGCTTATATTTGGTCTTCACTATAGCTGTGAGCGGTGGTTGTACAGAATTAACCTCCACCCATTAAAGGTGCTCATAGCAACAGCCAGAGTTTTCAAACACTTGAGGAACTGGCACACTCTATTTGAAGAGTAATTAGAAATGCTAGAGAGGTTCAGACAGGAGGCTTCATTTTTTGTTGCATTGTTTTTTTAGAGTTGTAATTTTTGTTATTTTATATTTTCATCAGCAGTTGAACATTTGAATATGTCTACGATTGTGCCATAAAACACTAAGACATAGCCTTTCTAATGTTCCGTAAGAAAGCTTGGGAAAATAAATTATGATAACTGGTTTGGTGCAAGTTTCCTGGGATTATGTGGATGATGCATCTAGGAAATTGCATGCGATGGTCCGGACCATACTGGGCTGCAGCATTTTCTGGCTTATTTGTGGTCTAATATCTTTACGTTAGCTGTGAGCAGAGGTTGTGGAGAATCAACCTCCATCCATCAAAGGTGCTGTTAGCAACAGCCATAGTGTTAAAACATCTGCAGCATTGGGACACTCTATTTGAAGAGTTATTAGAAATGCTAGAAATGTTCCCAGGGGTGGCTTCATGTTTTGTGGCATTGTCTTTTTTAGAGTTGTCATTTTTGTTATTTTGTATTTTCATCACTAGTTGGACATTTGTTTTTTACTGTATAAAATGTATATAACTCAAATATTTAAGATCGCTATAATTCAGAAAACCATTAACACATATTTTCAAAATGCTCAAATAATACATTTCTCTTAAAAACAACTTTCAACGCATATTTAAAGCTGCCAGCTAATACATTGCTTTCAAGATTACCAATTTCAATATGTATTACAATATACAATTGTATTTCCTCACTCATTTACAGTTAACATCTTAATCATCAAGGATAATTCATTGAATTATTAAGAATCTTATTGCCGCAAGAATCATTGCAATATGTTCACCATTAAAAAAATGTGGACCACATACATTGTGTGTTAAAAGTCTAGAATCTTCAAATGACTTGTGTAAATATAATTGTCTTTGTTTTTAAGAGCTGGGCATTGAGTCAGTACATGTTTCAATGTTTCAGTGTTTCCGGTTCTGCTAGATTTTTACAATGTCTGCAAACTCGCCCCTATTACATCTTTTATTGGCCATAAGTTTAGTCTCAATCTTAAGAACAGTTATCTGTACTTTGAATCTGGAAATGTTAGCATATATAATTCTGTTGTATTCAACGGGCTAATAAAAGGGACACCATTTTCGAAGCTTTTATACTTTAGACACTGAGCTCTAGACTGCTGCCAATCATGCCACCACAATGTGGATTTAGCTTTCACTGGGTTGTTAATAAATCAATTGATATATCAGCCACTTCCATGTACTGGGTAGCAACCTGTATACATGGTTTCAATGAGTTATCAAAAGTAGAGGATGTCAACGAGGCAGTAACATGTAGCAAAGTCTTTGATTCAGATTAATTTACACATTTTCAATATATTGATAAAATGTTCTAAACTACGATTATGTTCAGAATAAAAGTCCTAATTCGTGTCTAACTATTGCCATTGGTTGACTCGGCAGAAGCATTAAAACCTGTTTCCAATATATTCTTTCAAGTTTGGTCCAATACAATATCCTTGGTACATTTCTGCACCGTATGTAACGATAGGGCCTGTTTTTGCCTATAACAGATAATGAGGGGTTTATACGAGAATTTTCTGTATTTCTGATGAATCAGTCTTATTTGAAATACTCATGCACCTGACACATGGGGCTGTTTTATATTTTTCAGTTAAAAGCAACTCTTCTTTGCTTTAATATAGATGGGTTAAACGTCATTACTTTAGTCTTTTCTAAGTTTATAAATAAGGAATTTTTGTTGACACATGCTTCAAGCGCACTCAATGGGTTTTGTAGCCCTATCGGAGTTTGAGAGATTAAAACTAAACTGTCAGCATATAAAAGCTATGGTACCTTAACTTTACCAGTTTTTGGTGAGTCAGATCTTACCTCATTAAACCTTTGCCAATATCAGATACACACAAATTAAAAAGAGCTAAAATTAAAATGAGTTGCCACTAAAATGTAGCCTTGTTTTAACCCTCTATGTCTATAAAAAGGATGAGAGAGAGTAGGCCATCTTGGTTTTAGCGTACTTGAAGTGAAGTATTGGCATAATATTGTGAGATTAGGGCCAGTATATAATTTGGACAATTTGCCTTCTCAAGTTTCATTAATAAAATTTTCCTTGAAATAGAATCAAATGCAATTTCTTAAAATCTATAAAAGCCATGTGTAAAATTTGTGAGCAGACTTTGACACTTCTTTAGTGATACAGTAAGCAGGTTTACTGAGGTAGTCAAACCCGCAGTAAATCCTGTTTGAAAATTATCAATCAAATGCTTCTTACCTATCACAGATTTGATATCACGCAATATAAGCTGGGCAACATTTTTTCATGGGATATCCAGTAGTGCAATAGTTTGGTAGGTATGTGGATGAGCCCGATCTCCCTGTTTATAAACAGAATTATTATTGATTTCATCCATGAGGGAGGTATTTGCTTAGCCACTAGTATGTCCTTAAATAAATCCACTAATATTTGTTCCCAGGCATCTGGGTGGCTCTTTAACATTATATTTGATAGTCCATCTCTTCCAGGGCTCTGGACCCATGAAATTCTGCAATTCATAGAATATCTCCTTTATCAAAAATTAGAGTCATTACATGCCCAGTGAATAGGTTCAAGTTTTTGATCTTGCATTTGAAGGCCATATATCTGCTCATAGTACTATTTCCACACAAATTCCTGTGATTTGGAAATGAGATTGGTTATCTTAAACAGTACTATTAAGCATTGCCCAGATTTGACCTGAGTTTTTAGATTCAATTGATTTTGACATATATTCTGCTTAATTTTGCAAGGCTTGTGTTCAGTGTGACTTTCACCAATTCCTATATTTCATTCTGATCTTTTGTATTGTGTTACTCCATTAAACATGTTTCTTTGTACAAATATATAATTAAATTAGAGTTACCGTGCCTCCATGTAGTTTTAGGTGGAATATCATTAATACAGAGCCATTAAACATAATAAACTACCTCTCTTTCATCAAAGACAACCAGTGTTCTGTTACTTCTGTTTTCTTCTGCTCTTTTGTTGGTAATAACTTAATATTTAAATACTTGGCTATCCAAACTTGCAAAATGTTAAGCTTGTTATTAATCAGATCAAGCATTTGAATTACACTTCTGATAAAAACATTGTCTGAAATCCCTATGTAATTCCAAAATAAGTTCAAGACTCCTATAGACTCTTCCTCAGAGCTAATCTTGGCAAGTTGGATATAGGGGTTTAGAGATGCTAGGTTCCAAGGTTAAAATGCTACTGGATTTCACTGCTGTCATAAGGCCTGACGATGGTCGGCTTATAATTCCTCTCGTGGCTGGAACCAGGGTCAAAATATAATTTTCCCATATAGGCAATTCAACCAGCTATTTCTCCTGTAATACAATAAAGTCAACATCTTTAAAAGTGTCTGTTTTGGCAACCAAAAGATGTTTAAAACCTCTTTTATTCCAACTTGTCAATTTATAGCACTTCTGTAAGGGTTCAATGAATTGTTACTTATTTCAATTGGTATTTGTGAGTTGCTGTTATCTTCTCATGTCAGGCCCTAGATCCACTAGGTAACCAAATTGTTTAACTAATCTTGAGTCATTGAAACTATCATTTACATAAGTAATTTGCAATGTCGGGACTACATTTACATCTGGATAGGCTTTGTTGCATAAGATCGGGTCATTTCTGTTAAACCCGGCATTTAGTTTCTGTGTACTGGGCTCCATCAGAACTTGTTTGTGGTTATGTATTAATTGGTTTGTTAATAGCTCTTGCTTAAAAACATTGTACGGAGATAATATGAAACCCATTGTAAACAGTTCTTCTTTCGCTAACCACAAGATTTTATAATTACTTCTGATTGAATCCATAATCTTGTAATACTCTGGGTCCGATCATCTAAAAATGTGACTTGTGTTATGTCGCTACTTTGAAAGTCTTGTAAGGCATGTATATCACTAAAAATATTTAAAATGCTTGCTCTGGTGAGGTCATGTTGTGATATGGTTCCATTCAACATTGCATAATTAATGAGTGACAGTTTACTTGGAATTTAGTTAATGGTTTGGATTCCGCAGAGTATTGTTGTTTATCAATAATTTACTCATTTTCCTAACATCTCTTGAGTGTTTTCCTGGGTAGAGCCCCTGTGTTGCAAAGGCTAGAACTTTCTGATGTCTTCAATAACTCAGAAACAGAGGCTTGTGCATGTATCGTTGACTTTATCGATTTTTCAATCTCAAATCTTCTTTCCTTCAAGGTCAGAAATTGTGCTATATTGTGCCATTCTTGTAATGAGGGTCTCTCAGCATCTCTCTTAGCCTCCTTAATTACCTCCTTATAGGGTGGCAAAATATTCAAATTGGTGCCCAAGCATTGGATGTCTTCTCTATTAAGCACATCAGTGGCCTCTATAAGGTCATATAAAGGTTCTGTATTTTCCACTAGAAGAACCTCATCAGGCGACTGTAGAGTCAATCTTAGATTTTGTATTTTATTATTTCCTTACCGTCTCACTAAGTGCTTTGTTTTTTTCAATTTTTGTTAATTGGTTTGGAAATGTTGTTTCTCAGGTCTTGCTAATATTTGTATACATGTCCTGGTGCTGCATTTCTTTCCCTTTATACGTCTTTTTTGATTTTTTGGTAACTTTGTAATTTCAGAATCTACTTTTGTCTTTTTAGGACCTTGAAAGATCTCAAAAGTGGGATTTGAATTCAGTGCACTAGAAGTTGGTATGATGTCATCACGCATGTCAACCCTATAGTCCAACAGGTTAGCTAAAGAGGCTGTTGTATCAATCTCTAGGGTTATAATTGGGTAACCATGAGGTGCTTTAGTTTTGGGTACAACGGTTGCAGTGTTTACTAGGTCATATCCTCCTTATTGACACTTGGACAGCAGAACCAAATGGACTAATGTCAAGGATGTTGGTTCTTCAATTCATTTTACCATTGGGCATCCAATGTATTTAATAAATCAATATGCAAACTCAGCTTACTGTCCAGGGACTCATATCATTTTGCTAAAGCTGGTAAAGCAGTATTCATCGCCTTCAAAGTTACATCCGCACCCACACCAGGATCACCAATTGTATCAGATGTCTTTGCGGAGTGGGATGCACATATGATGCCGATGAGCATGAGGAGGAATCCACTTCAGACCTATACAATATTGGTGATTGAGACAAATGTATAGTTAGGAAGCTAGGTATAGGAGAGAGGCACTCTTGTTCTACTGGAAATTGAGTGTCAGGAACTAATAAGACATCACTTTCATTTTGATTTGAAGTTGTACAAGGGAGCATTTGACGAATAGTAGGAAGAGTAAAATCAAATTGCCTATTATTATTGGGAACACATTTTACATTAGTTGGACTTCTGACATCATTGGTAGCACAGAAACTTAGAAGATATTTATCATTCATATGAATGTGTGCAATAGTAATGATTTCATTAGCTATAGACCAACCACACAATGTCTATGTGGTTGTTATGATGGTAGGAACCAGGGTGTGCGTAGTCAAAGATTGTGCAGCAATCATCATAGAATCAGTTATTTCAGTAAAGTTTATCAGAAGTTCATTGTCATCAGTTACATGAGGAACACTAACCGGCTCCACAATCCCACGCATTTTTTGGTCTATGACACAGTCAGTAAGGATAGGATTTTTCCCCAAATTGCAAAAACGGCTTTTGTCTGTAGTTAGGGATTTTGCACATCATCCTTTTTGTAATGCACTAGAAGTTTGTTTTATCAGCTTTATTTTACTCATTTCTACTGGTGTAATAAGATTCTCAGATAACTGAAACATTTTTGATCAGCAGGCACGGTTGTCTTTAAGGTGTACTTATTGCTCATTTTGCATATGCACTCTTACTGCACTAGCAGCTTTTTTGTAAGATTCAACTAGAGTATACATTAAACCAACTACTTCTGTAAGGATGCAATCACATTCAAGAAGGTCTGTTTAAAACACTTATCAATTTGCAACACAATCTGTTTACCACTCTCAGCTCAATTCTGCTAGTTTGCAGTTAATCCAATGATTTTTTTCCCTTCGTTCCCTCTCTAATTTCCCCAAGGCAACGCCAAGTGGGTTTGTGTGGAACACACAAAGCAACTTCTTACTCAGTCAAAACAGATTGAACATACATATTACTCCTGATACTTAATGGATAGCAAAACCATGTCTGCAGTTCAAGGATTAGTATATCACACTAGAAAGCTACACAAGCTTTAGATACTAAGGAATCTCATGAGATCTAAGATATGTACCCAGGGACTGAGACACCAAGTCTAAAATCAAGAATAACAATTCAAATCCTGAATGTGGGGCGGATCACAAGGCTCACACTGAGTACTACAGGTGATGACACAACAATCATCAGCGTTCTTGTGAATAACAACAAGGCAGCAGGACACAAGACGGCTTCTCGGTCAGTGGATGTTATATAATTAAATGGAAGAACACTCACTGGAATGGAGCCTAATACTCAAGGTGACACATTCCCTCACTGTTGACCCCGCCAACAGCAAACAGCACTCACAGTGCACTCCGGTGATGCATGCGCGCTGATGCACAGGGCTGTACTTTTATTCTGTTTCCAGGTAGAAAGTGGGCAGAGTTTCAGCATGTCCAGTATTTACTAAAAAAAAGAGGTAGATAAAGTGGGGTCCGTGGCAGGATTTAAAGGCTTTTGAGGGTCAGCAACAGTAGTGAGATACACCACCTGGTATCAATAACCAGATTTTCTCAAGCAGCATTAGTAGAGCAGTGTTGACCACTTTCACAGCTTTCCAAAGCAAACAGCACTCACAGTGCACTCCCCTGATGCTCACGGGCTGTACTTTTATACTGTTTCCGGGTAAAAAGTGGGTGGAGCTTCCGTATGTCCAGTATTTACTGGCATTAATATCCAGATTTTGTCACGTAGCAATAATAGAGAAGCATTCACCACATTCACAACTTTCGACAGCAAACAGCACTCACGGGGCACTCCCTTGATGCGCACCAGTTGGACATTTGAATTTGTCTAATATTGTGCAAGGAACAGTAAGGCATTCCCCTTCTAATTTTCCATCAGAAAGCTTGGGAACATAAATTATGATAAATCATTTGGTGCAAGTTTCCTGGGAGGATGTGGATTATGCGTATTGGAAATTGCATGAGATGGTCTGGACCATATTGGGCTGCTGCATGTTTTGGCTTATATATATATAGGGCCTCATTACACGGTAGGCGGTGAGCCATGGCGCTATTAGCGCCATGGCTCATGCCGGTAAAATACCGGCACCGCCTTGGCGGAAAGGGGATTTACCGCCCCATTCCAAGGTTGGAGGGGCGGTAAATCCCCCTTCCGCCATTGCCCTTCCCCATTCCCATTTCTGCCCCATAGGGCTCTATGGGAATGGGGAAGGCGCTAATTACGGCACCGTAATTAGCTCGAGGTCCCTTAGCGGGTTGGATTTTAACGCCTGCAAAAAGCAGGCGTTAAATCCCCCAACCCGCAAAGGGACCTCGTAGTAAGGCGGTAGGGATTTACTGGTACCGGTATTTTACCGGTACCGGTAAATCCCTACCGCCATCCGTGTGATGAGGCCCCCAGTCTTATATCTTCACTGTAGCTGTAAACGGTGGTTGTGCATAACCAACCTCCATCCATTAAAGGTGTTGTTAGCAGCAGCGAGAGTCTTCAAACATCTGCAGCATTGGAACACTTTATTTGAAGAGTTATTAGAAATGCTAGAGCGGTTCAGAGAGGCTGCTTCGTTTTTGTGGCTTTGTCTTTTTAGAGTTGTCAATTTTGTTATTTTATATTTTTGT